>NW_011888825.1:1750917-1819812 GCF_000151845.1 Pteropus vampyrus | reverse complement strand
TTGTGGGTCTTTTTGCCTCTCCAGATAATATTTAGAATCAGTTTGTCAATATCCACGAAATAACTTTCTGGGATTTTGATTGAAATTACATTGACTCTATAGATCAAATTGGGAAGAACTGACATCTTGACAATATTGAGTCTTTCTGTCTGTGAACTTGGAATATCTCTTCATTTATTTAGTTCTTCTTTGGTTCCATTCATTGTGGTTTTGTAGTTTTTTTTCTTATAGATCTTATACATCTTTTGTTAGATTTATACCTAAGTATTTCTTCTTTGGGGGTGCTAATATAAATGGTATTGTGTTTTTAATTTCCAGTTCCACTCATTCATTGCTGGTATATAGGAAAGTGATTGGCATTTGTATATTTATCTTGTATCCTACAGCCTTGTTTTAATTGCTTATTAGTTCCAGGAGATTTCTTGTTGAATCTTTTAGATTTTCTGCATATACAATCATGTCATCTGCAACCAAAGAAAGTTTTATTAATTTCTTCCAAATATGTATACTTTTTCTTATCTAATTGTATTAGCTAGAATTTCCAGTACAATGTTGAAAAGTGAGCAGGGACATCCTTGCCTTATACCTGTTCTTAATGGGAAAGCTTCATATTTCTCACAATTATGTAAGCTGTTAGCTTAGTGGGGCATTTGTAGATATTCTTTTCAAGTTGAGGAAGTTTCCATTTATTCTTAGTTTCCTGAGAGCTTTATCATTAATGGATGTTGAATTTTGTCAACTACTTTTCCCACATCTAGTGATATGATCATGAGATTTTTCTGTTTTAGCCTGTGAGTGTGATGGATTACATTAATTGATCTTTTAATATTGAACCAGCCTTGCATACCTAGGATAATTCCTACTTGGTTATGGTGTATAATTTTTTCTGCATTGTTGGATTTGACTTGTTAATTTTTTTGAGGATAGGATTTTTGCATATATGTTCATGAGTGATATTGGTCTGTAGTTTTCTTTTCTTGTAATGTCTTTACCTAGTTTTGGTATTAGGATAATGTTGGCCTCATCAAATGAATTAGGAAGTATTCTCTGTGCTTCTATGCTCTGAAAAAGATTGTAGAGAATTGTTTTAATTTCTTCCTGAAATGTTTGGTGAATTCACCAGTGAACCCATCTGAGCCTGATGCTTTCTGTTTTGGGAGGCTATTAATTGTTAATTAAATTTCTTTAATAAATATGGGACTATTCAGATTGTCTGTTTCTTCTTGTATGAGTTTTGGCAGCTTGTGTCCTTCAAGGAATTGGTCCATTTCATCTAGGTTATCAAATTTGTGGGCAAAGTGATCATATTTCTTTATTATCCTTTTAATGTCCATGAGATCTGTAGTGATGTTTCTACTTTCCTTTCTAATAATAGTGATTTGTGTCCTCTCTTTTTTTCCTTAGGAAGCCTGTTAAGAGGCTTATTAATTTTTATTGATCTTTTTAAAGAACCAGCTTTGGTTTCACTATTGATTGCCTGTTTTCAATTCATTGATTTCTGCTCTAATTCTTATTATTTGTTTTCTTCTGCTTACTTTGGATTTAATTTGCTCTTTTCTGGTGTCTTAAGGAAGAAACTTAGATTACTGACCTTAGATCTTTTTTAATTTGTGCATTCAATGCTATAAATTTCTCTAGTCACTGCTTTTGCTGCATCTCATTTTTATAAGTTGTGTTTTTATTTTCATTTAGTTCAAAATATTTTAACATTTCCCTTGAGATTTCTTCTTTGACTTGTGTTATTTAGAAGTGTATTATTTAATTTCTACATCTTTGGGGATTTTTCAGTTATCTTTCTGTTATTAATTTCTAGTTTAATTCTTGTAGTCTGAGAGCAGATTTGTTGTGATTTCTGTTCTTTTGAATTTTTTATGGTGTGTTTTATGGCTCAGAGTATATTCTACCTTGGTTGAATGTTCCATATAAGCTTGAGAAGAATGTTTATTCTGGCGTCATTTAATAAAGTAGTCTATAGGTACCTGTTATGTCCAGTTGATTGACGGTATGGTTAAGTTTAATTATGTTTCAATATTTTCTGCCTACTGGATCTGTCCATTTCTGATAGAGGGATGTGGAGGTCTCCATGTATGACAGTGGATTCATCTATTTCTCCTTGCAATTCTCTCACTTTTTGTCTCATGTAGTTTGATGCTTTGTTGTTAGGTGTATAAATGTTAAGGATTGTCATGTCTTTTCAGAGAATTGACTCCCTTATCATTATGTAATGCCCTTCTTTATGCCTGATAACTTTTATTTGTTTCAAAGTCTGATCTGAAATTAATATAGATACTCTTGCTTTCTTTTGACAGTGTTATCTTTCTCTGTCCATTTACTTTTAATTTATATGTGTTTTTATATTTAAAATGGGGTTCTTATAGACAACATGTAGTTGACTCTTGTTTTTCCATCCACTCTGAACAGTCTCTGTCTTTTACTTGGTATAATTTTGCTTCTTCATTTCAATCTGGATGCCTTTTATTTCTTTTTCTTGACTTACTGTACTTACTATAACCCTAGTACAGTGCTGAGTTGAATAAAAACATTAAGAGCAGACATTTCTTTATTCAGTACTGGATATTTTATATTTGTAGAAAAATTATTGAGATTTTTTTTCTAGGATGCAGTTAAGTTATTTGGGTCTTACTTTGTAAGGTGGGTCAGAGCAATGTTTATTTTGGAGCAAAGGTCAGCAAACCATGACCTGTTTGGCCACATCTGGCCTGCCACCTGTTTTTGTACGACCTACAAGCTAAAAATGGTTTTTTCATTTCTAAGTAGTTCACGAATAGTCAAAAGAAAGATATTTTGTGACTATAAAAATTATATAAACTTCACAGTTTACCTTCCATAAATGAAGTTTTATGGGAACACAGCCATGCTCATTCATTTTATGTATTATCTATGGACGTTTTCCTGCTACAATGGCAGAGTTAAGTAGTGGCGCCAGAGACCATATGAACCACCAAGCCTAAAATATTTACTACCTGGTCCTTTATATAAATGTTTGCTGACTCTAGTCTAGAGGTAGTTTACCTTGGTACTGAAATAAAACCATTCTGAGTGCTCTGCCTGATTTCTTTTGAATTATGAGGTGACCCAGTCAGTGGGAATATGAACTAGACCAACCCTGTTTGCACTCAGAGGATCACTCTCTCTAACCCATTCAGGTGGATCTTACCCTAGCCTAGGTTAATTTCCTCACATAAAAGCCCCTGATCAACACTCTGTTGAACCTCAAGATGGACCCTGTGCAAATTTCCAGGGTCTTCTCTCTGCGTAGCTCTCTCCTCTCTAGTTCTGTGTCCTGCATACTTTAACCACCTTGACCTATTTGATTCTTCTCAATTCATGGAAACTGCCTGGCTCCACCTGGGTTCCTCCATCCCCACACCACAGCCTGGGAACTGTCCCAAGGCAATAATCTGAGGCAGTCTAGAGCTCATCTCATTTGTTTCCCATTTCCCAGGGAATGTCCTTCAATTCCTGACATCCGAGTCTTGAAACCGTTGTTTTATATATTTTGCTTGTGGTTTTGTGTTTTTCTTTTCCAGTTGTTTTAGGCCGGAAGTAAATTTTGTCAGTCAATCCATCTTGGCCAGAAGCAGAAGTCTAATTCTACTTTGAACTCCCTTTTTACAGTGAAATTATCTAGTAAATGAGACACTGTGCCTCCCTTATATCTTCAATTCTACATACTTCATCCATTGTTATACTTGAAACAAAGTGAAAAAATTAAGAGCAACACAGCTTTACACATAGCATAACCATTTGTTTGCAGTGCTTATAACTCTTCAGGATTCATGGTTCCTGAAAAGCGTATCTTGCTAGATAATACTAATGATTTTTCTGGCATTGTTGCTTTTTCCAGGAAAAACTGTTTTCATTTAGGAAAAATATCTCTGTCACTGAGAAGGTGCTACATTTAGAGATTACTGTACCTGCAAGTTTTTGTCATTGAGTTTCCAAAACAGAGCATCCTTAATGAGATGCTCACCCTTTGAAAACCTCTTGGCCTTTGTAGTTTGTTGGAAGGGTGGGAGATGAAGGAATTGAGTAGGATAGCAGCATGTATTGTAGGTCAGTTTGTTTTTCTACTTTTACCTTTGTGTTTTGAAATGCTATATCCCTGTTTGCTTTCCTAGCAAGCTTATTTTCAAAGATAAATATAAAAATGGAAGTAATCTTTACATAAAACCCTAATCAGCCTTCCTCTGCCTCAACTTGGTACCATGCTGAGGTTGCTATGGCTTTGCTGCATTGCTAGGTCCTGCACTAGATAAAAATAAGGAACCATGAGGGGTCATTTTTAACTTCCTTTTGCCCATAGAATCTGTTAGCCTTTCTGTACTTTAGTTGACCCTTGGAAACACTTTGAAAATCATCCTAAAATAACAGTTTATTGGTAGAACTTAGACTCGAGGCAATGAATGCCTTCCTTTCCTAACTTAGAAAAGGAAGTATGCCTCATGACAACTTGTTAGCCAATCTTGGTTTCTGTATTACTTAAGCTGTAATTGGAGGCACAAATGGACATCAGGCAGTACTTGGGTGAGGTGATGACAATCACTCGATCACTTCAAAAAATCTCTGAGATAGAACAAAAGAAGGTAACCTTCTGATTAGTATAGACCCTTGTCTCAGTTGATGGCAGGCCTTGGAGAAGGTATGAAGTATCGTTTACTCAGGAGGTCTCTGTTAATAGGGTTTCTTAATTAGCTCCATCTAGTCTTACCATTATTCTATAAATGTTCTGTCTAGATTCTAGCAGAAAGTTGCATATTAATTTTGGATTTCTGTGTTGTTAGGCCTCTAAATATTTTCATGTGATAGGGATGGTATTTAGTCAGACTCCATTTTACACTGGTAAATCTTAGTGCTAATCTTTGAACCCTTGCAATCATTACTTCACAGACAACTTTCTTTGAAGATAACCCTTTCTTGTAGCTGTCACTTTTATCAGGATTGCTTTACTAAAATCTCAAAACAAAAACAAAAATAAAAACATCTATGCTTAGACGTCGCCCTGAGTCTTTCTAACATAGTGATTAACTTTATCCAGCTAGACCTAATCTTTTCCTTTTTAGTTCCTTACTGCTCCTCATCCAGGGAGAGCTCCTATATGTTAAATGTGAGAATTTTTCATTGCTTCTCTCTGGGTACCAGACAATACAACATCAGCTATTTTTCTACTATATAAACTCAGAGGGCTATCTTGTATTGACCAAGAGCCCTTTCATATGTCTAGCAGAGACTGTATTTCTTATTTCTACATACCTAGAGGGCCCTCTAGTCATTCCTCGATTTAAACATCATTTATTAAGTACTTGCTCTGTGCCACCAGTTGGGCTCAGATCTAGGACAAAGACATAGGAAAAGAGGACACAGCCCCAGCCCTTGGGGCCATTGTCATGTGCTCAGTCAGAGGCCTGAGGTTGCAGTTCTTTGGAATTTCCCTCTGTTTTATTTACTTGTTAAAATATCAATAACTTTTTGCTGTGGAAAATTTCAAACATGTAAAAGTAGGGAGACTAAGATAATGACTCCCCTATACTCATCAGTTGCTTCAGCAGTTATTAACTCAGAGTCCATCTTGTTTCACCTACATGTCTACTCACGTAGACATGTAGGTGAAACAAGATGGACTCTGAGTTAATAACTGCTGGATTATTTTTGAAGAATATCTCAGACATTACTTCATTGGTGATTATTCCAGAATATATCTCTAGATTATGTTTTTAAAAGATAAAGACTATTTTTTAAAAACATAACCACAATGACATTATCACCCATAACAAGTTAACAATAATTCCTTAATATAATCAAATATCAGTCAGTGTTCAGATTTCCATGATTGTCCCATGACTTTTTTTTTTTCAGGTTGTTCAGTTCAAGATCTGTATATAATCTGTACATTACAACTCATTGATATGTTCCTTAAGTTTCTTTACTAGATAGGTACCTTTGCCAACTCTCTTTTTTCTTGACAGTTTCTTGGTTGGAGAAACAAGGTCATTTGCCCAGTAGTTTCCCACCATCTAGATCTTGCTATTTGTATCCCCATATATTAAAATATTCCTCTGTCCCACATATACTTTCTGTAAACTGGTAGTTAGATTTAGTGGCTTAATCAGAATCAAGTTTGTTATTTTTGACAAGAATATACAGTATGATGGCTCCCTTTATTTTTAATCTACAGCCACCAGATAATCCTCCCACAATCATATGACATTGGTTAGAAGATGGTTTTTCTGAATATCTAAAGGTAGAAAGTCACCGAACACCTGATTATTCCAAAGAAATTTTCAAAAAATGATCATATTAGTTTTTTTTTACTATCATGATAAATTAGTACAAACTTAGTGACTTAAAATATAAATCTATTACCTTATAGTTGTGTAGACCAGAAGTTCAATATGGGACTCAGTGGGCTAAGATCAAGGTGTTGGCTGGGCTGAGTTCCTTTCTGGAGGCTCCAGGGGAGAATTCATCCTCTTACCTTTCCACTTTCTGGAGGCTACCCACATTCCTGGGCTCATGATCTCCTTCTTCAGTGTTCAAAGCCAGTAAGTTGTATCTCTCTGACCCTACTTCATGTTTCCCTCTGACTGCAGCTGAGAAAGGTTCTGTTTTAAGGACTCATATGATTACATTAGGTCACCTGGATAATCCAGAATAATCTCCCATCTCAAATTCTTTAATGTTAATCACAACTGCAAAACTCTCTTTCCACGTAAGGTCATATATTCACAGACTCCAGGAATTAGGACATGGACATCTTCAGGGGGTCATTTTATGTAGCACAAAGGTCATCCTTTTTTAAAAAACTTAACAATAAATAAATAAAACCCCACAAAAATATCAAAAAATATTAAAAAATGACAAAAATTAATAAAAAAAATGAAATTGAAGAATTATTAATAGAGTATGGTAAATTGCAAATAATCATTTGTGATATAATAACTTGAGATACGTGATAGGGTAGGGCAGATTACAGTAATGAGCTATTATTATGATGTAGTGGTTCTGCACAATTCTTGATTGTTTACGTTTTTGTGAGTAGCAGCATTTTGTTTGGTTTATTTTCTCTAAAATGATCATACCATCTCCCCTTAGAGATGCTGCTTTAGGACTTGGAGAAGCCAGGTCATCAACATGATTGTTATATACATGGCATCTCAGTTACCTATGTCTTTGGATTATGGAATGAAAATTTACTGTAGCACTTAAACATAGTGAAGAGGTGCTAAATTTTTATAGAAATGATTTGAGTGGAGCAGAATTTTTAGCCTTCTTTCTGTTTTGCATTAGAGAGATAACCTTTAGGTAGTTAAGTTAGACAGTGAGTCAAGGCTGAGAGAAAAGGGTGCAGCTGAGTTATTTTTCATTCATAATCTATGCCCTTACTAGATAAAGCAACTTCATAACTTGATTTTCCTTATTAACAGCAGTAGAAGAATCTCCTTTTCTCTTTTTAGATTGTTTTACCTTTTAATTCACATTGACACCTGATTATCAGTCCTATATATAGATTATTTTTGGTATGTATTTGGAATTTTACTATAATATTGGTCATCCTATAACAGCACAAGGTTGATGATAGATTTATCTTGGAGGCCATCCAAGAAGTTGTTACTAAAGACCAAAAAGATCTCATTATAAAGTGATTTTGCTATAAAATGGTCCCTTAGAAAGATCCCTGGGGACAGCAGTTCATTTATATAGTTTAAAAAGTACGTAGTGTCAAAAAATGTCACTAAGGGGTTCTTACCTCACACCATTAGTTTAAATAAATTCCAGACGAATTAACGAGTTAAGTGTAAGGAAAAAATATAAGTAAATGTTAATGAGATCTTGGATAAGAAGACCTTTGTGATTTCTGCTTTTGTAGATGTCTCTTTATGTGAAGCAGTCATTTAAAAAAAGCCCATGAACAAATGAAGCTGCAATTGGCATATTACCCTCATCTGCTATATTGCTTGGGTAGAAAGAGTCATTAGATTGAGCCTCAGAGTGTTCTTCCAAATGCACTTGAAAGCAAAGGAATAGGTTCTTAAAAAGAGATCACTGAGACTGCCTAGTTAAAAAAAAAAAAATCAAAAATCAATATCAAATTTTAAATCTTGAATAACTTGAGTTTTCTTTTTAAATTTTCAAAATCTAGAAAAGTAATACATTTTCAGTTTTAAAACAAATGCTATTTTATTGTTTATTGTTTTGTGTCCTGCTTTTGTACTTAATAACATGTCATGGACTTCTTTCAACATCAAAATATACGTGGGCAATATCACTTTTAGTGGCTATATATTGTTTTACTTTATGAATATACGATACGCTTTTAAACAAATCATTGTGTTTGGGCATTTAGGTAGTTTCCAGTTTTTCACTATTATAAATGTATCAGTGCAGGTCCAATCAAGAGAAAGAAACTTGAACAGGAAAAGTGTAATATACAAAATTATTAACTATAACAGGGAATCTGAGTAATGAGGTATTCGCTGGCAAGAAGTAAAGAGAACAGAAATAACAGGTAAGATGTAATGTCCCTCAGGCCGAGGTTTGAAAGCCCAAGGAAGTGCCCCATGTCCCCAGGGCTGAGATGCGGATCTTGTGTAGGACAGCACAGCTGGCGGGGATGGGGGTGGGGAGGATGGTCACTGGATTTCAGAGAAGTCACTGTAGTGCACAACTGGAATGTACCCTCATGGGTACTGGGGAATACTGTTCATGGAGAAGTGTCTAAATGAAAGCCCTCTATTATAAAATTCTCCAAGGAAGCGGTGTGTCATGAGAATTTGGTGGCCTTGGGGTGCCCCTGGCCACTGTACACTGAAGGAGCTAGATATTGAAGAAGCTGTGAGCACTGCAGGAGCCTATCAAGAGAGCAAGCTGAGGGCAGGAAACAAAACCCTTTTTGTAATGTCTTTTTAGTCCCCTCTTCTGACAAAGCTGGCAAAGGAAAAAATATTTATAGGATACAGATCCATTTTACAGAGCAGTCAGAAAAGGGTGAATTTGGTTTGGAGCTAAAAGACAATAATCTTCATAACCAGCACAGGAAGCAGTGTTTCAAAGGATATCCTTGTATATGCATCATTACATACCATCTGATGTTTTCTTACATACATTCCCAGACATGGAATTAATGGAGTAAAAAGGTAGGCACAGTTTGCTCTCTAGAAAAGTATATTAACTATCCTCCTGTGATGTAGTACTTAGAAGCATCCTGTTCTTCACACTTTAGTTAACCATGGATATTAGCATTCTTTTTCATTTTTATTTCCTGTCTATATCCTTTGCCCATTTTAAAAAGTGGAAGATTAAGTCTTTCTTATTTATTTGTACATGCTCTTTGTGTATTAAGTATTGGATAATTTAAATGTTTATGTAGTCAAATCTTATATTCATTTTTGATATTTAAAAATTTAATTCATTTGGAAATTGTTTTAGTTGAAGGTATGAGGTAGGCATTTAATATTTTCTTTATTTTGTCTGAATAATGTTAACTGTTTTTCCTCTCTTTCCAACTGATTTAAAATGTTACTTTTATCATATACTGAATTGTGTTATAGATTTGGGCGTATTTCTAGACCTTAAATTGTTTTCTTTTGGTTTTTAGTTAATTATTTTACTTTTTTTTTTTACAGAGCAGGATGCAGGCCTCGATGCCCTTTCCTCTATCATAAGTCGCCAAAAACAAATGGGGCAAGAAATTGGGAATGAGCTGGATGAACAAAATGGTAAGAACACGTCTGACATTTACCAGATTTGCCATTTAGTATGAATACTGAAGGCTTGAATATTTGTTAAATGATTTTAATATTACAAAACATGCAAAGTGGTTGAATATCAATGGATTGTTATATTTAATTCAGTTGAGGATGGTTTGTGATAGATTTAGATTGTAGTTACTAAATACTGTGTAAAGAAATTTGATTAAAAAAATTCACAGTTATCTGTAGCTACTTTTAAAAATACTTTGTTTTGTGATCCATTTATTCCAAGAGATTTCTTTTATGTGTAATATGGTGAAATTGCTCAATGCATTGCATACTGACGTGAGGCACACCAGAGCTGCGGGGACTCCATGTCATCTACATGCCTGGTGGAGCTGGCTCTTCTTCCATTATAAATACCAGGCTGCTGAGCAAGAGTGCTTGAAGATTTTTATTCAGGGCTTAATGTGATGAATCTAGTTGGAGATAGATTAATTTGCAAACCACAAGCATGATGGCTTGGGAGAGACAGAGCTTTAACTTGAGAGCCCACCCGAAAGGCTCTTGTGTTTGAGGTGTGAGGCCTGAGGGTACGGGAGCCTGAATGAGAGTTGGAGAAGAGAGGATGGAGGTGGAGGAATGATGGTGCTTTAACTGTGATGGACACAGTCAGGGGAATTGAGAGAGTCACTGATTTGTGAATGGAGATCATAAGTCTAGTTTGGACTTGTCCAGTTCGAGAGGCCAGTAACAGATCCGAGTCGAAGTGTTTAGTAAATGGTAGGATATATGGTACCAGTGCACAGTGAGAGGACAGGACCACAGATAAGAGATATGAGAAGCTTCAACATAGAGGTGATGTGTGAAAGTTGAGTTTCAGTGAAGCCTCAACTACGTGCTAAAGACTTTAATCTGTGTCATTTCATTTAATCAGAACACTTTAATCTGTGTCATTTCATTTAATCAGAGCATTACGAAGGCAATATTATCTCTTGTTATAGATGAAGCTCAGAGTGGCTGAGAGACCTCTTAATGGCACATCACTTACACATGATAGAACTGAAATTCTAACTGAGGTCTTCTGATTATAATGTGACTGACTTTTCTACTGCTTTAGCTTCCTCTCTAAGGAAGACAAAGTAGGGAGCTAAAAGTAGAAAGTAAGAGAAAGTACGAATTTAGTTTTGGTCATAGTACCATGGAGGCTCATGGTGGAATGGCTTTCAAGTAAAGATATCATGTATGAGCCAGCATGGAAGCCCCAGGAGTAGGCAGATGCTCATTCTGGAGGGAGGGCTGCCCCTGTCAAAATTGTACAAGTAGTACTTTTCTTGATCTCTATGAAGAATGAGTTAATTTCTTCCCATAATACTATTCCATTTATCTACCATAAATAAATAATAAATAAGTTATATCTATCATTCATCATAAATAAATAGATTATAAAGCAAATGGAGTAACTATCTTAACAATCCTTATACTGGTTTTTAGTAGTTTAAGTACAGAGAGGAGGGCAATTTAGTCCTTTTCCTGACGGTGCTAATGTGAACGTGCTAATTCATGTATTTGTATGTAATTCAGTTATTGGCCAGTTTCTT
This sequence comes from Pteropus vampyrus, assembly GCF_000151845.1. Classification (NCBI taxonomy): domain Eukaryota; kingdom Metazoa; phylum Chordata; class Mammalia; order Chiroptera; family Pteropodidae; genus Pteropus; species Pteropus vampyrus. Next base: position 1,808,501 of record NW_011888825.1, on the reverse strand, counting down.
CCTTGAAAGACAGTATTGGTAAGAAAGTTAGCTCTGTAGAAAATCTGCCTATTATATGCATTGTTCTTTATTCCAAGGAAATTTAGCCTATTCAGTGGCTCAGACTAGAACGGACACTAGCTACCATGGTGAATCATGTCCATTTTATGATGTGCTTAGATAAGCCACTGTGTAGTAATCTATGGGTAGATGGTTCACACTTTAGTAAAGTGACTTGCTGACTTCCCGGATGATATCACCATACATTTTTCCTGCATAAGCAATCATGCCAGCATGTCCTTATCTTATCTTTCATCTAGTTCAGTGGTTATCATACTTTGGTGCATATTAGAATCACCTGGGGAGCCATTAAACCTCCCAAAAGCCCAGGCCAAACTTGAGTAAGATTCCTGTTGTTATTCTGACAAATTATCACAAATTTAGTGGCTCAAAACAGCACTTACTTATTCCCTTATACTTCTTAAGATCAGAAATCTGAAATCAGTTTCGCTGGACTGAAATCAAGGTGTTTCTCCAGAGGCCCTGGGGAGAATTCATTTCTCGGCCTTTTCGAGCTTCTAGAGCAACATTCCCTGCATCCCTTAGCTCATGGCCCCTTCCTTCATCTTGAAAGCCAGCAGTGTAACATCTTGCTTCAGTTGTCTTCTTCTGTGTCAAATCTCTTTCTCCCTCCCATTTATAAGGACACTTGTGATTACATTTAGGCCCCAACCACATAATCCAGGATAACCTCTCAATCTCATATCCTAATTAATTAATTTATAAGAAAAATTTAATTATAGTTGACATACACTCTTCAATTAGTTTCAGGTATACAATATAGTGATTAGATATTTACATGACTTATGAAGTGATCACCCCAATAAGTCTAGTATTCATCTGATACCATACACAGTTATTACAGTATTATTGACAATATTCCCTATGTTGTACTTTACATCCCTGTGACTGTTTTTTATAGCTGGCAATTTGTACATCTTAATTTCTTCCCCTTTTTTATCCTTAATTTACCAACACATGTGCAAAGTCCCTTTTACCATAGGAGGTAACATTCACAGATTACAGGGATCGGGATGTGTGTACGTATTACTCAGCTACCACATTACTTTCCTAAACTTCCAACATGAAAATTCAGCTGAAGGGCTCTAACAGACCTTTACAATGATAGTTCACTGATATGTGTATGAAATCTTTGATCATTTTGTGTCCTTCATGGAGCATAGTTGTTATTTTCTAGCTCTTTCACAGGACATACTGGTTTCCTCCATGCCAGTATTGATACCGTTGAAACAAGTGGTCTTCCTTGTTGCCTTGGTTTCTTTCAGAAAGCAAGGAAAAGCACAAAGATTGACAGAGAAACATCAAAAGGATTGGCCAAATCTGGGATATTTGAACATCAAAAAAGAATGATGAGGACTGGCACATACTAGCAGAGATTTGTGAAATAGCTATTTTATCCATCAGAACCATGCCTCTATAGTTCTTCTTGGTGCTGACTTTAAGCTTTGGCCAATGCCAAAATTAAGTCTCAGAAACATCTACTTTAGTCAAGTCAATCCCGTTCATTTTCTTGTTTTGCATTCTTTTCCAAAGGCCCTATCCTCTTGAGCATGAACTTATGGAATTTTTCAGTAAACCAGTATCACAGCTCTTAGTTCTGGAACAGCATCTTAGTAGTCTGACAGGAGCCCTTTGTGCCCAGCCATCCATACAGTTCACCTTGTACTGAAGGGCACTAAACTCTGTGGTTCCATAAGGTGACCTCCTTGGTTCTGCTCTCTGCTCCTCACCAGCTCCCAACCCCCACATCCAGCATACATTTAGGTCTCTCATTACTGGCATTGTTATTTAACTGCTACTCCTTTTCCTCATTAGGCTTGGTCACTGGCATGTGAGCAGGATAATTACTGGTGTTGGTCTGACCCTTTTTAACTCTATATGAGAAGATTGGAGACTGAACTCCTAAATTGATGTTAATTCAACCCTTCAGCTTTGTGGTTATGTTCTAAATACAATGTATTTTGTTAGTAAGATTTTGATACTTGATTCCAAAATGGCCTGACTGGCCTTTATCTTAGCCTATTATTTCTCTCATTTAATGAAAACCAAGAGAATAATCCAGTAGGTTAGTAAATCAAATAGAGATATTACAACAAAAGTGGCATCCTTCTCCAGTGTCCCAGACTCCTTATCACACATTCGGGTCACAATAAAAATCCAGATGGGAGTGCAACCCTGTTCTGAACACCTATAGCTATAACTCTTTTGATTTTGACAAAAGGAATTAAGGATAATTATAGCCCTAACAGGGATATAATTTTTATCCTTAGAGAGTCTCTCAGTTCCAGTGAAAGAAAATGGCTGACTCTGCCCTATTTCTGAGGAGCAAATGTGCACATCAGAAAACCACCAGCATAACTGCAATCTCTCTGGGAGGCCACCACAGAGAAAACCCAGCTTATTTTGGCAACTAATAGAAAAATACCTCATGTTTGTCTATGTGTACATATGTATACATCCAGGTCTAGAATGAAGATGAGAACTGGGGAGGCGTGTAGGAAAAATGAAAGGATGGGGTTAAAATGTATGATTAGAAGAGTTTCTGTCTGTGGCTAGGATGGCAGATGTGTATATGTATAACTATGTGGATGTTCTTCTGTGCATGTGTGTGATTTATATCTAATGTGAGCGTATGAGAAGCAATATAAAAGTATAGTACTAAATATGTTCTTAGTATATTCAACAAGGGCACAGGTTCTCAAACTTGACAGCACATTGAAATCATCTGGTGAGCTTTAAACAATACTGATACTTGAGCCTCATCCCTAGAAATTCTGATTTGATTGGTGTAAAGTACTGTGATAGGCAGGAGAGTGCCCTCCCCCGCAAATATGTCTACATACTGGAACCTGTGAATGTGTTAGATTACATGGCCAAGGGGCATCAGGCTGCAGATGGAATTAAGGTTCCTAAATCAGCTGACCTTAAATAGTGATATTATTCTAGATTGTCTGGGTGGGCCCACTGTAATCACAAAGGTCGTTAAAAGTGGCAGAGGGAGGCAGAAATTAGAAGTCAGAGTGATGCAGTGTGAGAGCGACTCAATCTACTGTTTCTGGCTTTGAAGATGGAGGAGGGGGCCACAAGACAAGGAATGCGAGTGACATCTAGAAGCTGGAAAAGGCAAGGAAATTTAATTCTCCCCTAAGGAGAATTCAGCCTTATCAACACCTGGTTTTAGCCCAGTGAGACTCATGTCAGACTTCTGACCTCCAGAACTGTAGGGTAATAAGTTTGTGTTGTTTTAAGCCACGACGTTTGTGGTAATTTGTTACAGCAACAATAGAAAACCAACTCAGGTTGGGTCAGTGGCAGGCATGGTTTACTTAAGATCCCTGGCTGATAGAATAGCCACCATTTCAAACATTGCTGGTCATTTTGCCAGAAAGTAAGAGAGTTCTAGAGGGCCTTGTTTCTGCAGTTAAATTCTCTGGCCCAGAAGTTACATGTCAATTTCATTCCCAACTCACTGGTCAGAGGTCATCATGTGCCCCCACCTAACCACTAGGAAGAATAATCAGACCGATATATCTTATTGAGGGGGACCAAAATTATTGGTTTAATAGCACAAATGAATATCACAGGGGCAATATTTAACAGTTAAAGGCCAGACTGCCTCTGATGCGTACTAGCTGTGTGACCTTGAGCAAGTTACTTTCTCTGTCTTAGCTTTCTTGTCTATAAAATAGGAATTTTAATGCTTATTTTATAGTGTTATGAAAATGAAATGGGATTTGTGTAAAGCTCTTAGAATAGCGCCTCACACATTATGAGCACTCAAAAAGTATTTTTTTATTATTAACTCTGTTTATTCACAGTACAGACTTTTGGTCAAAATAGTAGACTGTGCTAACGGCAAAAATCTCCCCACTCCCTTTTCCAAACACATGGAAATGTTAGATAAAATATTTTTAAAAATTGGTTTCCAATTCTTAGTTGAGTTTGGAAGCAAGAAAGAGAGTTCTCTAGGTGTCAGAAATGAAGGCACAAACATATAGCCGTGAGTGGAATTGAAGCCTCGTAGCCCTCAGGGGAAACTGAACCAGATATGTACCTCAGGGCCTAGCATCTAACACCCACACAGAGATGAGAATTGGGTTGTGGTCGCTCTGAATTGTGAGGGGCTGAAATGGGCTCTCCATAGAAAGCCAGGAGCTGGGAAATGGCAATTTTATGGGAAAACTAACTTCCACTATCCCCATCCAAGAATGAGATGCTCAGTTAGGCCACCCACCTTGGGCCACAGCCACCCTTATATTTTTAACATGCATACCTAAGTTTACATTTTTCTAACAAAGTCTAAAGCAAATAAATATCACTGAATAAATCAAATTTAGAATTCTTAAACTTTCCCTCAAATTCCTCATCTTTCATGTTGTTTTAAACTGAAGCTCCCCCCTTTTTTTTTTACAGTCAGTATTTTATTTAGATTTACCAACATGTTTTACTGATTTCTGTTAAAATTGTTGTATACATTCTACTACTGAGCTCTTCTAATTGATTTTTTTTTAATTTTGAGAACTCTACTTTTAAATGCCAATTAAGCTTTAATGCTCACAATTGCTTTTTTTCCACAGAAGTATGTTTTTAAAGTTGTAAAATCTTTTAAACCTTTCAATGCTACTAGTTAGAACTTAAAATTTTTACTTCTGTTCTTTGCATTATTTCTCTTTTCTCTCAGTAAAGTTTTGGTTCATCTCGATCTTTCCCTTGTATGCTTTTATGGGTTGAATTATATCTCCTCAAAATTCATATGTCGAAGTCCTAATTTCTGAAACTTCGGATTGTTACTGTATTTGGAAATAATATATTTAAAGAAGTAATTGAATTAAAATGAGGTCATTAGGGTGGGCCCTAATCCAATACGGTTGATATCCTTATAAGAAGAGACAATCAGGATATAGACACATCCAGAGGGAAAACCATGGGAAGACACAGGGAGCAGATGGTCTAAAGAGAAGGAGGGACTGCAGAAGAAACCTCAAGCTGACACCTTGATCTCGTACATCTAGCCTCTAGAACTGTGAGAAAATAAATTTCTGTTGTTTAAGACACCCTGTCTTGGTACTTAGTTATGACAGCCCTAGCAAACTAATATACATACAATGGGCTTTTCCTTGCATATTTGCTAATTCTTCATTGACTTTGTATTTCTAAATTAAGGACCATGTCGATGAGTATAGGCAGGTGGCATAGGCTTTCTTTGTATTTAGGTAGGTTTATTTACGCCAAAACCTTCTTTCTTGAATGGTTATATACTCAGTATAAATGGGGAAGGTACACCAGTAGGCAGGGGTTTTTTTTTTTTAGGGTATGTGGTTAGGTAGAAGAAGACAGAAGCCAATCCAGGACACTTTGCTGTAATCTTTACCCCAAAATTACACAGGTAAGAACTTTAACCTTGGGGTGACATCTTTTATATGTTATATTTCTTTTCTCCCCTTTGTTTATCCTGGAGGCTCTTTTTTGACTCATTCTCTAGCCTGGACACCATGGCACTCCCCAGGCAAACCTTCTTCTCTAGAGAAAGCTACTCTGGTGGCTCCAGCTGGGAGCCAGGACTGCAGACTACAGTCTACACAGGACAGGGCTAAGGGCCAACTGGCTCAAGTGTTTTGTAGACAACTCTCTACTCAGATGCTCTGATTCCTGCCTGACAGCCACTTCTTTGTAGGCATTTTTGTGTCCCCATAGCAATTGACTCCAAGCTTGGAGCCTCTCCAAGGTTCTATCAGGAAGAAAGAGCTCCTGTCTGTTACTTTAATTTTGTATTTCAAGTTGCATTTTTTTTTTCAGTTTTGGTTTACTTGTCAATACAGTCCCAACTATCTTTGTTTTTTAAGAAAGACTTTTAAATGACTCATTCGCTGATAGCACTTCTTCATGTTTTCTGTGCCACCATGGATTTATTCTTTCAAAATATCTTTTCTGGCATTTCATTGTGTCTTGGGGAAGAAGGGGCAGCTAGGTATGCTTACTCTACTGTCTTTTTTATGAGGTCATGGTATTATAGAAATTGTTTTGCTGAAACAGCTAGTATTCTGGAAGCTTCAGTTAAACAAGTTTTTAATATAGTCTTGTTTTCTAAGGCTTCTGTGATTTGAGGGCTTCTGTGATTTTCTAGGGCTTCTGTGATGTGTTTATACGTGAATTCGCCTAAAGATAAGACAATTAAAGATATGGAAAGTGATTATTTTCCATGTGCTTATGGTATTAAATACTTGGTAAATATAAAATCAGTTCTTTATCAGAACATTCATTATTTATCTCTAGGAAGGAGCTAGTTAATAGAAATGGGGGCTGCTAGGAGAGAGAGAGAGAGAAACTACAATTATGTCATTCCAACAATTGTGAGACACCAACTGGGTGTCTAATAATTTAAGTCAATTTTGACACTGTTTACATGGAGTTGATGTCAGATTCCAGGTTTAAGGGCTTAGACTCAAAAGACTTCCTTGACTCTAGGTGCCAGCTGCAAGTCCCAACTATCCCTGAGCACGTCTGCCCCACTAGCTATAAATACAGAGTTCCCATGATCCCCCTTCGAGATTTAGTAATTTGCTAAGATGACTTACAGGACTCAGGAAAATGCTGTGCTTATGATTACAGTTTTGTTATAAAGGATACAAGTCAGGAAAGCCAAATGGAAGAGGTGCATAGGGCAAGGTCTTGGGGTGAGGGTAACCATAGAGCTTTCATGCCTTCTCCAGGCACGTCGCCCTCTCTAGCATGTCACCCTCTCCAGGCATGTCTCCCTTCCAGCACATCAGGGTATTCACCAACCTAGAAGCTCTCCAAACCTCATTGTTCAAGAGAGTTTTTGAGGCTTTATTACAGAGGCATGATTGATTATATCTTTGGGCACATGAGGAACCCAGCTTCTTTGAATTTGCTGACTCTGCAAAAATGATATTTAGACACATGCACAGTGTTTATCATCTGGCTTTGCTGCTAGCTTTTAACTCTGAGGATGAAATAGGTTGGGCCCACTTTGGGTCACAAGGACTTGTTTTACCCTTCAAGTCTAGTGCCTGCTTTACCCCTTTCTTCTAGACCTACATCTTGGTCTTCACCCTGGCCAGTCTGAGAGGCCATCTAATGAGAGACAGGCAAGGATTTTCCAAAGGAAAAGCTGTGGAAACAGTTGTTAAGGAAAAGGGCATTTATCCTCAGGCCCCAGAACAGCTGGCCTAGGTGATTCATCAGGCTTCCTTTCCCTTGGTCTTTGCTGCAGTCCCTATTCTACTTCCAAGAGGGAGGCCATCAGGCCAGCTGTAGCAGTTGAACTGGAGAATGGATGACAAAAAAGCAAGCCAAAATGAGAGACCAGAAAGGACCTCAATAGAAAGGCCAAGTGATCACAGCTGCAAAGAGCAGGTCACACTGGAAGCTCAACCTCCTGCCACTTTGGCCCAATGATAATATTGTTGCTCCTCCTTGGTGCCTTTGCAGGGAAGGGAAACCTAGAGCTCTTCTTGGAGACTGTGTTGGGGTCCTGAAGACCACCCCCAGGTTTGGCGATTTGCTAGAAGGACTTATAGAACTCAACATATATTTACCTATTCACTAAAATTTACTTATAACCCCCAAATTAATACTTGCGGTGCTTTTGTAATTATTCACAGACGTGTAAAGAGGTGAAAAATTTGAATGATCCATTGTGCACGTTCCCAGCCAAGGTCAAACAAGGCGATGCTCTGCCTTTTAATTTTTGCTCTCATACAGAGATGACCAAAGGATAGAGACACCAGCTCTGGGGCCAGTTGGATGGGGTTTGAATCCCACCTCTGGCTCCTGTTAGTGGGGCGGCCTCACACAAGTCATTTAACACTACTGAACCTTGTTTTCTCTTTTGAAAAATAAAATAAACTCTACCACGTTGAGTTTTTTTTAGGATTTAAGGTATAGTCTATGTGAGATATATATGTGTGTGTGCATATATACACACACATGTACACATACATATTTTCTTTAGGAACAAGGGTTCAGTATTTGCTAATTTGGGGTTCATGGTGACTTGATAGAACGTAACCACCACAAATAACAAGAATCGACTCTAGTTATACTCATGGTTATGATTCATTACAGTGAAAGAATACAAAGCAAAGTCAGCAAAGTGAAAAGGTGCATGGGGCGAAGTCAAGGGAAAACCAGTGGGCCTCTTCCAATGACGTCACAGTGGATGTACTTAAATCCCCCTACAACAACTTGTGACAACACCTGTGAAGAATGCTGCCGCCCAGGATTTTTTGAGGGTATTGGTCACAAAGGTACCCTCTGCCTGGCATGTTCCCAAATTCCAGACTCCCAGAAGGAAAGCAGGTGTTCAACATAAGCCATATTGTTTATACAACTTAAGAACAGTTTTTCATACTCTTATCACTTAGTGGTGAGAATCCTCCTCAAATCCAAGCTCCCAACTGCCATCTAAGGGCCAACTTTGTAAGCAGGCACTTCTGAGAAAAAGCAGTTAGGCCTGCTGTGTTTTCTTCTGAACAGAGGCCTACACCAACTATGATTTATTTATCATGTTATTACATTTCCCTGTAATTAGAGGGTCTATGAAAGAAGGAAAACTCTGGGTTCCTGAGGAAAAAGTAGGAGTGTGCTCTTCAGAAGGAAAGGGATATAGAAAAAAAGTAAATGCCATTGAAGACAGACTTCACTCTCCACAGTTTTATCTAGAATATTTGAAGGCCAGGTCCACTATTGAAAACCTTTAGCTGAGCTTGGGTTCCTTTTAGGAGTCTCAGAGAATATGCTCTTAAAAGTGGAAGTTTAGCATATGGGGTGGTGAAAAGGATTGAAGAACTTCGGTAATAAAAACCAAAGCAGCAGGAAGGAAGTGGTCTGATTAGAACCAAGTGCTTCGGCAGGGAAAGATAGCACAGAAAAGGAGCTGAAATTGCTGAGCAGTAGTTTCAATTGATTTAGAATCTTTAGAGGAGCTGGAGCAGGAAGGTAACGGGGTCTTGACAGTTTATTTTGGGTAGAGACACGATGTTCTCTTTCCATCTCGACAGTCCTGCCAGGAGAGAGAAATCTTAAGAGACAACATTTTGAATACAGTGATAAAGACATTTTATTTTATTTTATTATTAATACAATTGTTTAAACTATTTTAAACCAATCAACTTTAGGAACTAGAGTGACATCAAAGGCAAAAGTGTTCTGTCAGACAGTTTGATTAGTTTGAAATCCATAAACACAACTTTAAAAAATTTTTATTGTGTACCAAAGAATTAACAACTGGTTAGAGTATGTTTATAATGAGCTTTTGAGTATATTTCAGTGGTTAAGGTTTATATACTTATGACTGAGTGAGCTTAAGGAGACCCCAGTGTGTCTCTGTATGTCTTGGGGTTGTTTGGGTAGGATAATTCAAATCTATACAGAAGTGACCCTCACTTCTGTCTCTGGATTCACTCCTTACTCATGTAGGATTCATGCTAGTAAATTCATTCTAAGCCTGGCCAGTTTCTAGGGGTGGGAGAGGATGTCCTACATTTCAGAGAAGCGAGAGCATGTGGAAGTCACGGTTCGGGACACCTCCACACCTCTGTGCTGTTTTCCTTTTCTCCTCCTCTTCCAAAGTGAGTGCTTCTCCAGAAAGCTCTTTCCTCCCACAAGTAACTGGAGTGCTCTTCCTGCTCCTCAAGGAGAAGAGAAAGGTCTTCCTCCGCTGATTTTTTCCAGTTGTGGTGGTGTCAGTGAGGGAGGGAGTGGGTGAGTGCTCACTCTGTTCCTTAGCCCTGGAGGAGGGGAGCCTCTATCTTTATCTTTACATTATTATTAAATCTGGACAGTAGATGCTATGTTTTACCTCAAAGAGCCTGCAGCACAGTGTTAGTGATTGCTTAAGCTTGAGACTCAGGCAAATTACTTAACTCTTCCATATGCCTCTTATCTCATTTTTTAATGGGAAAAGAATAATTCTCATCTAGAGTTTTTGTGAGGGTTAAATGAGATAAAACCTATAAAGGTCACACTGCCTAGCATATAGTAAGTGTTCAACAACTGTTTGTTGTGGTTGTCATCGTGATACCTTGTGCTTGGTAGGTGGTTAGTGAAGGCAGAGTTGAGATTCCACTGGTTCTCATGGACCGTTGGGTCGCACCGCTGTCCCTGTTACCCCTGTAGGGCTGAGGGAGCTGGGAGGAGGGCAAACTGGACACAGGTCTATGTCACTTTGTTGTTGGAAATGAGTGTGAGGATTTAATATAATTATATCTTTTAGGATGAAACTGGCTAGGAATCTGTAATACCTTTTTTGAGTTTTTATTGTTTTTTGTAGAAATCGAAGAGTTGGCAAATGTCTCTCCAGTGCTTATTTCCATGCTCTGTGTTGAAATGTCAAAATGTTAGTTCTTCTCAGCAGTCAAAATGTCTTTCATCTTGAAAGTAGTACTTAATTTTTCTCCCAAGGTGATTAATGAATTTAGTCCACTCGGGAAATAGATGCTCCCCACATGTTTTCCAAGACCGTCCTGCTCAACCTGTACATATTCATGTTTTAATATTTCTTCCATCAGATTTTCCCAATTTTTTTAACCCTTTCCTATGAACTTCAGGGCATGAGAAAAGGGGGAGAGAATACTGAATAGTATGGTGGTTAAGAACAAAGGCTTTGGAATTGGAGAGACAGCCTCCCCTACCCCACCCCATTCTCTAGCTGTGGGACCAAGAGCAATTTACCTAATCTTTCCAAGTTTTGTTCCGCATAGACCAGGGATGATAACAACTACCTTATGGGCTGTGAGGACTAAACTAAATAGGATCATGCATAGGCAGTATTTAGCACAGTGACTGCCCCAAGATAAGCCCTGGAAGTCCTCAGTGCATGGCAGCTCTTGTTATGGTGCTCAGATACCATAGAGCACTATTCAGTTTTTCATACTCTGTGATGACAGGCGTGCTGCTTGAAGAAATGTTTGAACTCGCCTTTTTGAAAGTTCAGTTTCTCCAGGTAATCCTGCACACCTGTGATATGGCTGATCTCAGAGTATAAATTTCTCCACTGCACAACATTTCCTTTTCACCACGTACAGTTCATTTCTGATATTAGTCACTGAACTTGGAACCTTCTGGTTTTGATTGGCTAGTCAGGGTTCACTGAGGCAAATTCTTTCCTGAGATTGCTCCATATGTTCAGGAAAGGGAGTGTTTGTGAGCTGCACAAGCAGTAATATAGACACGAAGCCAGAAGACAGCAGTATGTTGCCATTTTCAGCTACTCCCAGAGGACAACTGGGCAGGATGATTAATATTTTAGCATCTTTGTTCTTTCTGTTTAGTTATAACACTAGAGCTGTTTAAATCACTCTGAAAATAACACGCCTGACATTTCTCCGGTTTCAAAAAAACCAACAACCTGAAGTAATAATCCTCTGCCTATTACTGAGGAAGTGTTTTTGGTGAGAAAGGAGAGAAAATTGCATGACTTAGGGGAGAAAAATAATTTTGAATAGCTTCGTGGTGGAGAATACATTAAAACCTGAAGAGCCCAAAGGCATGACCAAAAGTATGTTTTTAAGAGGCCACGATTGGCATAAGAGGGCACTTGTGTTCCATAGCTAGTCCCTGTGTCTGGCTCTGCACTTGTCTGGAACATTTATTATATGCCCTCTTTTGCCACTCTTCACTTAAGAAACACACTTGAAGTTTTTTAGCACTTAGAACCCTCCAGGAATCTCAGTATTATACTTAGTAAGTACCAGAGACCAGAGATCATGGTTCGATTTCATATTTAAATACCTTTCTTCTTATGTTGTTTTAAAGTCTAAAGGCAAAGTTGTTCAGCAGTCACTTATTCAGCCTACTCTGTGTAGGCATGAAGCTAAATTCAAGACTTTAAGGATTATACCTAGCAGGAGACTTATTACATAGGTGTAAACATTTGCCTGTGTCATAACTATTCTTAAAATAATTGCACATCATAACTGAAAGATCATAATTGCAGATCATAATTTCAATCCATCAGCATACTTTTCTATTCATAGGAATGTCTCAGAAAATCTATTAATAAAGCAACTCTTTGATAATTGCCTCTTGCAGCTGCTGATTTTTAAGAATCAGAATAAAGAAAGGTATAGAGCATAGATGATAACTGTCTCAAAGCAGAATATTTCAATCTTGTGATAAATAAAATATTTGACTTTGAATTAGGGAGTTAACATTATTTTATTCGGAGGAAAGAACTTAATACTAAAAAAAAAGTTTCTTAATGAAATAGATTCCAGTGATACCTTTTTTTTTTCCATCAATAATTCTGTAGTAGAATTGTTACTATGTATTGAGTGCCTGCTGTGTTCCAGAAATTATTCTTCCTGGTTTACGTAAAGTATTTTTTTAGTCCTCATAGCAACCCTGTGAGTGGCAGTGCTATTCTCATCTTACAAGAGAGAAAACCGATGCTCAGAGAATTGAATACTTGCTGCATAGCAATAAGGTAGCAGAGTCCACTCGAGCTGTATACCATTCAGCCACTTAGGCCTAGGGATATGTTCTGGAATGGGGATTCTTTGACAGTAATCCTCAGTGAGACTCTCTTCCTCTCTCTGTAGAAGACCAGGGAGATCTTGCTTCACTACCTTTAGGGCCTAGGTTGAATGGATAAGTTCTTTCCTGGGCTGTGGCACAGATATCCATCCGGTCCTCATCTTCTGGTGCTTGGGGAGTGTGGCTGACTCCTCAGCTGATACATTTCCCTAGCTAGTTCTTTGACTCTCTTTTTTAGCTAGTATTGCCCCAGTGTAGAGGAATCAGGAAGGTGCCTCAAACAATCTCTCTCTACACAGACTCCTTTTATTAAAAGGAACATTGTTCCCAGATGATTGTTATTTAGGTTTCATTGTATGTTTTATCACTTCACCTTGTTTTTTTCTTGGTAGAAATCCTTGAAAGGGAAAAGAGCTTGGGGTTAAATGAGGTTTTGTTCTCAGTTTAGTCACAAATGATCTCTGCTTTGGTTTGCTTAACAACTGTCATTAAGCTACTAGGTTAGTTTTCTTCATTAAATCTGCTACTTTCTCTGTTGACGTCAAGTTTCCTTATATGAAGGCCTAATGCTCTGAGCTTGCTCTCTGTGTGACTAAGGAGGCTTACTTGTGCCTGCCTCTAGTAGAACCAGCAGCCACTGTGGCATTTGTTCCCCCAGAATCCCTCAGCCACTTCCTATATACACTACTGACTCTGCAAATTCACACTCTCTCCGTACATTTCGATCTGAGTTTCTGGCTATCCTTTGGGTTTATTGCAAATCTACTCTTAATGGGAATGCAAGACCATCTCTGGGTTAGATTGGCTACTGTTTCTATTTCTGGCTCCCCAAAAAACCCTGTGTTAATAATTTCCTAAGCAGGGATGTGCCAGAATCTAGGGTGGTGGTAGGTGGGGTTGTGTGTGTGCCTTTGGAAAAAGTTCCAGGTAATTCTGATACACAACCTCTCGCCATCCTATTGCCTCTGAAAATCACCCCTCACCGCTTTGATCTGCATTGCCTCCACTCCTCCCAGTGTGGGATTCTGTGGATCACCTTGTATTTTGGATCGATCCATATTGTTCGGATCTGTCAGGAGAGATGACATTTTTTTCAGGATCTGTGTACTTGGTGAAAAATATGCAGTTCTACTTTCAAGGAACTCTCATTTTAGTTGGAAAGATGACTATTTATTAAAAAAATAATTATACATTGCGATCAGAGCTGTCATAGAGGTAGGAAAGGCTACAAAGCTGTGGAAAGGCTACAAAGCAGTTTTCTCAAAATCAGAGATGGGCAGCACTTTTCTTTCCTAGGCTGTAGACTCGGGGCAGGGCAAAACCCAATTTATGGTGATAATTTATTAATTTAATCTTCACAACAACCTAATGAGGTAAGTACTGTTACTACCCCTACATAGCAGCTGGGGAAAGTGAGGCTGAGTTGACAGTTGTAACTTGTCTAAAGTCATACAGCTGCTAAGTGTCCAAACTAGGATTTGAACCCAGATCTGTCTGATGACAAAATATGTTCTTTTCCATTATACATATTAACTGCCTCCCTACATGATAAAAATAAGTTGTGAATTTAGTCACTCTTTAAAAAAAAATTTGTAATACGAATACGACTGTGTTCTTGTCCACTCCATACCCTCCAAAAAGGAATGGGAGTGATAGCAGCATTTAAGAATTTGTAGTGAATGTTGTGATGTTTTAGTAGATGGAGGAAACAATGCAGTCCAGAAAGCTAAATGAGCAGCTCCAAAATGCGAAAGCTTTTTTTTTTTTTTAAACCATTGTTTACTCTTGGAAGCCCAAACATCTCCTTTATCATACAAGGTGTTTGATAAAGGAAATGATTATATTACTCAACCAGGAAATGATGAGGCTTTGCCACTGATACCGCATGATAATTGCTCATTGTCCTCTTTATTAAGCTTTTGTCTCTCAACTCTAAACACACCCTTGTGAGCTCTCTTTTGTGATACAGAAGGTGGCAGTAGGTGCGTTACATTTCTGCCTTGCCAACTGGCTTCCTACTAAGCTCCGCCCATAGGGAGTTCTAGAAGGATGGAGGACAAAAGAGACAGGGACAGGCACCTTCCAGTTTGTTTGCTGTCTGCTTACATCACACAAGCAGTGCTTCTTCACCTGGGCAGCAGCAGTTCCTTTCTAAAGCAGCAGCAAAATTCAGTTTGCAGTTCTTCAGCACTTACAGACTCTGCCTTTTTGGGTGTCTTTTAGACACTGGCACCTACTAAGTAGCACCTCCTCCTCAGAAGTCTGAGTGTCATTTCCATAGCGCCTACCTCCAGGCTCCTAATTTTAATAATTTTAACTTCTTTGCTACCTGTACTGCTTCTATGATACCTTAGAGTCACGTTTTCACCCTTTTAGTTACCTAGCTAATAACTTTATATCTTGTTCACAATTCTTTATAAAATTCTCTGTTAAAATAATTGGTCATTTCTGTCTCCTGATTGGATCCTGACTGATACATCTGTAAAATTCAGATTTCTGGTGTGTAGCTTCCACATCATTTCATCATGTCATTGTCTTCATCTGGGAGAGCAGTCGTCTAAGCAGCCTCTAAGGTGTGCTCACACTGCATTGGGAATCTGGATTTATGACAGCCTTTGAGGAGCAAGAGTGTGATAACAGACTCGCAGTTAGGACTTCTAGTCTGCTTCCTAGCAAGCTATAGGGTGGGCTTCTCAGAGTCATAATTACTTGTGACAATACCCATAGTACCAAAGGGTCTTTTTTTGGAAGAGAACAATGTATTTCAACCCAACTCTCTTGTCTTAATAACCAGCATATCTATATCGACATCTACATTTACATATAAAATAGTGTATACAGAAGTACCTATAACTAGAATAAATAGTAAAATTCAATCCGAGCTTCAGTTTTCTTGGTAAAATTGGGTGAATACTTCATAGGGTTGATGTGAGATTAAGCAAGATGACATGTAAAACATCTAGCCCAGTTCTGGACCTTTAGTTACAGGTATTCTATGAGTAGTAATTATTTCCCCTTAATGGCTGACTTTCACAGTCATCCAAAATTATTAGTTTATGCCAATTACAGTGAACTTATTCTCGTCATAAAATTAGATTGATAATTGGCAGGTGTCCCATCTCAGCCAATTAAACATGAAGGAGAATCTGTTCCAGGGCCCTCGGCAAAAGCTTTCTCTCCTTTCTAAGAAAGAAATGGCTCTCCCTTCTCTCCTGGGAGAGTTTGTCTGGATGTGACACTTGGAACTACTCTAATTACCATTTTACAACTAACAGGAACCAACATGAGGGCAAAGCCCTCACTGAGTCTGGAGGAGCAGAGGTTGTGGTAAGCTGAATGACAGACCCAAAAGATTTCATGTCCTAGTCTCTGGAAATTGTGACTTTGTTACACTGAAAAGGGGACTTTGCAGATGTGATGAAGAGTGTGGGCTTTGAGATGGGGAAATTATTTTGAATTATCCAGATGGGCCCAATATAATCACAAGGGTCCTTAAAAATGGAAGAGGAGGAGGCAGGAGGGTCGGTGTCAGAGGGGTGCAATATGATAAAGACTTAACCAGTCATTGCTGGTGTTAAAGCTGGAAGGGGCCATGAGCCAAGAAATGCAGGCAGCCTCTAGAACCTGGCAAAGGCATGGAAACAAGTTCTTCCCTAGAGCCTCTGGAAGGCTGACACACTGATTTTAATCCAGTGAGACCTGCATCAGACTTCTGACCTCTAGAACTGTGAGATAATAAGTTCGTGTTGTTTTAAGCTAACTCACCACTACTAAAGCTGTGGTGATTTGTTACAGCAGCATTAGGGAACTGACACAGATGAAAAGAACCTAGGTACTTAATAACTCTGCCGAACTTCTGAATCAGCTGACCCTGGAGCTACCTCTGAGTTTCTCAGCATGTGAGACAAATTTCTCTATTAATTAGTCCAGGCTGAGTCTGATGTTTTGTTACTTGCAGCCTAAGCTGTCCTCATCGACATGTATATTTTTAGCAGAGTACTGTGTATGAGGTAGATTCTAAATGAATATTTGTTGAATTGTGAAGAAATGTTGGAGAAAACCCCCAGAATCCAAATCTAGAGAAGCAGAGCTGTTTTCTGATTCATACTAAGTGTAATAACTTAGAACTCGTGGGTTTTTTTTGTTTTTTTGTTTTTTTGTTTTTTTTTTTATAAAAAACACAAAAGATGTTTGGAAGGTTGGATAAATTATTTGAATACTGAGATGGCCTGGAACTTCAGCAGGTGCACTTTCAAATTGCCAGATTCATTTCCTATTGTGACCTCCAGGCATTCAAATTCTCCTTTCCGAAATAACATTTCAGCAGACTCTGTGAACATGCCAAGAAGTGATTATTTTTACAAATCCAGATGATTTCCTAATTTAGGATAGCTCAAGCAGAGGTAGAAATGAAGGGAAGCATAGACTCCTTTTCCATCTCCACAGAGTGGGAACAGCCCCAGTACTGGCTTTAACCAAATGTTGCTGACAACTATGAAAGCGGTTATCATCAAACAGCTGTTCAATGGCCTCAGTGAACTCAGCTGGAGGCTCAGCCCAGTTTAAGATCTGAGAGGCCAAAGGTCAAATGCTATTTCAGTTGGTTTCCAAGACTCTTCTCCATCACTTCTGGGTTTCCAATTAGTTTTTGTAATTTCTTCTCCAAACACCATCCTGAGACCCGCAGCCACCCTCTGCAAATGCTTCATCCCCCATGTCCCAAATACACTTGCTCAGCCTTGTTGCCTTCTCCTCCTCCCCTTTACCAGGAAACTCTTTTTCTAAAGTAGATGAAGATCATGTCCATGGGAAAACTGGACTTCTCTTATCATGGCATGCAGCCCCTGCCCATCTAGTGAGAGCCTCCTCTACTGGTTGCATATTTAATATACTTAATGTCCTTGGTCATGATGGTCCCTCCCAGGATCTGGCTCCTATGTGAGCCACGGTGTATTGTTAGGGTAGTGAGGGGATGTGTGCTAGGGATAGTAAATTGTACCCCTAAATCCTAGATGGAGGATGAGCTGTATACCACAGAGGAGTTCATCAATATGATTTTTCATATGAGAAATAAACTTATCGGTTGCAGACTTTCCCTTACAATAGTAAGTTATAAAGTTTTACAAATAATTTTGAGAGAGTCTGGATGGAAGTCGTGTGTATATAGTTAGCCCAGTTTGTGACTAATGTAACGTGCTGTCTGCAAAGCACATCGACTACATTGCTGGAGCTTCTGTGTTCTTGTCCATATTTTGGGTTCCTCCTTCCCTACCTTTTCCTTCCCGACACCATAGTCAAAATCTTACTGTTTTTTTACTCACTAATTTTAATTACTTACTATATTGTAATATTTTTTTACATTATTTATTGCATTGTATCATTTTCATTTGTGCTTTTTTTTTTCACATCAATGCGCCAAAGTATTTTCCTTGCCATGCCTTCCCTGGTATTCTCCAAAGCCTTCACTATTATTTATCTACTCTTATAAAAACGCATTCCTGAATATAATTCCTTATTTTTTACAAAGAGAAGACCCTGAACTCCCCTACCAAATTTCTTGTCCAACTTGAAATATATGTACTTTGAAGGCTATAGTTGAAATAATAGCATAAGTCTACTTATGCTATTCAGTTTATTATTTAATTACATGTATTTTAAATGACTTGGAAAACATTTAGAAATTTAGCCTTTTCCACTTTAATTATATGAAATAATTTTATTCAAACTCCTCCTTTGCATCTTTGAAATCAAGAAGCAATTCTTTTTGCAAATCCAGATGATTCTCGTCACTGAAAGTCGTGTCAGAGCAACATCCTGCAGCCTACCCTTCCTTCTTCTTTAGTTATAGTCCACACTTCTCTGTAGTCACTCTAGTCGGGGACAGAGGCTTTTACAGAAGGGTTCAGAGAGTCTTAACAATACGTCTTCCCAGGAGAGTGACTCCTGGCACATTTTACTTATTAATTCACCAAACATTTATTCAACATCCACTAGGTGCACTGTGCTAAGTGCTAGGTACAAAAAGAAATTGAGATATGTCCTCCTAGCCTTCTTCCCCCACCCAATGAGTTTACACTACATTGCGAAAAGAAAATTACAGTATTTTACAAGAAAGATAAATAATAGGAGTTATAAAGTACAGTCTGAAGATTCTACACTAATAGGAGTTATAAAGTACAGTCTGAAGATTCTACACTGTGCTAATCTTCCTATCTAATTCAGACCTGAACAGGTATATTCTTTACCATTGACCATTAGAGCATAGTCAAAATTATTAATAATAGTATTTTTTCCACGGAGTAAACATGTTTTACTATAGCTATGGCAACTAAGCTGATTTATAGTTATTTTTCTTGGTATTCCTGGAGTTTTCCAATGGGTTAGTGAGTTTCAGGGCCTAGGAAATTAACCTTTTGGATCCTCACAGCAATTTCTAGTCCAAGTTGGGATCTAGAAATGAGAAGGGCTTAAAAGAAGACTGAGGTCCAGCCCATCCTATGAGACACTAGGTTGTCTGAGAGTTTCAAGTAGATTATAACCTTGAAGTCATCGACATCTGAAGGAGTATGGAAGTTCATTCATTAAGAATGCTCTTCAAGTAACTAGACCTTGCGATAATGATCTTACAGGTGGCTCACGTCTATGCAAGAGCCCCTAGTTGTTCTGTTGCGGCAATCCAGAGTCAGAAGTCACGTGTCAGTTTGGGGAGGCCATCTGCCCATGTGTTTATTTTTTTGTTTGCAGTTCATTAGGCTCAGCATCATTCCCCAAAGATGGGCACTTCCTACCTCCCAACTGAATCGTTCAGAGTTACAGTGTGTTTTACAGGACTAATACCCTCTTCTAGGAAGCATTATAATTCAGTAATTAAGAACTTGTGTTTAGAAATAGGAATGCATTTATATTTAACTTCTGGTTGAGCAAAGATTTTTTTTTTTTTTCCTGTATTTGGTAGCTAAATTCCATTAAAGATTGAAAAGAATTTTTTTCCCCTCTTATCCCAACTTTCTCCAGCATCGGTTTTCTTCCCCACAAGCACTCTTGTGTTTGAAAGAAGGGAAAATAGAGCTAATCGTTTCAGGTATTTCTAGGCAAGACAAAGGCTCCACCAAGAAGCTCTCAGGTACTAAGAATGTCTGGGGTGAAAATAAATTAAAACACTTAAAGTAAAACATCAAAGAAGGTACCAGATTACATTATCGTTACTGCTGAGTAACTAGAATTTGAGTCTCATACCAGCCTGGTCATAATGATGATGAAATTGCTGTTGGGACATAACTTATAGTTACTCATTATTATTTGACCCCAGTAGAACAATTCATGTACCTTATATTAAGAAAGATTACAGTAAGTTTAACTACATTTTAACCATAAATCATCAAGGCGACTTAATTGGAATAAGAGAAAAGCATATATCAGATACAACTTGAATTAAACCAAATAAAAAAAAAAGAAGCAAATTATCAAACTAAAATTTTCTAAGCAGTGAAACTTTTATTTAGTTTTATAAGAATTCAGAGACTATGTGCATATGTGTGTATATGTGTATATATATGTGTGTATACTTAAATTGCACATTTGTTTTTTATGATTTGGGAAAAAACAGCACCTTGGGTATTTTTTCATTTTTCCTTGAAAGGGTTTATTTATAAAATTATACAAATAGTTTTTTTTCCTTGAAAGGGTTTATTTATAAAGTTATACAAATAATTTGGACATATGTATTGTAGGAGCTAAATTATAACTCTTGGAATAGGGATTCTAATTACTTTTACCTGACACAAAGTATATAATATTTTAAGTTCTATAAGTCATTAGAAACCATGAACTCTAGCAGGGGCCATATCTTTGTCAGAGGCACCATTTAAAAAAGTTATGAAAACTATTGTACTCAAAGAGAATTAGTGCTTACTTTGGAAGATTACATTAAAAGTTGAAATGATGTCTTGTGTAAGTTCTCATACTGAAACTGTCTCCATAGATAGCACACCTAGTACAAAGTGTGAGATGTAAAGATGAGATGACTTTGCTTTAGTGACCCTGTTTTTTTCCCCACAAGGAGATGGATTTAAGCAGATTCAGCTTGGACTACTCCTTGAATCAAACTTTAAGAAGTTAATGAGATTATGGTGAAGATTAGATTTGGGAAAAGTGACTAATTCAGAAGATAAATGCGAGAAGGGAGAGACAGTATAAACAAAAGAGAGAATTCTAAAATATAATTCATGCCAGAAGTTTTGAGGGAAAAAGTTTGTGAAGGCACCATTACTTTAAGATGGAATGAGGAAGTGATATAAGGCAGACTGTCTGATCTATTTTCATATTTCTGGTACAGAGCATGGGGCCTGGTACAGTCTGTGCTCCGCAAATGTTTGTTCTGCTGTTGGAAGGTAGGAGAAGGTAGTACCTTTTGTGAAGGAAGACCATGAAAGAGGCCTTGATTCAGGATGTCAGTTGGACTTCTCATTGGTCGTTAAGGGCAGATATGTGCACAAAATGCTGAGAATCTACCAAGAAATAAAACCAGTTCATGAGAAGTGCTGCTGCATGTGCGCAAAACAAATGCTGATTTGAAGCTGATTAATGGGTCATACCTTGCCAAATCATCATGCTGGTCTTTGTTGGAGAAGCAAAATTAATCAGATTTTTAAAAAGCAAAGTAAATCATCAATTTATGTGACAGCTAGATAAAAGCGTGCCTGTGAAAATCTGTAAAAATCAGAGGAGAATTTGAAGGACTGTCTGTCATTAAAGCACTATTGTCCTTTGTTACCTTTTTGTGTGTGTTAGGTTTATTGAATTATAATTTACATATAATAAATTTCGTCCTTTTGGTGAACAATTCTGAGTTATAATAAATCCTGACAATCATGATATGGAACAGGTCCATCACCTCAAAAAGTTCTCTTATGCCCTTTTGTAATCAACTCTTCCTTCTGTCCTCAGCCCCTGGGCATCTCTGATTTGTTTTCTGTCCCTACAGTTTTGCCTTTTCCAAAATGGAATAAAATGGAATCATGCAGAAGAAATGCATTTGCGATTCATTCATAGTGTATCAGTATTTTGTTCCTTTTTATTGCTGAAGAATGTTCCATTGTATCTCTGTTCAACAATTTGTTTATTAATTCACCAGTTGAAGTTGTTTCTAGCTTTTGACAATATTGAATAAAGCTGCTACTAATATTTAGATTTAGGTTTTTATATGGTCAGCAACTATTTAGTTTTCTAAGAAACTGGCAAACTGTTTTCCAAAGTGTCTGTGTCATTTTCATGCCTAGCAGTGTATGGGAATTTCAGTTGCACGTCATTCTTGTCAGCACTTGGTATTGTCATTTAAAGAAAATTTAGCCAATTTTAATATCTTTTTAAAAATTAATTCCATTAATACTTTTTATAATGTAGGGCACTTACCCTTATCCTTCAAAAGCAAAATCTCTCTTCTCTGAATAGTGAAAATTTTGTATTAAGGTCATTAAAAAAATGGAGTTGATTCTCATTATTTGCAGTACTTAGATTCTATAAAGTTGCTGAATTAGTGAATACTAGCTCATTAAATACTAGGGGAAATACAGGATTAGGTTTCCACAAGCCTTTGGTCACAACATTTTCACAAGTGATCAATATGTAGCCTTGTTTAAGTGCATTTCTGTTTGAAGACACATCATTTAATAAATTTTGTTGATTTATTAACACCGAACTCACGGTCAACAACCCAAACAAAGCTTATCTATCTAATACATGTATTTTTCCCTGTATGGCACATCAGAGCCATTCTAAACAAGCAAAATCACCAACAAAAATCATAAAATGTGAAAAATATGGCACTAAATAAACCAGGAAACAGACCCTTGTTTATAGTATGAGACCTGAAACAAGAATGGGGAATACAGTCTAGCTCCACCTCAGCCGGGAATGTGCGTATCAGGTGACTCAAATTTTTCACCATTTTGCACATGTCCAGGAATGACTGCAAAAGTGCCTGCCCCAAATATTATTTTGGGGGTTACAAATAAATATTAGCGAGTAGGCAAATTTCCCTATATTCTTATATTTTAGAAAGTGCTTAATTTAAATAATGATTTGTAGTAGTAACTTGGTTTAATGCCTAACATAATTAAATATGTTTATTCTGATAAATTGATGATAAAATTAGCTTGCCAAACCAGTACTGTTCAATGTGAAGATTGCTTTAAAAACACCCTAAAACCTTCTTAAGATTTTACCCCATTGCAAAAACATACTTTTGATTTATATTAGAAGATATTGTGTACTATTGAAATGTATTAAGCACACACTTAATTCTTAAAAAGTAATAGAAAATGTCGAACTCTGAATTTTATCATAGTAATAGCTACAGGATATGTGTTTCAATTCACAGGGACAGATTAATGTACTTACCAACCCTTTATTGCCTAAAAGTAATTATAAGTTTTCTGGATTGACTGCCAATATGATATAGGCCCCAAAGAAATCACCGCTCTTTACTGAGACAGAACAATAAATTGGTTTTCCTGAATACAGTGGGTGAAGAATCCAAGTTCTTGACCTTGAATATTTCACTGGTAGTGTTCTATGCAGTAGGGAACAATCAGAATGACATTTGCTGAAATGTTTGAGATTTATAACATAATAGCTTGAGCATATGTGCCAAAAAATAAAAATCTTAAATCCTATCAAATCAAGATTAATTACCTATTAAAATACTAACAAATAGTATAGTACAGGTGGTGTAATAAGCTGTCTCACTCCATATATTGTTAAAACAAACTGTTTTGGCGGTGACATGAAACATCATGTATCTTCTATCTCACTCTCAGTGGGAAAATGGAAAAACTGCTACTCAGTCATTCTCGGTGTGGATTTTGGCATTTCATTAGGAAGTGCTATCACAAACCTTTTCACTGAAAAGCATGTGCAGCTCTCTGGAAACTGCTAAATTTCCTGGCTTTGTACTACTGCCAAAAAACTGTTGCTTCTCCCCGTCATTAACTACTACATATTTATTCCTTTCTATCTTTGTGGAGAGGGACCCATACAGCACTCCCATGAAAAGGAAAACAGTAGTTTGCTTCCTCCCTCTCATGAGCTTTGCATAATTAATCCCATGGGCTAGATGTCTTCTTCATATTCAGCTTTAATTTAATAGTGTTAACTGTGGACCAAGTGGTAATAGCAGAATGGTGTAATCATGATTGTATTTCTTCATTAAGATGTTTTTTGAAATTTGTGGGAAAATTGCTCATGAAATTTTGTCATTAAACCTTCTCTTAGGCTAGAAAAATAAGTAAAGTGCTGCTAAGCTAGCTGGCTTCCAACAAGCGGGCAGTCAGTCAGTAAATATTTAGTGAGGATCTACTGTGTGCCAGGCATTCATCTAGGCTTTAGAGATACTGTGGTGGACGAGATGATCCCTGGCATCCATGTAATTACTCCATTTTTTTGTGCTAAATGTCTTTGGTTAAAATGTCTGTCATTAGAAGAGAATGAAAAACAAGTACAGAAGACAACTATTGAAATATTAATGTGCCTAAAGTATCATCATGGTTGAAAAAGCAAGTAATAATTTGGAAGCATATTATAGGTTTCAAAAAGTGCAAAATTTTGGAAAATTTAATAACTCAAACTTATGCAAAATAAAACACATCAGCAGTTTGAGCTGTTTTTCAAATTTACCACTTAGGTGCCAATTTTCTTAAACAGTAACTATGCCTTGCCTTCTTGCATGGTGTTTCAAAGCTCTTCATTTTGGGAGTTTCACGCTCCTTGTCATTCCTAAAAGAAAGCCAGCAAAATGCCATTCTTTTTCTGAGACTCTGGACTATCTTGCTATGAATGGTGTAACAAGCTGTACTTGTTCATTTGTTTTTATAAAACAAACTCTTTGGCAGTGACATGAAATATCATGTCTCTTCTTTCTCACTCGCAGTGGGAAAAGGAAAAAAAAATGCTTCTTGGTCATTTCTTTTTGTGGATTTTGGCATTTCATTGGAAAGTGCCAATAAGTATTCATTTTTTATGTTGCTCTGGAAAGCTGTATACAGCCTTCCAAGTCACAAAGCAAACCCAGTCCCTAATAGTTCTCCAAACTCAGGTCAGAAAGGTGGGAAACTTTTATTTTCCTAGGCAGGGAGTGCATGAATAATACACTTGCAACCTGCTTAGCTTCCCCAAGTTCTCCTCTGTAGCCAGCTCCTTTGCTCAGAGAACTGCACATCAATCTGTCGCTGATGGTCAGCAGAGCAGCAGAGAGCCAATGTTATTGTGAACCTACAGTGGAATGACTTGCTTCCCAGCTGGTGATCAATCTGTGTTAGACGGCAACATGTTTGCCTGTACAAATGAGCTGGACCCCTTTGCCACATATCTCTGCCAACTTTTGAAAGAAAGAGTCTGTTTCAATTCTTTTCGAGGGTAAAGACAAAAAGTCTGTCCCCTTTACACAACCAGCTATTGAAAAATCCATGCAAATATCCACAGCCAGTGTCTTAAGGAAATTGTTTTGAGATGTTAGGAAGTTGCATTAAAAAAAGAAGAGAAAGAATATATGTATGTATGAATTCACACATACACACACAATAAAAATCTTTTGTTTCTCTTTTGTAAAGATTGTGTACTCATGATGCAAGTTGTACCATCTCTGGGGATTTCTCACTTCTGTATAAAAAGATCCTGAGGTTTAGGATTTTAGTTGTTTTCTCCAAGTTCAAGGCAAAGCCAACATTGTGGTACTGATATGAAATATGCTATAGAACTTTAATTGAGGTTTATTATTATTACTAATTAAGGTAGAATGACCAGGTCCGGGCTGGAAATAATTCCACTGAATCAGTGATAATTGGAACACAAAATGTGTCTTACTAGTTGTGAACTTTAAGAGACCTTTCTTTCACTAGGGCAGAGAGGTGCCTGTGTCATCCAGAAACCATGGCATTCCAGAAGGACTTTGAGTTGGGAGAGCAGAAGAAGTAACTAAGAGAAGAATGTGTAAAAGGTTATGTGAATGAGGAACAGAGTGAGGACCTGTGGATGGGAAGCAAAAGTGTAAGGAAGATCTTTTTGTGTTGAACTAGCACTATGGTATATTTTGGGTAGGTGTGAATGAATGAATGAGAACAGGGATGAGGAAATTATTCACAGATGGGGGAAGGCAAAGTGGAAAACTTTGAGAAGGGATCAGAAAGAAACACCGTATGTCATTTGGTGGGAATTTAGTAACACCAGTTATTGTTCTTTTCTTGTCTGTGATCATGTTAGCCCTCTGAATAAACAGATTGTGTTGTCTTCAGTACAGAAGTATAAAGGAGCAATGGGATTATTCTCACCAGGTCAGGGTAGGTGGAATACTTCATTTCTCCATAGAGAGTAGGGAACTCCAGACCCATGGAGGAGCTAGTGAAAATAAGGTGGATGAAATAGAAAGAAGGGAACTCCGGAAAGAGAATGGAAATCACTTTGAGAGTGAAATCAAATTGCTGCTCAGCTGGGCCGTTCTCCCTGAGCCAAGGGATTTCTGGTTTAGTAAAGTTATGTTGGATGAATTTAATGGTACCTTCCAGTATCATATTCCACATGAAACTGTAGCAGGCTGTACAGCGCTGCTGGATTTCAAATTCTTTTAAGATAGAAACTGTGTGATCCCTCTTTGTGCTCTCCACTTATGCATAGTAGGCACACAGAATTGCTTAATAAAGTGAGCAACTCAATCCTTAGTTCTCTTTTGGCAAAGAGAATGGAATTGGATACCCCACAGCTGCTTTCAATAATTGATCTAAATATTCAGCCCCAAACATGAATATTCCAAACTCATAATAGTGGTGTTACCCTCTCGGATTGGATATGTGATCCTCCTAGGCCCCAAGCCCGCCTTTGAAGGTGGTATGCAAGGAGGATATATTATAGAAGGGCATGCTTGTCTTCTTCAGTATTTACTGCTATGATTGCTAGTGTCTTCTCAAACATCTAAGCAACTCTCCATAGTTCCCTTGGTTCTACCATCTATGGAATTATTTAAATAGTTATCAATCTATAGCTGGAACATCTCCCAGTTTTACCAGCTTTTGAGTATAAATGAAGTTACATTAACATTGATACCTACTGGAGCTATATTAACATTAATTTCAAATTCTCACTGACTCCTCTCTTTAAATATTTTGGTGAGTCTCAAGATGGTCTCTCACATGTCTTTAGGAATCTGAGCTGCTAATGCATCACCATTGCTGTTCACCTTTACCACTTGGAGACCATGCTTGCCTCCCACCACATGACTTTCTGTTCTGTTGTTCCATGGTGACCAAGTAAATTTGCATAAAAGAAAGATGACTTTGGGGTGATGTGGATAATGGACAGGAAGAGGTCAGGATTAAAGACAGGGAAACCAGTTAATAGGTACTTCGAAATAATTCAGTCATGAGATGATGTTGAGCTAGACTGCATTGATTGGGCTTGAGAGAAGCTATAAAGAGAAGCGGACAGATTTGAAAGAAGATAAAATCAGTAGGACTTCTTGACTGATTGGCTTCTGGCTTGTGCAGCTGCATATATGCTAATATCATTTCCTGATAGAGGGCACACAAGAAGAGGACGTTACATGGAGGTAGAGTGAGATGACATTGCATTCAGAGGTGCCTGAGATAACTCTCAAGTTAGGTATGTCAGAAAGAGTCTGCTTCTTTTGAGTTTAGAGCTCAAGGGAGAACTATAAACTTGACATTTGGAGCTGAGAGTCAGTGTGAGGATGGTGATCAAAGCCATGCTACCGAGCATAGAGAAAATCTGAGGGCCTAGGGCAAGGTTCTGAGGAATACTGTTATTAACTGGAAGAGTGGTGTAGAGCAGCAACCAGAAAGTCTTGAAGGAAATCAGACAAGGTCAAATGATATTTTGACTAAATTTCTAAGGTCTCTTCTCATTTTGATCTGTTCTGTTCTGTTGTACCCATCTTATCATTTCTCTTTCCATAGTTGGATTGTTAATTATTTGAATATATCTTTATGCCTCCCATTTGGCCTGAGGTATAAATGTTGAGCCCAGCCAGCTTAGAGGTGAGGGAAGCAAGTGAGAAGGGTTAAGGCATAGGAGTGAAATCAGCCTTTGAGTGCTAGAGACTGAGAGGAGGCCAGTCATAATAACGTGCAGGAGGAGTGGATGGTAGCTTTGGGAAGACTGAAGAGCATGTAGGAAGTGGGGCTTATGTTTTAAGTACTGGGAAACTACTGAAGATTGTTTACAATAACCATGACAGTACAAAAAATACTGATTCATCACGATATTTAATCAGGCAGTAATGTGAAATATTGTGGATATCAGTGGCCAGTTGGAGACAACTACCGTAAATTTGCAGTGAAGTGTTAACTAGGATGGTGACAATATGAATGGAAAGAGGAATACGCTTAGAAAGAAAGAGGAGGAATCCTCAAGCTTTGGTGATGGATCTGAAGGGAGGTCCAAGGGCAAAGGATGAATAAGAGATGATTCCCAGCCTTAGAGCCCATATAACTAGATAAGTAATGGTACCAATGACAAGTCTCCGCATTTTAGAGTTAGAAAATATCTTTAAAGTCATCTGATTCAGTGTTTCCCCTTATAGGATCTAATGGAGTAGCTCAGTTTGGAAGCCATTATATTGCGAAAGTAATTCTCAACTCCCTTCTGAGTTCTCTTCTTCTGTCCCTTTCCCAGTGAGATTTTCCAGGGTTCTGGAAATGGGCTAGTTAATGCCACTATCATACTTTACTTCCATCCTAAGTTTACCTTATCCATCCTAAGTTTGAAAAATCTCACGTGGAGAGGAACTTAATAGAATACCCTTTGCCAAGTACCTGGGAGATCTTTTGGTGAGAATTTAAAATATGGTAATGTGTGGCAGTATGTTCCAGCTCCAGACCTCCCCCTCACCCATCAGGAAGGAATATCGGAGGTACCTTTCTCATAAAAATGACAAAATTTATGGAGAGTATAGAAGTGTTGATAACTACCAATTTATTATAGTATGAGAAGATATGACTGTTGAAAATAAAAGTTCATTTTTAAAAGGATAAACACCTTTTAATTGTTTACAAATATGACATGATCCAGTCCTGTTGTGTACTGCTATGTTAAAGTAAGTATGGTGTTACGCATTGGTCTACATTAAAAAATACTGTGTTACAATAAAAAATACTGTGTTACAAAAAAAATCATCCATTGTATTTAATTCAGTTATGCATACCACTTTAAGGAACTGGAATACAATTCTAAAGTTGGGGACCCGGCCCAGGTGGAATTAGCAAATATTGTTATGTTCACATTGAAGTAGCAGTGTTTGGAGTGGGACTCAACACACTATGGCCCACTGCCTGTTTTTGTTTAATATTCAAGGTAAGAATTTAGATTTTTATATTTTAAATGGTTGAAAAAACCCAAAAGCAGAATACTGTTTTATGACATGTGAAAATGATATGAAATTCAAACTTCAGTGTGCCTAGTTTTTTTGTTTGTTTTTTTTTAACACAGCTATGCTTGTTTGCTTACATGTTATCTATGATTTCTTTTGTACTATAGCAGCAGAGTTGAGTAGTTGTGACAGACACATAGCCTGCAAAGCCTACAATATTTACCATCTGGCCCATTGCAGAAAATGTTTGCCAACCCCTGGTCTAAAGCAGCATTTCCCAAACTTTCACATGCATATGAATTACCTAGGAATCTTGTTAAAATACAAATTCTGAGTCAGGGGGTCTGGGGTGGAGCCTGAGAGTCTGTATTTCTGCCAAGCTTCCAGACAATACCCAAACTATTGGTCTTTGGGTCACGTTTTGATTTGCAATACCCTAGGTATTTAAGGAGGGAAAAAAAGAGGTGTGTCATAAAGGAAAGATTATCAAATTTTTAAAGTATATATAGGTTTGCTTAACTTTACTCCAGAGGCCAGGACTAGGACCAATGCGTGCCAGCTCTATTACCTTAGAAACACTTTCTAATGATTAAGAATAATCTTAAAATCATTGCAGTAGCTGCAAGTAAAAGTGAAGCTGGGAGCATTACAGAGATTCCTAAATTGGACAAGTGGTTGGACTTTCCCAAAGTGGGAAATGGTGAAGGTGCTCTCTTCTAACTTAGTTTCTTTGGTTGACAATGAAAAAGTGAAGAGAGAATATGAAAGTGGGAAGACAGAACTGAATTGCTCATAGATACAAGGCAGATATGGTATTAATTGGATTAATTACTCTTAAATGGCACAAGAGCTAGTTTCTTTTGTAAGATGAATAACAAAACTATTGAGGCCTAACGTTCAATAAATTCATAGAGTAAATATTTAGCTGTGATTTTTAATTTGTATTTAATAACTTTCATCAGCCTTTGTATGTACTGAAAAGGCTGCAGTTGTCACACATACGTAGGATTTTATTCACTTATGAAGCAGTTAAAAAGTAATCCCTGCCCTTCTTACTCTCCGCTTGGATTCATTTATCCCACATCCTTCCCCTGAGATCTCTTAATATCAGCTTTTGAATGGATCCGTGCTTGTGCTTGTAGTTGGATCTTCCAGCTGCAAGTCATTTTTGGCCCTGACGAATGAATCCTCTTGTTAATGGCTTCTTTAAGAAGTACTGAGAGACGGGGAGAGGGGTGGGGAAGGGAGGAATGGGAAAGGAAGGGGGAGAGGAAGAGAGAAAGAAAAAGAGAAAGGCACTAGCCATTTTGAGCAAGCCAATAAATGTTGGAGACTGCAGCATATTTAGACAGATGAGTGAGTCATGGAGTGTTTTAGCAACCTAATATTTAGCTATTGATGAATACTTTCAAAACCATAAAACTCACTAAGTTAATAATACAAGTAAATAATACAACTATCTGCACAAAATTCAGTGAGTGGCTGTAGTCATGGTCTCATTGTGTTTTTCTACTTTGAATGCTTTTCATTTCAGCTTGTCATGGGGCCTTTAAAGACATGATTTATGTTTCCTAATACCCCAGGGAGGTTAAGTATTTTCATATTTATTGCACGGAAGAGCATTCTGTGATTGCTTGCCTGTCCTAAAACCGCTGGAAAAGGACACAGGAATTCTGACCTCACCTCTATATCCAAACCAGGAGTCAGTGCTTGAAAAATGTGAATCAATATCTTGCCCAGAGAGTTTGTTTCATTTTGCTAACCTGGGGGAAGAACAGATGGTGGGAGGCAGCATATACACAATGTTGCTTTTTCTTTTGTAAATCCGCCTATATCCCCACATCCCAGAGCTATATTGATGCAGGCCAGACGTCTTTCAGCTCTTTTGACTTTTCAGGCAGTTCTTCATCATCTGCTACATTATGTTCATCGCCATCGTAATTGTTATCTCGATTATTAAAACCTGAGTAGCATAAAAATTCTAGATTCTGCCCTAAGCGCGTTGGTGATCTTAGCCTCAACAGAAGTCCCCTCCTCCATCCACAGGGGATACATTCCAAGACCCTCAGTGAATGCTTGAAACCACATATAGTACCAAACCCCATATATACTATGTTTTTTCCTGTACATACACCTAGGATAAAATTTTAACTACACATGTGCTTTGGGGCCATTGTTTACTGAAATAAGTGACTTGAACACAAACTCTGGAATACTGAGATAGTTGATCTGATAACCAAGAGGACGACTAAGTGACTAATTGTCGGGGAGCATATATCACAGTTTGGAGATGCTGGAGAAAGGGATGATTCACATCCTGGGTGGGATGGAGCAGGATGGCTCAAGATTTCGTCATACTGTACTCAGAATAGCGCATAATTTAAAACTTATGAATTGTTAATTTCCGGAATTTTCCATTTAATATTTTTTGTACCACAGGTGACCAACTGCAGAAAGCAAAATCACAGATAAGAGGGAACTACTGTCATGATCTTTTCTGAAATCATAATCATTTTAGATGCCTATCCTCTCTTCCTGTTTCTCATGTACCAGGTCTCTTACCACTTTACAACTAAACAGATACCCTGCCGACTTTTCCCATTCTGCCTGCCCATTTCTTAGTCAACTTTCATGGAATCCTTGGGTTGATTATAGTCCTCTCTCTTTTGGCAAGTCAGAGGTGGGGTCCATTAAAAAAAAACATGTTAGGACCCAGGCATGTTGTTCCATTCAGTTAACTGGATGGATCACACCCCTTTTGGCTCTAGTGTTCCCCCAGGACTAATGGCTCAATTACCACAGCTCATTCATAATGGGTTCTTTTGCTGCAGAATCTCTATTTTTCTTCCACCCTGCATAAATCTTTAAAAAATACACATGTATTTTTGTCCCATGATATCAATGCTCAGAAAAACTTTGGTTGTTTTTTTATTATCTAACGGATGATGTTAAAATTCATTAGGCCAATACTGAAGGCCCTTTTAAAATGCAGCCCTGATTTTCTTCTACTCCATGTAAGTTTCTTCTATTTCAATTCCATACGTGTCTTTTACATACCTGTTACTGTTCTGGGTGCTCTTTAAGCAGTGGGTATAAAACACGATATTTTTAATCTATTTGGGGAGACAGTATGTTCTTACACTGCAGTTAAATAATGATAAAAGGCAACATCTAATTAAGTACAGACTGAATCACAAGTAAGCATCATTTAAATCCCAGGTTCTTCAGGGCCCCATCCTTGTTTTTCTCTTACTCCGCATGCTGTTATTGGAGTTCTTTCCTATTTCTAATGGCTGATCTACATTCTAATCCATTCCCATGGCTTCAACATTGTATAGATGCTAATCATGTTTGAATCTATATTTCTCCACAATCCTAGATCTGTATTTCAAACTCAACATCTTCACCTGGAGAGGTACTTCCAGTGCAATATGTCTAAAATTCATTTCATTATCTTCCCCCACAAACCTGTTCCACTTTTTTCAGTTTCTTTCTTTCTTAGTTATTGGTGTCACCATCCAGCCTCCAGTCACTAAATTCAGTTGATTTCACCTCTGAAACTGTCTGTTACATCTTTTCTTCCACATCTGCTGCCTCTGCTTTTATCTAAGACCCCATCTTCTCACTTTGAGAACTATTGCTGTAGCCCAGCAGTTCTTGCCATCAGTCTTTCAGCGATCCAGTGCATCTACCCCTCTGCTGGCAGAAATTGCTTCTTAAAGACAAATTTGATTGTGTTATTTTTATGCTGAAAACCCCCAGTGGCTCCTTGTCACATTTAGGATAAAATAGCTATTTTCAGAGATTGGCATACTAAGCCCATCATGGGCCCTAGACAGCCTCATGTATGCTGTAGCCACACTGAATACAGCAATCCATTTCACACCTCTAGCTTCTCACATGTTCTTCCCTCTACTTATGATGCTCTTCTCACCTTTCTCATCTAAAAGACATAGTTATAGTTCAGATGTCATCTCTATAAAACTTTTCCTCTCTTTCCTAGGAAGAGTTGGCCCCTTTCCTTGGGCCCTTGTAATACTCTGTGAAGTGACTAAAGTATTCACTATTTTGAATTTCTCCCCATTTTAATATCTGTGACCGCTTCCCCCCTCAGAAATTCTATGTGTGTGTGTGTTCCTCAAGAGAAGGGACCACATTTGATTTGTATTTTCATCTCCAGTAGAGCCAATAGATAGTTTGTGACTCAGCAAATGGATGAATGTATAATGGATGCTGTTGTGGGCTTAACATACTGGGAAAGGCTTTGTGATGAAAGATCTTTGACTTCATCAAAAACCACAGAATTGAGCATCTGTTCAATGCAAATACAATCATTATGAGGCAGGAATAATTATTTCTGTTTTGCGGAGCTAGAAACTAAGACTCTGGTTAAATTATGTGGTTAAAAATATATAGCTAATAGGCAAAAGAGTCATAATTTTAATTCAGATTGGTCTGGGATCCAGGCTCATGCCTACTATGTCAAAATTGTAGTGTCAAAGAATAAATCTCAAGAATGCATGACGAAGCTCTCCATGAGGATAGTGATTTCTTGATTATAAAGCATTTGGGAACTTGCAAAGGAAGCCTGTGGTTTTGTAGAGGACTAGAACTATTTTCACAACTGGTTTTCCTGACGGCATTTATATCTGTGCGGCCTAAATATTGT
Organism: Pteropus vampyrus; assembly: GCF_000151845.1. Classification (NCBI taxonomy): domain Eukaryota; kingdom Metazoa; phylum Chordata; class Mammalia; order Chiroptera; family Pteropodidae; genus Pteropus; species Pteropus vampyrus. Next base: position 1,774,902 of record NW_011888825.1, on the reverse strand, counting down.
TTGACTCACAAAGGAAAATTGTTGATCTAGTGTGAACCAGTTCAAATTTTCTTCTCCTCAATCTCAAGAGTATTCCATGGAGGAAAATGTTTTAAACCACACCTGAGCTATAAACAATTTATTCTGAAGGTAACAGTGTTAGTATTGCAGTATGTAAACCGTTAGCTAATAAAAATCAAAGTAGCCTAATTTGGAAAGTACACAGAAGGTTAGAGGGAAAGCTGGTAAATGTTTTCAAAGACTCTGTATTTAATTCTATCACCAGCTAGCAAAATAAATAGTCCAGCTGCTAGTTCTGAAACAGACACGTGTTGGAAATGAAATGTTAATAGTTTAAATACATTGGCCATTAGAAATCAAAAGAAACATGAAGTACACTTTTCTAGTTTATGAGAAACAAGGTGAAAGTTCCCAAAGCACATTTATGGTAAATGCATTTAAAATTGCTTCCTCATCTTTTGTTTTAGTGGCTAATACTTAGTATGGTTTATATGTGACTATGGGGCATTTTTATTTTTATGTGGATACAAAGGTTTGGAAATAAATGGAGAGTCAAATCAAGAGATGTTAAATTCCACTTTTCCCTGTGTCTGAGTGTTTGCTGTAGATTGCAGGCTGCACGCCAGACTCTTCTGAGGAATGGGAGGTTACTTTCAATAATGTGCTAAGATTGACCTGAAATATTTAGCCAGCACATCTGCTTGCAAGCATGGGCTCTGTGTGAAGAGGTTATGCTGGAATTAATTAGCTCTGTTTGGTACTCTGAAATGTTTCCTCCACATCTTGTTTTACCAGAATAAAACGTATAAAATCAATCAGTTGGAACTTCTTTAGTTTTCCTTGAGAACTTAAAAACAAAGAAAGAAACAAAGAAACAAACAACAACAACAACAAAAACAGGCAAAGAAAAAGAATCCATAATGCACTGTTTCTTGCTTGAAGCAAATGTTAAAGCATTAGAATTAGAATTTTATGTCTTCAAATATTTGTTTTTAACTTAAAATTATGGTGGAGTTGTATGTCTTTCATCTATTACAGTAATGCTTTAAAAACTGTTTGATTTTGTTGTTAAAAACCCAAGGGACTGAGTAGAGGGGATTATGATATCTGCCAAGGTACTTGCAGTATGACCAAACATTTTGTGAACCAAGATGTAATCCTAGGAACTTTTCAACTTCAGAAAGGGGAAGGAAGAGAGGTTTCTGGGAAATTTCAGTACCAATACAGTGCAGCACTCCTGGTCCTGACGGCATGCTATTAATGCCAAGATGTTTGGCATTATTACTGCTGTTAGCCTGTTAATCTTCAACAAGTCAGCTTTACCGTATCACTTTTCTCAGTAAAATTGAGAGTAGGCCTACCTTCCAGAATGTAGATGGTTAGAATTTCTATTCGAGGTGGTAAATGAGTTTTGGAAATAAATAGCAGTGAGGGTTATACAACATTGTGAATGTGATTAATGCTATTGAATTGTACACTTAAAATGTTAAAATGGCAAATTTTATTTATATATACTTTTTCACAGTTTTTAAAAATTATTAATGTAATATACCAAAAACCATTGAATTATACACTTTAAATGGGTGAATCCGTGGTATGTGAATTATATTTCAATAAAGCTGTTAAATCAAACACTGAGTGTAGTTAGGGAGTAGTGGCATATGCTGGTTAATGGAATTTTCTAGGTAATTAAGGACTAATACGTTTGCATTGAAACTAATACGTGAAAGGTACCCTTTGTGGGAATAATAATATGAACTCGACAAACATTTTTTTGTGCTTCATTGGGTTATATATTCTTTTAATTATATACCTTTAGAATATGACACTTTGCTAATTACAGAGCACCAAAATAGAACTGTCTAATACAGTAGTAGCTACTGGCCACATGTGGCAATTGAGCACTTGAAATGTGATTAATTCAAATCAAGATATTCTATATGTGCAAAATAATATTGGATTTTGAAGATTTGGTATGAAAAAGAATGCAAAAAAACTCGTTAATAATTTTAATATTGATTACATGTTGAAATGATAATATTTTGGATATATTAGGTTATATAAAATATACTATTAGATATATTTCTGTTTCTTTTTACTTTTTTAATGTGGCTACTAAAAATATTTTTATTTCATTTCTGGTTTATATTACATTTCTATTGGACAAGGCTGGTCTAGTAAACTGACTGACCTACCCAGGATTCACATACTTTGAGAGGGATTACTAAGTAGAATACAAAAGAATTCCCTGAATTGGCATAGATGTTGAGAGAAGTTACCTCCCAAAGGATGGCTGCCCCTTCTTCTCTAATTCAGGATATTTGGAAATGTGAGACCTAAGAAAGGTCCTTGTCTAACCAAGTGGGGAACTCTGAGGAGTCAACGAGTCTCTGGTCCTAGGAGCACAGTTGATCTGCTATATAGCATGTCATTCCCTAACACAAACTAGCGCAACTAAAAAGTAGAGAAGTGACATCGATAGATCCTGGAGGTCAGATTGGTTCAGAGGCAGTTTTTCTTTGGCAAGAGGAGCAGGAATCGCAGGAGTGGATAGAATTACAATCTTGGACTAGAAAGGAAAAGGCCCTCACAAGCAGCAGACGCCCTTTCAACTCTATTTTAAGAAAATTAAAAATGAGTGCCTGCACCCGGGGCCCCATCCCCAGAGAAGGCGTCCCGGCCTTGTAGGACTCTGGGCTCCTGGCAGGGGTACTCCCTCCATGTCCACCTTAACAGCAGCCCTCTGGCCCAGGACCTCACCATGTCTGCAAGCCAACCCCGCCACTTTGTTGTCAAATGCATTTTTAATCTCTCTCAAGGCAGCCACAGCCACAGCTGAGCTGCTTGCCTGGGCTGTCCAAGTCATCTCCCTAGGTATTAATTATTCTTTTGGTTAGTTCTCTAGTTACAGAGTTACATAGGTTTCAAGTGGTCTGCCCCGATGGTGTTTTCCACCATAAACCCTGTTATTTTTAGAGTGTGATTTTGCAGGATGTAAGGTTTTTCAGGAATACCTATATCTCATTATAGCAGGAATACCCACGTGAACTTTATCCTGCTCCTTCAGTAGACAAGTCTCAAGATGCCAAGGTAACAGCTACCGCCACCCTGGGAAGGTGTGTTCCTGGCATTTCACAATAGACAGAGGTCAAGACTGTTGTGTATGTTGATCAGATATGGCTGGATTAATACTGTTAGTCTTAAGATACGGTATATATAAGTTTTGTAGGTTTCCTGGGAACCAGTTTGCCATGGATACGACATTATGTCTATGAGAAAGTGTATTCTGGCATTCTTGAGTTCTAAACAACCAAATCACTGATGCATTTTGGAATTCATTCTCCTTGCAAATTGGCAAATGCCTGTAAGCCTCTAGGAAACAACTCTCACCTCCACCACCACTTAGTAAGGCAAAAGTAGGAAATGTGAACTTTGAAAAGCTGAAAGTAGTTGTGAAAATCATAGAAATTACAAGGTAATTAGAGGTAAAATACGAATTTCAGACTACTTTTCCACCTCTTAACTAATAAATACATCTAGACATAACTTACATGGAGTCATTTTGTTTTCTCAGGTCAGTACCTCTGGAAATTTTCAAAGAATAGACTTTTCCACCCCAGATCTTTATTAACATAGGAGAAATCCTTCAGTATGTCGAAATTCAGGGCTTGAGGGTTACTTTGGCACTTTATCACATTTAAAAATGTCTGGGCTCTAATTAGCAGGGTGCCTTATTTAGTGGTTGGCTGATTCTACTGGAGAAGGGAGGGGACAAGTATAAAGGATGTGACCTTGAAGGCATGTTTTAGCTGTGTGTGTGAGGTGTGTGTGTGTAAGTGAGAGAGAGAATGGCAGAGATTGAAACTGAATCATCTATTGGAAATGCAGGCCATTCAATGTGTGTTTTGAGCCTTTTTTGTAGGGGCTGATCTCCATAACTCCAGTGACCAGTGGGGATCTGAGCTGAGTAGGACATTAGCAGACTACTTAGGGAGTCTTCCATGCTTAGTAGAGCTTGTGAAACTATACAGTTTACCTGTCACTTAACTAGAAGGAAGAATTAAAGCCTGCTCTGCAATTATTTTGCAAGTGTTACTGAAGGTAACATCTTAATAAATTTTTATCATAATGGATTGTAATGAAATTTTAAAAAACGTTTTACTTTTCACTGTGAAAACCTTTAGGTGGTAATGTTTAAAGTTCATGCGTGCTCAATAGCTGGTCGCTATTATTATTATTAAGTGCAGTTATTAAGTGGATGCCCCCCTTATTTCAGGCCCACATCTTTGGTTTCATGACAGAGGAATCATGGCATTTATCATAAAGATATTAATAGTATACATAATTTAAAAATACAATGAATATATAATTAGGCTATTGAAAAGAAAGAACCTGGATTGCGGAATATGTGATAAATTACGTTTTTGAGATTTGGTAAAGAGTTGAATGATGACTTCCTAAAAGGATTTTTTTCTCTGCACAACTTTGGATGATATATAGTGTTTCAGACAAAAAACCGGCTGATTAGAAAGTACGTATTGACAAGAAGCCCGATTTGCTCATTATTTATACATAGGATTTGAAAAATAGACTTTCTCTTCATCAGAAACTATGAAGACATTTCTACAGGCCTGCATCCCACCCTGTAGAAATCCTGATCATTCATCAGTATCAACCACAAATGCTGCCTTGTTTATGAATCTTTTCCTGTGCTTTCCCAGTGGGAGAAGACCTCTCCGTCCTTTACACTCCATAGCACTTTGTACCTCTCTTGTGTCCAAGAGTATCCTTTACATTGGATTATTTACAGTTATATCTGATTTTTTTTCTCTATTGAATTTCAAACTCCTTAAGGGAGGAGGACTGCCATATCTTTGAGTCCTTAGGAGATAAACAAACTGCCTTGTACATAGGCGACATCAAGAAAGATATTATTTTCAGTTTGCAGTCGGTTCCTCTGTTAATTTTATTTGTAACTTTTAAGAAAATACACTGCAAATATCCATTGTGCTCCAGTAACTTGTCCAGAAGGTTTTGATGAGAAAGCCGATATTGCAATTAGGGCTTGATCAATGATAGGCTAGGCTTGATTCAGAGGGAGGAGGAGTAAGGATCTAGCAACCAGAGTTTCATGGTGGGAGAAGAAAGGATCTGCAGAGAAAGGAGCTCCTGGCTATAGGTAAAGGGAAGAAGACCAGCCACTCTACTTAAGGCAGGTCCAACAGGCCCCAGACACACAGGAGATCCTGGGGGGGAGGGGCCGGGGGAAGGGTGGAAAGGGAGAGTGGGAAGAGGGCGGGGAGTACAATGTTTGAGCATCTGTGGTGGGTTGACTGTTGACATGGAACTAAAGCAGCAAGTTATGCGGACCTGATCAAGGGGAGCAGGGTAGGGTTCAAGGATAGGCTGATTGGGAAAATAAGGGAGGGCCCCAATCTTGTGGGAACCCAGAACAAAGCAGAAGCTTAAATCCTAAGGAACAAGGAATGAGCAGGCTGCTAGCCCTGGGGCACAAACAGGGAGGGCTTGGCAGATGCAAAACTAACCTTGTGCTGAGCCACTCTGCTATCATTCTCTTGTCAAGGCCCAAGACTGGTGCCCAACTTAGCTTCAAAACTTAGGGGGTTACCCAGCCAGGGAGCTCAGGGAGTTGCAATAGTTGAGGGATGGGAGAAATACAGACTTGGAGCAATTCTTTCACAGCCTGTTGTAGGTGGCAGTTTTATGAGGTCAACACATCTGGAAAATGTTTAGGGACCATCAGCATAAATAGATAGAACCTGCAAACCAACATGTCATGGCTGACTTGTGTGCTGAAGCCCAGGTCACCACCGTGCCAAGCTCTGTGGCAGTAGAAGATTTGCATTGTCCTGTGTCTGACAGATGCAGTATGCTTTTCAATAATAATCAGCGGAAAACTAAGGTTGAAACCTAGTCTATGACTGATATGACAGCATTTGAAAATGTCATCTGGTGCAGTATCTAGCTTTTTGGGACATAGAAATCTAACCTATGGTAGGAATTTTTCTTTGAAGGATCATTGACCTGCAAGGAGGAAAGAAAAGTGAAAGCTCATTAAAAAAACAAAACTCATACCAGGTTTTAACATAACATTTTGTTTTGAATTTTCTTTTTATTTTACTCTTAAAAAGCATAATATTTATTAGATTGCTTTTCATTATTTTACATAGAGATTTATAAAGAATAGAAATAAATGGACCATAATTTCCTCTTTACTTATTATCTTTTGACAGCACTAATAAATACATGTATGAGGTTAGACATTTCAGACAGTACAGAAAGGTACAATGTGGTAAGTTAACGTTTCTTGTGATTACAATATGGTAAGTTAACGTTTCTTGTGATGTACATATCTGCATAAAACTTCAGGGAAGTTTTATGCAGATATGTACATCTGTACTTATTGATGGGTTTATATTTTTTAAGAAAAGGGGCATATATACTACACATATTATAAACCTTAGCTATTTTTTAACCCAGTCAAACCCAGAACTCTCACTCTGTTAGCATGTACACATTTACCTGATTCTTCTGTGGAGGTACAGAATATTAAATAGTATGGATTTGCCATAATCTAACCAATTCTCTAATGATAGACATTTTGTTTCCAGTATTTTTCCGTTCCAAATAGTGCCGCAGTGACTATTAACATGGTGATTCTCAAAACCACTAATTCCAGAGGTCAGGACATGTATAATCTAGCGGTCAGCAAATTTTTTCAGTAAAGAGCCAGATAATACTTTCAGCTTTGCAGTGGGCCATATAGTCTCTGTTGCAACTATTCACCTTGACCTCTGTGGTTGTAGTGCAGAAGCAGCTATAGTTGGTTAAACAGATTGTGGTATATACAATGGAATATTATTCAGCCATAAAAAGGAATGAAGTACTGACACATGCTCTAATGTGGATGAACTTCAAAAACGTTATGCTAAGTAAAAGAAGTCAGACACAAAAGGTCACATATTGCATGATTTTATTTATGTGATACCTAGAATAGGCAAATCCATAGAGATAGAACTCTGATGGTTGCCAGGGGCTAGAGAGACAGAGTATTGGGAAGCAACTGCTTAATGGGTACAGGTTTTTTGGAGGGGGGAGGGTGATGCAAATGCTTAGATCTAGATAGTGATGATGTTTGCTCAACATTGTGAGTGTACTCAATGCCACTGAATTGTTCACTTTAAAATTGTTAATTTTGTGTTACGTGAATTTCACCTCAATAAAAGAAAAGCAATTTATACCTCAGAAGGAAGAACATAGCCATAGTCAGTAAGCAAGTGAATGAACATGGCTGTATTCCAACATACTGTGTTGTAAACTTTATTTACAGTAAGAGAAGGCAGGGCAGATTTGCCACCATGTGATATAATCTGAAAAATAATTTTGATAGTAATGTGAAAGTTAGATTAGAAAGGAGTTTGGTAGGCGTAAGGATTGTTGTAAGGACTTGAAGCAGGGAGGCTAGTTAGGAGGCTATTGCAATAGTCCCTTGGTATTTCTTCACTTTGGGGGAGGTCATAGACCCCTCTTGAGAAGCTGTGAAACTATGAATTCCAGAAAATATGTGCCATTAGCCTGGATCATTCATAGAAGAAAGGAGGAGGAAGTTGAATTTCAGCAGCAGATTTATTTATGAGCACGCATGTGCATTTTGCCTATAAAAATGCCTGTTCACAATCTCATATTGAGAGACCCTGTTTTGGTTGGAGAAGATGAGAGTTCAGACTCCCCGGATAATGTTGGTGTTGTGTAGAGAGTCCAGGGTTCTGAGAAGTTTCAAGTTCTGCGGAAAAGTCAATAAGATGAAGACTGAAAATAAGCTACTGGAATTCTCAGTTAGCTCACTGATTTACCTCAGCAGGAACAGTGTCCCTAGAATAATGGTACCACAAGCCCAGTTGTAATAGGTTGAGAGTGAATGACAGTTCAAATCATGGAGTCAAAATTAATAGACTGACTTCTCAAGAGGGTTGGTGTTAAAGAAGGAAACTTTAAAAGCATGAACTTCAGGGCTGGCTTTTAATAGGAAGGGAAAGATTTGAGCATATTTGCAGACTGAGAAAGGAGTCATCTTCATCTCCCTGAAGGTGCAAGAGAGAGCTGTAGGTAGAGCAAGGTCCAAAGAAGGGGAAGGGCATATTGGGATCCAGCAGACAGGTGGCAGATCCTCCTTCAAGGAGAAGAGGCGACATATAGACAGAACTGATGGGTGCCTACAGGTTGATTAAGAAGTAGAGGGGAGAGAACTTGGCAGTGTTTTTTCCTAAAGGGCCTCTTTTTTTCTGTGAAATAATTTATGATAGCACCTGCTGAGAGTGAGAAAGGAGGTGGGTGTGGGGTCTAGGGCTTAAGAGAATTGTGGAAGTTTGGGGCAGCAATTTCTACGAGTCCCTAGCAGCTGATGTTCAGTACAATTGATGAGTTCCTAGGACTCATTTAGTCAGTAAATGTTTACTGAGTGTGTTCCATGTGCCATGGGGTTATCCATCTAAGAATACTTGATGGGATCATGCTTTTCTAATTTTTTAACAAGAATGTTGTGAAAGAGAGTATGAGAAGTGTTACTAATTCTTCATCTACACAGCTCATACTCTTATTCTGGAAGGGTATGTAATGCAGTGAGTTCCAAGTTGATTCATTAGAGTTTAATTCCCCTGTACAGTACTATGATTGGTTAATCAATGGATGACAGGGTGACCTTTACACAATTGTTGAAAAGTTAACCTATACTAAAATAAAAGATAATTCCTAATTCACATACAGATAATTCCTAATTCATGGAGAGTTTTTGTGAATCCTCTGAGATTTAGTAGCTAGACTGGACATGTGTTCCTGTCTCTCTCCCTCCTCCCTGCTTTGTTTATTTTAGAAAAATCAGGTTCTGTAAGAGCAAGACAGAGGACTGTGAGCTCAGAAACCACAGTCCTCTCAGTGGAGGTGTAAATGGCCCTTGAAGTTTGGGGTGAGTCCTAAGGTCCTTGCCTTTTATGACCCAGCGACCAACTCTAGTAACAGAAAGGTTTTCAGTACCTGTGTGAGCAGCCCTTGACATTCTTGGATAGAGCTTTTTTTTTTTTTTTAATTGAAATATAATTAGTGTACAATATCTTGATAGTTTCAGGTGTTCGTCATAGTGATTTGATATTTGTATACATTATGAAATGATCACCAGATGCTAAATACTTACCCTTATTTGTTGATCTTTTTGCTGCCGAAATTCAACTTCCTCTACTTTTCTCCTATGAAGGATCCTAGCTAATGGCACATATTTTCTGGAATCCATAGTGCACCCCCACCCCCTGTTTAAAAAGGTAATTGATTAATAACAGACTTTTGTAAAGTAAGTTAGAAACTGTTAATATTCAAGACAATTCTCAATTAAAACATCTTCCCATTTTTCAGAAAACTGGGAAGAACATGGTAAATGGGTAAGCTCTGAGGAGAAAATAGTCCATTGTATTTTATTTCTTGAATAAATCCTCTTGTCTTTTTTGGGTTAAGTCTAGAACCATCTCCTAATGAGGTTTTATCTTATACTTTCTTTTAGTGCCTCATTTTTCATTAGAATAATATTTGTAGTATTGACTCAGTTCTTAGAACTCTCTGGAAAGTTTTTGCTGCTTAGTGGAGAAATGATCAATTTAATCAATTTTGATGTGAAAATTATTCTTTTTCAAAATAAACACTTTTAAAATATAAACTTTCTCTAGGGAAAAATATCTACATTAAGATTGGTGTTTTAGATTCTGCAGCCATGAGTTAATCTCGATTTAGTATATAAAATGTAAACACCATGATAGCTGTCACAGGTGATAAAAAGAAGTGTACGATTCAATTATTTCCTTCAAGAAGCCTTAACGTGGCAAGGGATTTGGGGTTAGATTCAGAGCTACTACCTGAAAATTAATTTTTAATCATCAGTATGCTGAATACCTGGTGTATGCCTAGCAATATAATTGACGATGTGCGTATTGGCAGAGAATTATAAAATACAATCTGAATCTTTAAAAAGCTTGTGTTACTGTCAGGGAGGGAAGACTAATACACATAAAACAATCAGTGAATAATACAGCACTGTATGATTAAGCACTAAGTTGCATTGGTACTTTAATTTAAAAATCAAGTACACTGTGGCTGGACAGTCATGATAGCACTGAGGATAAGAAGAAAGATCTTATTTGAAAGGTGAGTTCAGATGTACCCATGTTACCTCGGGCATGGTTCTCATGCTGGCAGCACCCTTCCCATAGCTGCTCACAGCCCTGCCTTCATTCAGGTGCTCTTGACCTTAGGATTCTTTGTATTTATCTATTCATCTAGCAAATATTCAATGGATAGATGTGGTGTTGGGGTTGTTTGAAACACAGGAAACTTGGTGGGGGTTCCCCTAGTATTGGGTCTTATTTTTTTAGACTTGGGGAGTATACTGGCCAGGGTAGTTAAGAACAGAAAAGAAAACAATGGAGAGAGAAAGGCTACTCTTCAACACCCTCAACTGTGGCCTGTAGGTTTGCCACTTGATGTTCAGAATGTGAGTAACCTCCAAATCTCTGGAAGCAGGTCTCCTTTATGACAGTCACAGCTGTACTCCCGACAGTCACAGCTCCTTATCCCATTCCCATCAGCCTCTCAGTCTACACCTTACCTTTGGACAGTGCTTACTGGTTTATGTATAGTAATAGTATAAGAGTTTGCCAGGCCATCCTGTTTCTCGAGAGTAAAGAGCCACTTAGCCCTAATCTGTTGCCTGTGAGCAAAGAATTTCTTCTCATTGTGACAAGTTGGGTGAATTCTGTTCTTCACTATCCCTCCTCTTGGCCTCTACTTTCTTATCTTACATGACTGGCTTAGTTCAGCTCCCATTATATCACACTACTCCCATTACATCGTGCACAGTCTCCTCACTGGTCCGTTTTATTTTCTAGTATAGACTGCAAGCTTCCTGAATGCAGTAGTTGTGTCTGCTCCAATTGCTCTTATATCCCAGTGCTCAGTCCAGTGTCTGACACATAGTTGGTGTCCACTACCTATTTATTGTTCAGCACTCTGCCATTGCCATTTTTTCCTCTAAAGCAAACACCTAATCATGTCCTGAAATTCTTTCATTATCTTTCCCTTTGATTATGCCCTTCTCTACTTCCTCTATATTCTTTAATCTATGATTCAGCAGTCTTCAAACCTATTTTTGTCATCTTCTATCAGAACTCCAAAGACAGATTGTGTTTATATGTGAAGAGCACTCTGTGAACAAACATATTTCGACAAAAGCTCTCACAGCGCTGCAGGGAAGTAGAGCTGTGAGATACACCTATTACAGGTGCATCAGTTATGGTAATCCATGGCATAGGAGAGACTGGGTGTTAGGTGATGCAAGGAAGTGTGCCATTTCAGAGTTAACCTCCAGTTTGCTTTATTTAAAATAATTTACAGATTTTAAGTGTTTTACTTGCAACTAATTTTAGATTTAGAGAAAATTTGCAAAAATAATAGAATTCCCTTATATCCCTCATTCAGCTTTCCCTAATATGAACGTTTTACCATATATTTCTTGGATGATGTCTTTCTATGGTTTTTTTAACCCTCCCCCAATTCAAGTTGCTAAATGCTCAGTTATAACTATTAGGACTTATTTAATGTTTTCTTGAATAATGACGAAGACATTTAACTTTTAGACTCTTGGGTTACATCTCCTTGTATTCTTCTATGGATAATCTATACCACTCAGCCAGTGGCCGTCAACATTTTTTAGATAATGTATCACATTAGCAAAAATTATGAGCAATCCCCTAGAATATTATTTTATAATTACATTTATAAAATTACATGTACTAATGTTTTCTATATTATGTGGCTCCTAAAATTAGAAATTAGAAAAGGTCAAGATTAAAAACTAAATACAGCATATTAATAGAAGTTTTCATTTTTTCTTTCTATATTCCAATCAATCATCTCGCACATCTCATCTTTTAGGTTATTGGCTTAAATGCTGATCTTGGTTTAAATTTCTCCCTCCTTTCCCGACAGAAATGGAACCTAGTAAGGAAATGATGCTGTTATATATATTGTTTTAACATTGATTATCTTGGACTTTGTAACATAGGAATTTTCCAATGCGTGATTTTGAAACAGCTGAACTGCTTCTGAGAATCTCACAAACCAAGTTTACTTGAAAACTTTGCGATGAGTAAAGTAAAACTGTTTCTTTTAAAGCCAAGCTACAGATTAAGGTTTTCTTAGAGTTAAGAGGACATTCCTTTTACTCCCAGGGATTTTAGTGTTTTTATACTAGATCAAATGCTTTTTTTTAAGATCTCTACACAGTGTGGAAAATAAGACAGTTTGCAAGGTGCTTGGGAAAGTTCTAAGTAGCTCCCAAGTGGGGAGGCCTTTGTTCTGGAGGAAGAGGCCCAACTTCAGGGGTTAATCAGAGGAACACTGGGAACATCAGTCACTGTTGATATAGGTCAGAGAGAAAAGTTCACATCTGGGTGTGACTGACCACCAAGCCCTTTCTTGTGGTCCTTTCAGAAGTGATATATTATTAAGCATCCCAAGAGCACAAACCTCTTGTGTAGATTTATTGGAGGAAAATGCTCCCTGGCTGTATGATAAAGTTATATATTTATTTTCTTTGAAACTCAGGTAGGTAACAATTAAAGACTTGTAGATTTTGAGCAAATATGCTAGCAAGTAATACATGCTAAAGTGTTTGAATTTGCACATAATAACGGAGTGTCTGGCCTAAAGTTCGTTGATTGCCTGGTTGAGTGAATGAGTTTAGGTGGATTGGTATAGTACTGTAGTACCAAGTTGTGTGAGCATGTGATGATTATACAGTTTTTGCTTTGCTACTATTTGTTAAACTGTACATATAAGTTCTTTTTCTCTTTGCATGTTCCATTTCATGATAAAAATATTTCTAAACATTTTAGGAAAAAAATGTAATGAAGTAAATACCATATATGGACTTTGTTTTCTTTAGAGATTTCTGAGTAATATGCTTAAATTTCCTTTGTCAAGTTGGAGCATAAACATTAGAGTGTTTGCTTGTCAACACATGAAATTTGGTAATTAATTTATATTTAGAAAACCTTTTCCAGTTTTGAACATTTTAGGGAACACGGTTTCCAAGTATATCTTGCTAACAGCCAAGAACAGCTGCATTTATGCATAGTTTTTCAGATGGGTTCTCTGTGACATCTGTGAAAATAGACAACTTCAGTAACTAAGCATGCCATGATTGCATGGCACGTTACAGCATTTTATGATGTATGGGGGCCAGTCTCCACTGTAACTGAAGAGTGTGCAGATTTGTACAAAAATACTTACACCTGAATTTTAAATTGGCATTTATTAGATAAATGAATGGTAAGGGTAGAAACTTCAATTTAGCAAAACATAAAATTCGTTACTTAATTTTTGTCTCTACGTGCTTAAATTAGAGAACGAAAAGGTGATTTTTTATCAGCAAATTTAGTTTGGGATGCAGTTTAACAAATCAGTCATAAACAATGATGGTTTACCTGGCAGTGTTGTTATAACCGTTATGAGTCAGAAATAAAAGAGAAGTTCAGAATCTGTGCCATTCATGTAAGCGTGAAACAGAACTGAGGGTATCTGGGTGGGATGGGGGCAGGGGGAGCAACACCTGCACACAACCACTTTGGTCTGTTCTTTTGCCAAAGTGTTTTTTTGGATTTCTTTCACTCGAGTTTCATTTCTCTGTCCCCCAACCCCAATCCCTTCGTATTGACAATTCGTAGGAAAAGACCAATCTGTTAAAAATCAGCTAGTTAATTAGAGGTGGCCATGGGACAGTTTCTAACTTTATAGATGTTCAAATGATTAAATGTGGCAAAGGAGATTTCTTTTACTCTTGTACAGACTCTCATTTTTTTTACTAATAAAAAGCATTCACAAGGGAGAAACCACAGACCTGATCGTCCCCTCACCCCAGTGCTTCCAATTAGGGATCTATTATCTCATTCCAGATAATTGGAAAAGGATATTCAAAATACTACTTCGTGTCAATATGGTTTTTGCCTGCATTCTATTACTAGGAGTTCTGAACACATCTGGAGTGAAGGCGGCCCCAGGGACGTTGAAGCACGCTGTTTGGGTTGGCACAGTGACATTAAAGTATATGCCAATTTGTAATGGCTTTTGGAAACAGGCAGTTTTAAACTCTCCCTGAACTATTCCCCTGAGAAATTATTCAATTAAGTACAACTAAAATTAATGTTTAGCATTTTTTGTTTAAATAAAATAGGCAGCTAAAAGGAAAATCTGCGGTCCATGCTTGTGTTCTTTTTTTAAGCTAAAATCAAGCTCCTAAGAAAACAACTAAGTGTCCTGGAGTCAGTGCATTTTCTAGAAGAGACACAGTTGCAGGTTCTGCTTACCACTTTCACACAGTACACGTGTCTCTGTTGCTGCCTAGGCAGTATAAGACACCAGAGTGGTTGTCCAGGTTCCACCCCTTCCAGCACCATCCTGAGAACCTTCGGGAACAGAAAGCTGGAAGGACTTCTTTCTCTATCTTCTAAGTCAGCACTTCTCAAACTTTAATAGGCTTAAGTATCACCTGGGGATCTTGTTAAAATGCAGATTTTGATTCTTTAGTTCAGAGGTGGGGCCAGAGATTCTGCTTGTTTAAAAGCCTCCAGGGGATGCCCCTGCTGCTGGCCTGGGGACCACACTTGGAGTAGAGAGGTTCTAAGCAGTGGTGGGGGTGTGGTGGGGGCAGGGTACCCTGACTTAACTCTGATTTCCAATTTGTGGCTAGGTCCTGAGTGCATATGGGTAGGTATGACTCTCACTGTTTTTCCCTGGTATATCTTTACTTATTTCTCAGCATTCCCTATTCTCATGGACCTTCATAGGCACTCCCCCACCCCCGACTTTTTCAAAATTAGACACATTTCTAATTGATTAATCACAGGAGATAATAGCTTCAGTTTTTTTGTTTGTTTGTTTGTTTTTGTCCCATGTATTCCTGAAATCCAGATACATTATCTACCTCGTTTTCTCTGATCCATCTTTTTGTAGCCCGTTATAAAGAAAAATCAAAGTTAACCTGATGTTCTTTCATCTCTGTTCCTAAATGTGTGGGCCAGAGGCCTGAAGCGTGAAAAGGCGTATCAGTAAGTGCCGCTTTGTGGTTTTTAACCAAGCATCATTACTTTCAAGGTTTGGCCTCTCAGCTCTGAGGTCCAGGACCTTAGTGGTCAGCTTTTTCAAGGGTGGTCTAACTGGGACCTGGTTAAAATACACACTAGGTGAAATCTCTTGAAAGACTGATTCATAATTCAGGGTGGTTCTTTATCTGTATGTGAGAGAATGTTCTACAAGAAAGATTACAATATTAATGACTGGCTCTCCCCTTCCTTGTAGTTAATACTATTTATTATAGTCAGAGAACTACTAGATGAATAAAGACTGAGACGCCCTCATGGTGGCCACCACTTGTGCTTTTCTGGTATTCCTGCCACAGACGAGTCCAGAGTGCTCTTACCTCAGATCAATATTGGTGTCCACTAGAAGTTTCTATTTTTTAAAACCTTCTAACTCCTGCTTTTAGTTCATCCTTTGTTTTTTTCTATCTCAACAATTTTCTTTGTAGAATGCAGTTCTGATCATGTCACTTGCTTGCTAAAACCTTTCGGTGGCTCTTCATTGCCTAAGCAGTATTTCCAAGCTCTTCATGTTTTTTTGTCATATTCACTTGCAGTGCTATTCATTTAAAGTTCTTTAGACTTAATTTTTTAAATTAAATTTTAATTTTTATCAAAGTAATACCTCTACATAATTTGAAAAGTCAGAGAGAATTAGAAAGCTTAGGAGAAGCAGGAGTTCTCCCCATCAGCCCTCCGCAGCTCACAGTCCTTCTCCTGAGAAGTAGTGCTTCTAATTCTTTAAGTGGTTTATATGTTCATATCTATAGTATAAGATTTATATTTCCAGTTAATGTGCTACTATTTCTTAATGTTTCCAATCTTAGACTCTGTTGACATCCTCCTAAGGAAGATGTTAATTTAACCTAGCAATTCTGTACATACACACTTCCCTCTCCCTCCCATTGCTCACACATTTCAGTTAAATCAGTGTGTACAGAACTATGACTACATAAATGTTGTTCATGGCTGAGCCACAGTGTATACTAGAATTAGATGTTTTTTTCTCTTTAAATTCTGTAATTCCCTCTTTCTTATTTTTTAATTTGCTTAGTTGTCTTTATTGATACTTTTTTATGCTCCTCCCTCCCCCCAAATAAAACCTCTGATAGAATTGTGAAATTCCTTTCAATATAGACAAACACTGTTGGTAGCTGTCTTAGTCCATTCCGGCTGTTAACAACGAAATTGTACAGACTGGGAGGCTTATAAGCAACGGAAATTTATTTTTGATAGTCCCGGAGGCTGGAAGTCTGAGATCAGGGTGCCAGCATGGTCAGGTGAGGCCCCTCCTCTAGCTTGTGGACTTCTTGTGTCCTCTTGTGGCAGAAGGGACTAGGGAGCTCTGTGGGGGGTCTTCTTTATAAGGCATTAATCCCATTCATGAGAGCTCCACCCTTGTGCCTTAAGCATCTTCCAAAGGCCCACCTCCTAATACCATCACCTTGGGAGATAAGATTTCAACATATGAATTTGGGGGGAACATCACAGTTCAGGCCAGATCAGTAGTCTGTCAGTTTTATCTTATGATTGGAGTCTTTTATTTCCCTGGTCTAATCTGGATTGACTGTATCCAGGCCCTGACGTCTCTACACCACCACCACACTGGGAATGGAGTGCCTTTTGTCTCTCTTTGATGTGTGTCCTCTGTTTTCTGGATCTCAAGTCTTCTTCTTTCTTCTCTCTTTCCTTTTTGGTCAAACACATTTTTTAGGAACTTCCAAAAAAGGGTGAATGGAAGGTAAAAAAGAAAAAAAACCCTTAAGACCTTACACATTCGAAAATCAGTTTATTCTCCCTTCATGTTTGATTGAAAGAATCACTGCATTTTAGGTTGTAGTTGATTCTCTCAGAATTTTGAAGGCATTCCTCTATTAGCTTGCAGCTTTCGGGGTTGTTTTTGAAAGGTCTGCCATTCTGATTTCCATTGTATGTGAGCTATTTTTTTCTTCCATCTCTCTCTGAAAGCTTTTAAAGTCTTTTCATCTCTAGTCTTCTGAAGTTTCACAATACATGGGTGTGACTTTTTAGTCATTGCTTTGAACACTTCATATGTACTTTTCATCAGAGAACTCATGTCCTTAATTTCGGGAAACTTGCTTGTATTATTTGATTGTTAATTTCCTCCACATGATTTTTTTCTCTTTTCTCTTTCTCTCTTGGTAGTTTCTGTTGTCATTGTTGGACCTCAAGAATTAGTTCTTCATTTAATTTAAAAAATTTTCTCTTATATTTTATTGCTTTATATTTCATAAATGATGTCCTCAACTCTATCTTCCTTCTGATTCTCTCCTTCCCCTTCCCTCTCTCACTATCCTATCTTTTAAAAAACTTTTTTCTTAACTTTTCATTCTGAAATAATTACAGATTCACAGGAAGTTGTGAAAGTAGTATAGTGGTTCCACATACTGTTCACCCAGTTTCTCTCAATGGTTCCATCTTATACTATTATAGCACAATAGCAAAACTAGGAATTCAACATTAGTATAGTGTATGTGTGTAGTCCTATATTATTTTATCACATACATCGATATGTAACTATTACCACCATCAAGAATCAGAACTGTTATTGCTATCCTAATTTCTAAGAATTCATTCCTATTCTCTGAAAGTTCCTTTTTTTATCCTTTTATTATGGTTTTGTGGATACATTGTCTTCTCTTATCTTTCTGAGGATGTGTGTGTGTTTGCCCTAACTCTCAAGAAAAAGACATTTGTTTTGGAACCTTTTTTCAAATGTCTGTTGATTGTAAATGCTCATATATAGAAGTGAGACAAGAAAAGTTGATTGGAAGGACTTCGTGTTGGCTGAAGTTTAACAGTTGAGCCTCACTTTAGGGCAATAGAGGGAAGACCCAACTATGTCATTAGAAGAGTTTCAAATATCAGAATATATACATATTTTCTCTTGGGCTAGTCTGTTTCTGGAAAATATCCTCCAGTCTCCTCCTAGAGCAGGGGTCCCTAACCCTCGGCCACAGACTGATGCTGATCTGCAGACCAATGCAGTCTGTGGCCTGTTAGGAACCGGGACACACAACAGGAGGTGAGCAGCAAGTGAAGCTTCATCTGTATTTGCAGCTGCTCCCCAGCGCTAGCATCACAGCCTCAGCTCCGCCTCAGATCATCAGGCATTAAATTCTCATAGGAGTACCGGTCCCTGGTGCCAAAAAGGTTGGAGACTGCTGTCTTAGGGTGTACCTGCCCCTAAGAGTTCTGAATGCTGATTGGAGAAAGAGAGTCTGGGAGTAGGGATAGCTGGGGCTCCTATTATTTTAGTAGGCACACTTTTATTGAGTATTCTTGTTTT
Organism: Pteropus vampyrus; assembly: GCF_000151845.1. NCBI lineage: Eukaryota > Metazoa > Chordata > Mammalia > Chiroptera > Pteropodidae > Pteropus > Pteropus vampyrus. The sequence goes on along the minus strand of NW_011888825.1, from coordinate 1,756,398 downwards.
TATTACACTGTACCACTTCCTCAGCAGTGTCCAGTGTCCCAGGCACAGAGCTCCCTGGTTGGGATTCAGATCTCATTGAAGAAGGTGTAGAGTTCTCCACAGCCCAATGGATGGCAGAAAAGTTCACTTTTTCCCAGACTAGAGCTGGTCCACAGAAAACACTGCTCTTTCTTGGGTTGAAGGCGAACTGAGGCCAGCCAGTGAGAAACCATAGCCAAGGTTGGCAAGCAGGAAACACTCCTCAGGGCTGAAGGCAGGCAGAGGCTGGTGAGCAGGCAGTGGGAGTTGTGACCCTGGAAGCTGGCCCACTGGATGGTGCATGATGTCTTTGTCTGGAGAGCTGTAGCAAGGTGGTCACTAGTTTGAGGCTTTGAGTTCACTGAGGGGTTTTCTGCTTAGGGCTCACAGCTGGGACCCAGCACCACTGGATGTTCTTTGTACCCATAGCACAGCAGCAGGAAGAAGAAAAAACGCTAGCACACTCTATCATAGAATGACCCTTTCCTCTTGCACTGTCCCTCCAGTGCCCTCTACTGATAAGGTGTAACATCATGCTTGCTGCAAAGGAGAGATGCTTAGAGTTAAGCCCATTAGTGCAGAGTCAGTACTGAAGGGTGAATCTGGAGCTGAGAGGCAATAAATTGATAACTGGCATAGAGGAGTAAAACATAGTACAAAGTATCAGTCTACTGATACATTTTATAATATTGGGACATTTTCACGTCAGCAGTTCTTTAATTAATGGAACCTCCCACCACTACCAGTTTTAGTTATACTATGTTTCATATAGTACTTTACATTTGGATTTTTTCCCCTATGCTTGGAGAATTTAAAAATACACATAGAGTAAATACACAAGGATTACTTAAAAGATATATAATCAGAAAGTCAAAGATGCATGGGTGGACTGTGGCTCTAAGAGACCTGCCTATAAATACCTGCCTCAGGAAAAGACTGGCACAGATCTCTTTCCTTTACACCCTCTTTTTAGAATGGAGATACGTGCCTAAAATATGTCTGGAATATGAAAACTAGTTGGGAAAAATGTAGGTAACTTTTTTTCAAAGGAGTAATGTTCTCTTCGTGAGTGGAAAAATGTTTCTTATTTGTTTTTTTAAAACAAGAGTATGTGGTTAATTTCAACTTTCTGACTGATAGATATCATGGTACTGAATCTCTCAGAATTTAAGTCTTAATCAACTATCTGGGCTTCATCAGAGATCTTCTATAAGAAAGGAAGTATGGAGAAATCAAGGTGATGTTTCTATGGAATGGGAAAAATGCAGACTATGTTTAGTCTGGAGTTAGACATACACCTGAAATTTGAAAAATAAGAGGCATGGGCTACTGAGTAAAGCTTTCGAATTGAAATGCAGAGTCTCATCTTCTTGTGTGTTACTGCTTACTCATGGGATAACTTGGACAAATTATATAATCTGTGTGGGCTTGTTTTGACATCTATAAAATACCATGACAGTTTTCCTGTCTACCTTTCCAGATTGTCAGGAGTATCAGATGAGATAATAAATGGTTACAGTGCATTACAATTGTGTTACCATCATCATAAGTATTTTTAAAATTCTTCATCTGTATGAAATCCAATTGAAATAGGGAGAGTAAGCCCTAACTTAGAAATAACAGCATTTTATGAATTTCATAAAAAGCTAGTCTGTTTTGCTGAGATCTAAGAAGAGGAACCCAGAAATAATGTTCAAGACTTTCTCCATTCCTAATGTCCTTTTTTTGGATTTATATATTCTGTTCTGTATTATAAGAATGTGAACATGCTCAAAATATTCACTATCATGAACATGTTCTATATATTCAGTAGCAGGGTCAGATATGGAAACACAAGGCTGTGGCCTCCTCTTAGCATTTTTGAGTCCCAGAGGAAAGGAAATTACTCAGAGTCAGGTCCTGGTAGATTCGATATGTAGGCTTTTTTGCAAAGGGAGCAGAGATCTAATAGTTTGGGTCTAGATATTTTGAGAGACTATCCAGAAGCTTAAGTGATGAAATGAGGGTATAAAAATTGTCTAGGGTTTTCTATAATCAATTATGTGAGGGAGGACTGTGTTAGCAAATGATCTTTGCTCCAATGGAAGTTGTATTCTTGACCACAGTCATAACATTAGATAATTATGATAATGACCAACAAGATACAGCATAACAAGTAACAACTGTACATTTTTATAATTATTACAAATAAGATTATTTTTTAGTTTTATAGCATTTAAATAATTCCACTGACTATGCAAAAAAGCTCTAAATTAATACTAAGTATAACACAGCATACAGAAACACTCAATCATAAATTTGGCTTATGAAACGAATATGTTCATTGTAGTAAATAATTAAACGTTAGCAATAGTTTAGAAGCTATTTTATAGAGGAAACGTGAATGATCTCATCTTTCAAACAAAACAAAACAAAACAGAATAAACAAGGCCATCTTGGAATGTTTGATCTGATGTCTTCTTTTTCCTTTCTGAATGTGATTAAAAAAAAAAAAAATTCTCTGGAATCAGAGATTGCAATTTAGACCAACGTTGCCACTGACCAGCTGTGTAATTACAAATCACTTAACCTCTTTGAGCTTCGCCTCCAGTAACACTTGTCTCATGGGGTTTACTAAGGATTAACAGAAATAGTATATTGCTCTCCAGAGCCTCTCGAGAATTTACACTTTAATCCAAGGGAAGGTATGAATGTGTTCTCACTCTTGCATATAAATAGGGATTCTAAGAAAATGAAAAAAATAGAACTGCTGACATTTTTTATGGAACCTGAGGATCATATGGGTAGCCTTATGTGTGACTCTATTTCTGGACTCTTCTGTTGATTGATCTTTCATTCATACCATTTTGTCTTGATTGTGTAGCTTTATAGGAAGTCTTGAAATCAGGTGGTATAACTTTTCCAGCTCTAGATTTTGTTTTGTTTTTTCCCAAAACATTGATTATATGTGATGAGACTAATAGATATCTTTGCCTTGTTCCTGATCTTGAAAAAATGCTTAATGTTATCTTTAAATGTGTTAGCTGTAGGGATTTTTCTTAAAGTAATAGACCTTAAATTTTTAGATTTACAGAAAATCTGAGAAGATGGTACAAGAGGGTTCACATATACTCCACACCTGATTTCCTGTTATTAACATCTTACATTAGTATGGTATATTTTTTACATCTAAAGAACTAATATTGATATATAATTATTAACTAAGTCCATCGTTTATTCAAATTTCCTTTGTTGTTGTTTTTTTTTTTTTTTTTGCTTCCAGGATACCGCATTACATTTCATTGTCATATCTCTCTAGTCTTCCCTTGGCTGTGACAGTTTACCAGACTCTTTGTGGTGATGTTGACAGTTCTGGTCAGGTGTTTTGTAGGATACCACACAGCTAGACATTTTCTGATGTTTTTCTCATGATAAGACTGGAGTTAAGAGTTACTAGGAGGAAGACTACAAAGGTAAAGTGCCATTTTCATCGTATCACATCAAGGGAACCTACTGTCAACATGATACATGACTATTAATGTTAACTTTGATCACCTGGCTAAGGTAGCGTTTGTCAGGCTTCTCCACTGCATTTCTATACTCCTTCCCCCACTCCATTTCCATACTCTACTCCTTGGAAGGAAATCACTATAAGCAGCCCGCACCTAAGGAATGAGGAATTGTACTTCCCTTCTCTTAGAAGATGAGTAGCTATGTAAACTATTTGGAATTCTGCCTGAGAGATTTGTCTCTTCCCCATTTATAAATTTACTTAATTGTATGTTTATATCAGTATGGGCTCATGAAAATTTATTTTATACTTTTGGCTATAATCCAAACCTACTTAATTTTATTGCTCAAATTCTTTCAGCTTTGGCCATCAACAGCTCCTTCGACATACCCCCACAAGTGTGCTTCTTTTTGTTTGTTTTTTAAAGCACTTGCTTTGTTTGTGGTACTACGAAATACTTCAGGCTCATCTTGTATATTTCCTGCCTCAGTCCTAGAATTAGCCATTTCTTTTTATCGGAAAATGGTATTAGAAACCAAGGTCTAGGTGCTAAGTATGCTCATTGCTATGGGGGTGTTGCTTTTGTTTATTCTTTCTTAGTTGACAAAGCACAGAAATATGTATATGCTTACTAACCAGCATATATATATACATATTTATATGTAAATATCTTTATATTAAGCTAAACATGAGTTCATACTCATGTCTCTAACTTGAATCCATTATCACATGGATTCATTCTAGCGTCATCCCTTTGCTTATCTTTAAATTCTCTCTCCAACAATGACAATTGGGCTGCCACCATCCATTATCTATTTCTTTAATTATTTAGTTTCAATATACATGTATAAGCAGTATCTGAATTAACTCATGTACTCTTGTGGTATGAGTTATCAGCTAGAGTACAGTGCTTACTTTGCCTTTAGTCTCAGACTCTACTCATTTCCAAAGTAACTTAGGTCAGCACCTTTCCTTTTCCACCCTTTTTAGCGATATTATATTATACAGTTAGATATTCTTATCAGAGTCTACATTCCTTCCTGGAATCTGCAGTCTCCTAAATGATTTTTTTTTTTTAACATTTACATTCATTAAGGTTCACTATGCTGTAAAGTTCTATAGATTTTGATAAATATGTAATGTCACATACCTACTATTACAATATCATACAGAATATTTTTACTGCTCTACAAATTCCTTGTTTCACTTACTCATCCCTCTCTTCTTCCTTTCAAACTCCTGGCAACCACAGATCATTTTATTCTCTCTATAGTTTTGCCTTTTCCAGAATGTCATATAATTGGATTCATACAGTGTGCAACCTTTGTATGCATGCAGGGTGCTAAGAAACACATGTTGATGATCTATAAATCATTTGAGTCAGAGCTCAGCATATTATCACCAGGATTCCAGTCTTCTCAAATAATGGGAAGTGTATTTTTGTTTTTACCTTATTTAGCAAGAATGGCTAAATAAGGTATGGCTTACATTTTTTAAAAGTAAATTTTCTGTTGAAGGGCTTATGAGAACTGATGAGGTTTTTATTATAGCTAGAATAGGGTTGTTTAATGCCTAGATTATGATAATGTATGTTTAACATTGTGTCTTCAAATTAGTGCTGATGGTGTCTTCTCTGACTATTTTTAAATGGCTGTTTTTAATTTTTGTATTTTCCTACCAATGATAATATTTAAAAATTAAAAGAATATTCTGGATCATTGAGATGACCACTGTTTGTGTCTTGCCATGCAAATCTAGTCCACATTTGTATTTGTGTATATAATTTTCTTGGATCCCATTGATTCCTGGATGATGGGAGAAGAAGATATATTTAATACGTGATGATGATTTTGCTTCTAAGAGTGGTCTAAGCAGTCACTATGCACTGTGTAAAGGATGTCTTCACAGTTGGAATAAAGAATAGCAGGACACACCAAAGGACCTGTATCTTAGTCTGATCGTATCCATGCTTT
>NW_011888825.1:1748596-1750867 GCF_000151845.1 Pteropus vampyrus | reverse complement strand
CTAGAATAGGGTTGTTTAATGCCTAGATTATGATAATGTATGTTTAACATTGTGTCTTCAAATTAGTGCTGATGGTGTCTTCTCTGACTATTTTTAAATGGCTGTTTTTAATTTTTGTATTTTCCTACCAATGATAATATTTAAAAATTAAAAGAATATTCTGGATCATTGAGATGACCACTGTTTGTGTCTTGCCATGCAAATCTAGTCCACATTTGTATTTGTGTATATAATTTTCTTGGATCCCATTGATTCCTGGATGATGGGAGAAGAAGATATATTTAATACGTGATGATGATTTTGCTTCTAAGAGTGGTCTAAGCAGTCACTATGCACTGTGTAAAGGATGTCTTCACAGTTGGAATAAAGAATAGCAGGACACACCAAAGGACCTGTATCTTAGTCTGATCGTATCCATGCTTTCAGCAGCCATTTAGTATTCACAAAACAAACTTTATCTGTCAACATTAAATTACTGTTGTTAGAATTTTAGTTTTGTAGTTTTTATTTTTAAGTGAATATTTATTCTTAGAACAGTGGAATAAAGAGTTGTAAATATAGGTAAAGAATATATACCTATATTTATTTTTTATTTAATTCAATAACTTAAATAGAATAATTTATTAATAGGAGTATGGAAGACTTTTTAAACTATAAGTATGTACAACTCAAAATTAGAAAACAATGGGTTAGCATGTAGCAAGTCTTTAGTAAATATTAGTAGTTGCTGTTATGGTTTTACATAATATGAGCTTTCTGTAATACACTAGTCTAGTCTGGCCAACCTCCCTTCCCCACATTTTGGTGTGCATTCACTCCTGCAACTCAGGCATATTGCCCTCTTCTTCCCCTTACCTCCCACACCTAAAGCACCTCTTAGCACAGCCCACATCAGCTGTCTAATTGCCAGTCCAGTAGACGTGGTATATTCTACACCCTTTTTTTGCAATGCTGCTCTTTGCATAAGCATTTTCTTCTGTTTTTTTTTTTTTGCCTCCTTCTTTGCTTCTATTTTTTGCTCCTCTTGTTCTTTATATACCAGTGTTCTCTGAGATTCTACCTTTACCCATACCTCTCTTTGTTCATGTCTTTTTTATTTGAAAGTTTAAATTAAAATACAGCAAAATAGACTGTGTACGTTTAGAACTGTGAATTTTAACACGTGTAGATTTGTGTAACTGCTACCACAAACAGGATGCAGAACAGTTCAATTGCTCCAAAAAATTCCTTTGTGCTACACTTCTGCAGCTGTACCCAACCTCATCCATGACCCTTGGCAATCATCGACTGATCTGTACTCTATCACTGTAGTTTTATCTTTTGAAGACTATTATATAAATTGAATCATCCATGTGAACTTTTTTCGTATTAAAATTTTTTATTGTATTTTTTTACTGTCTCTTTGTATAGATTGTGTTAGTGGTTGCTGAGGATGACAACATATATACTTACATTTTATAGTCTCCTTGGAATCAATATTTTACCACTTTAATGGGGTAAAGAAACTTACCATCATATAGGCTTCTTTACCCTCCTCCCTTTATGTTGTAGTTGTCTTACTATGTAGTAAACTATGTGCATTGAAATCCACACATAAGTATTGCTTTCAGCTATCAAACAAATATTAAAAAATTCAATTGGATAAGTTTATTATATTTACCCATATATTTACCATTTCTGTTGCTCTTCCTTCGTTTCTTATGTTCCAGATTTCCTACTGGTATGATTTCCCTTCTGTCTGAAAAACTTCCTTTAGCAGTTTTTGTTTGTTTTTGTCTGCCAACAACAAATTCTCTTAGTACTTCTTCATCTGACAGTATCTTCCTTCCACTTTCATTCCCGCAGGATATTTTTACTGGATACGGAATTCTGTGTTGACAGTTCTTTTCTTTCAGCACTTGAAAAATGTTAGACTTTCTTTTTCTTTCAACTCTTTGTTCACCTGTAAGTAATGTGTCAAATTTTTCTTTGGTTGTTCTCAAGATTTTTTTTTTTGTCTTTAGTGTTCAGCAGTTTGGGAATGATGTGTCTGGGCATGGATTTCTTTGTGTTTATCTGTGGATTTTGCTGAGCTTCTTGAATGTATGTTTTCTACAAAATTAAAGAATTTCAGCCATTGTTTCTTCAACTATTTTTGCTGCCTCACAATTTTCCTTCTCCTTCTGGGACTCTAATGACAGATTTGATCTTTTGTCTCACAGGTCCCTGAGGCCATGATAATCCCTTCCCCCACTCTCTTTTCTCTTTGTTGTTCAGATTGAATAATTTCTA
>NW_011888825.1:1735790-1748546 GCF_000151845.1 Pteropus vampyrus | reverse complement strand
CATCGACTGATCTGTACTCTATCACTGTAGTTTTATCTTTTGAAGACTATTATATAAATTGAATCATCCATGTGAACTTTTTTCGTATTAAAATTTTTTATTGTATTTTTTTACTGTCTCTTTGTATAGATTGTGTTAGTGGTTGCTGAGGATGACAACATATATACTTACATTTTATAGTCTCCTTGGAATCAATATTTTACCACTTTAATGGGGTAAAGAAACTTACCATCATATAGGCTTCTTTACCCTCCTCCCTTTATGTTGTAGTTGTCTTACTATGTAGTAAACTATGTGCATTGAAATCCACACATAAGTATTGCTTTCAGCTATCAAACAAATATTAAAAAATTCAATTGGATAAGTTTATTATATTTACCCATATATTTACCATTTCTGTTGCTCTTCCTTCGTTTCTTATGTTCCAGATTTCCTACTGGTATGATTTCCCTTCTGTCTGAAAAACTTCCTTTAGCAGTTTTTGTTTGTTTTTGTCTGCCAACAACAAATTCTCTTAGTACTTCTTCATCTGACAGTATCTTCCTTCCACTTTCATTCCCGCAGGATATTTTTACTGGATACGGAATTCTGTGTTGACAGTTCTTTTCTTTCAGCACTTGAAAAATGTTAGACTTTCTTTTTCTTTCAACTCTTTGTTCACCTGTAAGTAATGTGTCAAATTTTTCTTTGGTTGTTCTCAAGATTTTTTTTTTTGTCTTTAGTGTTCAGCAGTTTGGGAATGATGTGTCTGGGCATGGATTTCTTTGTGTTTATCTGTGGATTTTGCTGAACTTCTTGAATGTATGTTTTCTACAAAATTAAAGAATTTCAGCCATTGTTTCTTCAACTATTTTTGCTGCCTCACAATTTTCCTTCTCCTTCTGGGACTCTAATGACAGATTTGATCTTTTGTCTCACAGGTCCCTGAGGCCATGATAATCCCTTCCCCCACTCTCTTTTCTCTTTGTTGTTCAGATTGAATAATTTCTATTGACCTATCTTCTAGGTCACTGCCTCTTTCCTCTGTTATCTCTATACTGCTATTGAACCCATCCAGTGAGTTTTCTAATTTGATTATTGTATTTTTCATTTTTACAGTTTGCATTTGGTTCTTCTCTATATTATCTGTTTCTTTGCTGAAACGTTGTCTTTTCATTACCTGTAAGAGTGTTCACCTTGAATGTTGGGACATTTTTATTATAGCTGCTTTAAAGTCTTTGTCAGATAATTTTGACAACTGTGTCATCTCAGCATAAGCATCTGTGGATTGTCTTATGCATCTTGAGATTTTTCTGGTTCTTCATATGCTGAGTAATTTTGGATTATATTTTGGACATTTTGATTATTATGTTTTGAGACTCTGGCTCTTGTTTAAATCCTACAGGGATGTTGATTTTTTAAAAAATTTTAGCTGGCATTTGACTTGACTGGGTTGAGGCCACAAGTTCCAACTAGCTTTCTATGGGTTATGGGTCTAATATCTATTAAATTTTCAAAGCTTTTGAAGTGCTATTTGGATCTATCCCACATGTGTGCCAGTCAGTGGCCAGTCTGAGAGTTGGATGATTTTCTGTCCTGTAATCCATCTCTATGGATGCACAGCTCAGAGGAGTCCAGGAGTTTATAAACAACTTAAAGGGTCTCTCTCCTAAATTCCTCCCTGTCCATGATCTTCTTAGTACTTCTTGGTCTCTTAGGTCTCCCTTTTTGTTCCTCTAACCTAAAATCTGGGGCTTTAGTTGTGCCATTCTGCTGTGCACTTCTCATCTCTGTGTATAGAGTTTCTTTTCTTTTTCTTTAACCCAATTTGAGTCTGCGACATTTTCTTCTTTTGGCTCTTTATTTGAAGTTTTTTTTCAAATCTACAAAAAAGTTGAAGGTATACCCTTCTGGCATTTGTTTTTGCTTTGTGTGTGTATACTTTTATTTTTTTCAGTAAACCATTTAAAAATAAGGTTAGGGTGTCTCCAAAATACTTCAACATGTTATCTCCTAAGACTTCTTGCGTTGTCCTGCATGATTACAATCTCATTAGCATATCCGAGAAACTTAACTTTGAAATGGTAATATTGTTTAATATGGAGTCCATATTTAAATTTTCCATTTGCCCTGATAATACCCTTTAATCACTTTATTTTTTGAGGAGTTGCTCCAGCATTCCATCAAAGATTAAAGATTGCATTTATCATGTCTCTTTAATGTCCTTTAATTTAGAACATCCCCCCCACCCCCTGCTTTTTGCCACTGATATTTTTAAAGAGGCTATGCCAATTGTCTTGTAAGATTTCCCACAATCTGGATTTGTCTGAATTTTTCCTTATGATTAGATTTAAGTTAAACATTTTTGGTAAGAAGACCACATAAGTATATTTGTGTACTTTTCATTTTATTACATAAGGAGATCTAAAATGACACTTTGTCTCATTATTGCTGATAAGTTTACTCACGTGTTTAAGGTGATATCTGCCATATTTCTTCATTATAAAAGTATCTTTACTCCTCTATAAGGATTCTATGGGATGATATTTTGAGACAATGAATATGCTAGTTCTCAACAACCCTTGTGGTTTTTAACATCAATTGATAATCTTTCCCTGAATCAATTGTTACATAGGTGGTTGCAAAGTGTCGTGAATTTCTGACTTCCGTGAGTGATAAAACTATACAGAAAGATATGGAAGAGATTATGTAAAAGTCAGAAAGTTGGTTTGGCGGAAGAGCGAGGAGGTAGTGGTTAGTTGGGAGCATGGGGAGGGGGCAGAAGGGTGTTGAGGTTTTTACAGCTAACTTTTTCTTTACCTAGGTTATAATTAAATGGGTATTCACTTTGTAATAATTCATAGTACTGTACATATATTTTCTGTACATATACTTTTCAGTGTGTGAATTGTAGTTCACAGTAAAAAAGTTAATTTTAGCATTGTTTCAAACAATATTTAAATTTGTGTTTAATAGATTTATTACTTACCATAATTTATTTTATATTTTGTATTATCTTATGATTTAATCAATCTTGATTTCTTTTTTCCATTCATTTCTTCATCATGTGAAAATACTTCTTTAAGTAACTTTTTCTCCAAGAATGGTACCTGAATGGTATACACATATACTTTGGGGGATGTTTTAATGATATTGGTCTCTGGAATGTTTTTCTAAGACATATGTATAGCTCTCTTTAACAAATTATATATAATATAAAATATATTTTCTAAGATATATATGTACACATATGCATATAAACATATAAATATGTACACGTATATAAACATCTATGTACACATATATGCATACATAATGCACCTATATTATAGTTCATTTTGGCACACTGATTATTTACATTTTTCTCTAGCTCTGAACACTTCTGCATGCTTTCTACGAATAGAAGCTACTCCAGCAGGTTACACCCTCAGACAGTGAATATTAGTGCAGCATGGGGTAAAGCTCTCAGCTATTTAGCCCTCCTAAATTGAATGTGTTTTGCATATATTATTTATTGCACTTGGTCTTTCCACCACTTATTTTGTATTCTGACAGTTTGGAGCTATAATGGCTGACAAAAGTGTCTAAGTGCTATTGCACTATTTGTCATGAAGAAATGTAGGAAGATGATCTTGCTGGATTTTAAAGCATGTTTTGTGGCAGCTCCAGGTGCTTTTGCATACACCAAGGTTAAAGATGGGCAGGGAATTAGGGACTTGGAGCAGTCCTCTGATGCTGCGAAGGGCATCACAGACAACTGCAATATGGGAAGAGTAAACAAAAAAATGACTGAATAATGGCTAGATGAGGCTCTGGTCAAAGGTATGTGCTGGCTTCAGGAGCCCCAAACACATGTGAGTGATTACCTTGGTATGATGCTCTAAGAACTGGACTGTCACCCACTTGTACAGTTTTGTTTCAGTTAGTGCTCCTGTTTCCACGCCCTAGGTGAGTGCTTGCTGACTCCTTGCACAGTTATATCTTTCTCTCATCCGTGAGCATCCACCATAGCTTGGCCATATTTCGAATTCCTAGGTACAGGCTTTGTCCCTCACACTTTCTTTATGCTATTGTTTTCTAATATTTAGTGTTTCACAGGAACAATTTGATACCAATTTAATTTTCTTTAATTCTTTAATTTTCTTAATTCCAGAAGCTGTGAAGCTTCTCTCCTATCCCTACCATTTGAATGCTTCAGCATTTTTTTATTTATTCTGAAATTTAGAAATTTCATGAGTTATTTCTAGACCTTTTTCATTAACATTCTTCAGAACTCAGTGAGTTTTTTGATGTTAAGACTCAAATGTTTTTTCAACTTAAGGAAAATTTATTATTTATTTGGTTATTGTTTCTGCTTCCGTTTTCCTAGGTCTTTTAATCTCTGTCTCTTATTTTTTTCCTCCCATATTTAGTCCTCTCTAACCTTTTTCTTTGACTTCTGGAGATAATTCAAGCTTGTTTTCTAAGTCTCTTATTTAGATAACAATTCGTTTAACTGCCTTCAATTGTGGTTTTTAATTTGACAGTTGTGTTTCTATCTGGATGCAGCGTTTCGAGTAATCTTAAGTTTTTCCTTCAGAGTGGCTCCCTATTCTGGTTGCACTGATTCAGTGTCCTCTGGAATCTTGTTTTTAGAATAGAAACCAGCTTCTCAAAGTTTCTCATATTCTGGAAGGAATTGTATTTTCAGTGGCAGAAGAGGCAAGAGAGGGGAGAGGCTGTTGCCTCAAATTGTCCTCAGATGCTCCTTCATTTTGAGCTCTTTATTTATAACCTGCTGGCTGTTTGCTCATCTTCACATACAGTGTCACAGATCAGTGTCTCTATTGTTAGAAGTTGAGAAGGGTTGCTGTCTTAGCATAGGTCTACACATTTTAGGCCCAGATGAAGGAAGAATGAAAGGCCTCGGTTGATAGTGGGGAGGAAGAAGGAAAGGAGCCTGCTCTTTCTTCCTAGCCTGGTCCACCTGTCCCTGCTTAAGATTCGAGCTAGTGTGACCAAGGGTATTTCTCTTAGACCTCCAAAGCCTGAGTGTTCCCACAGGCTCTGCTTGGGGTGCTACAGTTTCCTGCCAACTGCCCTGCCATAGGCTGCCATAGTTGAGTTAGTGCTTTTCCATTGCTGAGTCACAGATTGGTCTTTCTTTCCATTCCAGTTTCAGTAATATATTTAACACTTTTCCCTAGAGTTCACACCTCCCCCACCCCCTTTTAGTTTCCATTATAGGGAATAGAAGGAGTTAAATTAATATCCTCAAGGAAAGCTCTTTATTCACTTTTTTAAACATTTGTCTCCAAATGTTATTAGCAATATAAGCAAAAGGCATAACATAATGACTTTACAACTACCAGCATCCATTATGAGAACAAAAAGGCACCAAACTTATCTGAAAATATATAGCACAATTTCTGCTTTTATAGAGAATTTATTTGAGACTGTAATTGGAGTAAAAAAATATGAAATATAATTGGAGTCAGATATTTTGATACCATATACTATTTGTTACTGCTTTTGATTCTGTTACTTTTGCATCGTACTTTACATTGCCCATTTTTCCATTCCATGTTGGAATGGCACTTTGTGTCTCAAATTAACACATGATAGAAATATAAGCTCCTTCTGGAAACCAAATGCAAATACTTACCAGGAAGCTAAATATCAGTTTCTATTTGGAGGCTATACCGTCAGGAATCTGAAAGAATCAGCTGGTTGTTTCTCAGCCTGTACTCTGAAACCTGTGGTTGGGGGAATTCCCACCTTAGATGCTAGTGTACTGGCAGGGTTGGAGTTCCCCCAGCCTCCCTGCCCTCAAAAATCTCCTTCTGTGGTCGTAATAACTGACAAGTGGAGTAATTCTATCAAATCAACCAACAGTGGCAGTATAAACTCAAAAAACTGATTTGGCAAAAAGTTTCATGCATGGGAAGGAGTCATTAAGTTAAGGAAATGATACAAAAGAAGGAAAATGATAATGGAGGAAAGAATTCATTGACTCATTATGTAGAAATAGAGAAGCATTTTGAGTATTTTACAATGAGCTATTTTTATTGAATGTTTATTTAATGGAATGAATATTTTGTAACCATTAAGAATTATAATTGTGAAGACTGTGTAACACCATGAAAGAGTACAAATGATATCATGTTAATGGGGTTGGGAGAAAGGCTTATATATTGTAATTATATAAGAACATATATATGTTTATAGTCAAATCTTAGAAGGGAACACAAGTGATTACTGGGCCGTTTGGATAATTTTTCACTTTTTTCCCCCTCTTGTATATAAACTGCAATTAAATAGCTTTTATAACTTAAAAATAGAGATTTTTAAAACAACAAACTAGTAATCAGAAGAGATTTACCAACCAAAATGAAAAGTTTTGCATTTGGTCTGATATTAAAACATTAACCTCTCTGATGTTAACTACTGATTTTGTTTTGCTGAGCTAATCTCCAAATTTTTTATTTACCTCTAAGTTATAAATGTTTACAAATTTAAAAAGAAATCTCTCTAGAAACCCAGTTAATATGTAACAGCTGACACATTTGACTTTCTCATGGTGACAAACATGAAATGACATATCATGTTTTAGGATGAATACTGTGCTCAAAGCATCGAGATGTCGTAAGATGTAGAAATCTCTTTGAGGATTTGCTAAAGTTTGGAGCTAGGTGTCTTTAGAAGAGAAGACTGAGGAGATATACAGGAGCATTGTCTCGTGGAAGAAAGATTACTGGAATTGTGTTGTTCTAGAAATAACTAAGGTGGAAGTTGAAAGCAGGCAGATTTTTTAGCTCAATATACAGAAACATAATAATTAGTCACCCTCCAGCTCAGCCATGGAACTGATTTCTTCGTGAGTTTCCATGTTACTAGTCACTGGGAATGTTCAGCAGAAGATTAACCATACCACTGCCAGGGGTATTATAAAAGGGAAGGAACCACAAAATGATCCCACAGCTTCTTGCCACTCTAAAATTTTGTTATTCTACATCATATGTAGACTGTTTTTCCATCATGCATGCATATAGACCTGCTTGCCTGCCTTCTTTCCTTCCTTCCTTCCTGGAATATCTTAGCAGTATCATAATATTGTAAAATTTTAATTTTTTTAGATTTACATTTTTAATGAGATGTAATTAGCATACAACAAAATGCATAGATCTTTATTGTTCAGTTCTATGTGCTTTGACAACTGTGTACATTTGTGTGACTATTTTGGACATTTTCATCACCCAGAAATTCCCTCATGTCCCTTTCTAATCAATCCCTCTGTGCCCCCGCTGCGAGACAACTACTTTTTGATTTCTATCCAATAGATTGGGTTTATCCTTATACTTCGTATAAATGGAATCATAAAGTATAAATTGATTTTATCTTCTTATTTTATCCCACAAAATGCTTTTGAGATTTATACAGTTGTTGCATTTATAAATACCTCTTTGTTTTCACTGCTGAATAGTATTTTATTGTACAGATATGCCCCAGTTTGCTTATTTATTCTCCTATTGGTGGATGTTTGAGTTCTTTCTAGTTAGGGGTTCTAATGAGTGAGGCTACTGTGTATATTTTTGTACAGCTCCTTTTAAATAATATGTTCATATTTTTGTTTGGTAAATATCTAGGAGTAAAATTTCTGAGTCATAGGGTAGATATATGGTTAACTTGATTAAACTGGCAAACACTTCTGCAGTTACCTTTGTGCCACATCTTCCCTAATAATTGGTATTGTCAGTCTTTAATTTTAGCATTCTAGTTGGTGTAAAGTAGCACTTATTGTGATTTAAATTTACATTTCCCTAATGACTAATGATGTTGAGCTCCTTTTCATATACTTATTGGCCATTCGTATATCTCCTTTTATAAAACATCTGTTCAGATCTTTTGCCTTTTTTAAAGTTGGCTGTCTTTTTATTGTTTATATATGAGTTTTTTATATATTCTAGATATAAACACTTTGTCAGATATGTGGCCTGTAAATATTTACCAGCCTGTGGTTTATTTATTAGTTTTCATAATGATATCTTTGGATAAACAGAAAATTTTTATTTTGATGTAGTCCGATCGACCAGTAGCTTGTCTTTTGTGACTAGTCTTCTTATATTCTGTCCAAGAATTTTTGCCCACTCAAGGTCATAAAGATTTTCTACTTTTTCTTTTAGAAGCTTTATAATTCTAGGTTTTACAGTTAGACCTATGAACCACCTCAAGTTAATTTTTTGTGTATGGTGGGAAGAAAGGGTCAAGATTCTTTTTAGTTCCCTGTACAGATACCCCAGTTGTTCCAGCATCATTTGTTGAGAAGACCTTTCTTTCCCTATTTGACTGACTTTGTTATTGACAATTTTGTTGAGAATTAATTGAGCATGTATGCGCATGCACACATTATACACACACGCACAGACACAGGGTCTATCTCTGGATTCTGTTTTGTTCTATTGATTGATTTGTCTGTCCTTATTCCAATACCACAGTGTTTTGGTTATTATATATTTGTAATAAATCTTTATTTTTTCTTTGTCAAGATTATTTTGGCAGTTCTAAATCATTTGCATTTCATGCACACTATAGACTTTGTTTGCCAACTTCATTTTAAAAGCCTGCTAGGATTTTGATTGGGATTGCACTGAATCTCTAGATCAGTTGAGGAGAATGAACAGATAACTTTAAAATATTGTGTCTTTCAATCCATGAATGTGGTACAGCTCTCTATTTATTTAGGTCTTCTTTAATTTCCCCCACAATGCTCTATAGTTTTCAGTATAGAAATCTTGCACATCTTTTGCTCGATTTATTTCTAAGTATTTGATGTTACTTTCGATGCTATTTTAAATATTGTTTTTTACTTTCATTTTTCAGTTACTTGTCTCTAGTGCATGGAAATACATTGTTCTTTATAATTGACTTTGTACCTGCAGATTTGTTAAATTCACTCACTCTAGTAGTTTTAAAAAAGATTCCATAGAGTATTGCACGTACATAATAATGTCAAATATACATATTTACAAATATGCATATTTACAGCATATTTATTTTAAATCTTCTTGCCTTTTTTTCTTATTAAATACTGTGAGACTTCTAATAAAATGTTCAACAGAAGTCGTCAGAGCAGATATCGTTGCCTTGTTCCGGATCTTGGAGAAAAAGAGTTTAGTGTTTATTATTGAGTATGACTTTAGCTCTTAAGTTTTTCATAGCTGTCCTCTATCAAGTCGAAGAAGCTCCCTTTCATTCCTATTTTATTGAGAACTTATATCATGAATGAACACTGAATTTTTTCAAATCCTTTTTATGTATTTATTGCAATGATCATATGATTATCTCCTTTAGTCTGATCATTGATTTTTACATCTTTCTTCTTTACTAGTATATGTATTTAAAGCAATAAACTTCCTTCTTAGCACTATGTAGTTATATTCCACAGATTTTCATTTCGGATTGTCATCATTCAGTTTGAAACTTTTTCTATTTTCTCTTGTGATTTATTTTTTGGCCCATGGGTTATTTAGGGGTAGTTTCCTTAATATCCAAATATTGGGGAATTTTCCATTTTTTGTCCCATGTGTTCTTTCATCATAATAAAAAGTTCCTTTTTATCTGTGATCGTATTCCTTGACTTGAAATCTGTCTGGTCTGATATTAATAAAACTGTGCCAGCTTTTTCATGCAAACAATTTCCATAATTTATATTTAAAGTGAGTTTCTCGTGAACTCATATAGTTGTCTTTTTTTTTTAATCTTGTCTGACATTCTTTGTCTTTTAATTGAGCAGTTTGTCTTTTTATTTTTTATATTTAATTGACTACTAATATAGTTGGGTTTTAAGTCTGCCATCTAGGTATTTATGTTCTTTCTGTCCTGTCTTTTGTTTCTCTGTACCTCCTTTCTGCTTTCTTTTGAGCGAATCATACATTTTTAGTATTTAGTCTTGTTCCCTGTTTGTTTGTTTTTTTTAGGCGAGGCAACCCTTGGTTCACCTCAAGGATTGCAAGGACCTTGTCAGCTTACAATCCCTTATTTTTTATTTATTTTTTATTTTTTACGCCTACAGCACCTGATTTTCCTAAGTGGTCTACCATCCAAGTACTAACCAGGCCTGACCCTGCTTAGCTTCCGAGATCAGACGCCTGTATTTTTTTTTAAGCTATAACTCTCGATGGTGGTAGTGGTAGTAGTAGTGGATGTGTGTTTTGATTTTCTTTCGTTTTTTTTTTTAAAAGAAAGTGCTTAGAGCTTTGTCGCTCAGTATAATAATCACTAGCCACATATGGATATTTAAATTTTAATTAATTTAAGTATGAAAAAAACCACGTTCACTGGCTATAGTATGGAAAATGGATCGAAAGGATTCAGGAGTAGAAACAAGAAGGTAAGTTAGGACATTGTCTTAGAAATACTAGAAAATTTTTGTGAGCTATTAGTAACAGAATTTAAGAGAAATGGTAGGACTGAGAGATACTTGGGAGGGAGAATCAAAAAGGGAATGTCCATTGAAGGAGAAGGGGAAAGAAGAAGCTCAGTCAGGTGACTCTTAAGATTTTGATCTTGGGCAAGCAAATGAATGGTGGTGCTGTTATTTGAGGGAAGTGAAAGAGTTTAGTTTTAGAGACCTTGAGAGTCAGGTATTTGTAGGAATTTCAAGGTAGAAAGATAAGCGGTAGGCAGTTGGCTATATGGGTCAAGAATTTTGGAAAGTTATGTCTAGCAGAAAATTTTCAGGTTTTTAATTTAAATATTGATGAACTAAAAGGTATATAAAACCACTATGGTAGTATTATAGAGTAAAAATATACAGAACTCTTAGGATCGCCAACATTTCAGAGGAAGAGCAGAACCTAGATAGAGCTTATAGATAGGTGGAATTAAAACTGGGAGAGAGTGTGTCGTTGAATACAAAGGAATAGAGTTATGAATGAATTGTTAAATAACAGTGAAAGATTTTCTAGACAGGTATTATATAAATAATATTTGGCGAACTCGGCTTTCTAAGAAGCAGCAAAGTGCTTCGAAATTATTCAGTGCTTTTATCTTTTAGACTCCATTCATTCATTACCTTTACCTTTTAGTATTTATTTTCTCTTGCTGTATACCAGGAAGTCTCTTAGGGGTGAGAGGTACAGAGATTAATAGAAGTTAGTTTCTGTCATACTCTTTCTGTAAGAGACATGCGTACAAGTAATTATAATACAAAAGTATAAAGGTCCATAAGTAAAAGGAGGTTGTAGGAAGTGCTGCAGGAAGTTAGAGAGAGCACCTAGCTCTTCTTTGCCTTTCATAGGGCATTCTTTTTGTATGGATTGCCCTTTTCCTGCTTCTTCACCCACGTGGCCTTCAAAGCTCAGCCCGAGTCAAGTGTCATTCCAATTGACTTCCTGGTTTGTTTTATTTAATTCTTAAGAAAAATGGTGATGTGTATTAGACAATGCATCTCTAACGCAATCACTAAAAAAGGAGAAAAAAGGATGGAGGAAAAGAGAATCAAAGTTGAAAAAATAATATGTACTCATTATAAGAAATTCCAACAATACAGAGAATACAACAAGGAGGATCACCCAGCATCCCACCACCTAGAAATAATCATTATTAACATTAGGTTAACATCATCCAGAAATATCCTTATAAGTTTATACATATAAAAGGATGGAGATAAATTTTACACAATTAGGACCATACTATACATACTATTTTAAATGTTGAGTGCTTAATTTCACTTTTAGAAGGTTAGTGTAAAAAAAGATAAACTTCACATAAAGGATTCTTTACAGGCAATAGTAATTACTAAAAGATAAATCTAAGATTAACAAAAAAAAATTACATAAAACTGGTGCTTTGGTGATTTTATAAAGCTATGTTTATATATTTTACTTTTTAAGTTTAATATGGCTCTGCTGTGAGTGATGAAAAAATGATCACCTTCAATTGCATTTCACCTTCCTCCTCGTCGTCGCCCAACTGCTTCTTGGTTTTCAGTTGTAATTACAACTTCACTGTTTATAACATTTATCTACCTTTCTGTAACCTAATCCATGTGTTTGTTTATTGTCTGCTCAGTATTTATATGGATCATTTCTCACCATCATCTCTTATACCATGGTCTCTGGCTTCTCCATTCTAGACTTCGTTATTTTTTTTTCATCTCTTGGTTGGCTTGATTTCAACATCAAGTAGTTTTCTTAAAAAGGACTCTGGTAGTCCCTAAAGTCTTCTATAGTGTCTGTCTGTCACCTTTATACTTGAATGACAGCTTGGCTGGCCATAAATTTGTTGGGTCATGCTTTCTTTCCCTTGAACTTTTGACATTTCTCCTCTGTGTCTGGAATTGTGTTAAACCAGTTTTTTCTTTACAACTACCGTTTCCCCCCTTTTTTTGAATCAGAGTGACAGTTTTCAAAGAACATACATGAGTTCTTTACCACTTTACTCACTGCACTTGGGAGAATTATTACTGGGAAGGACCACCACAGTTCTGATACTTTGATGTGAACCAGGGTATTTGGAGATTTTAACCATGCATCTTTGTTTTCCTTTCTAGAGATAATTGATGACATTGCCAACCTGGTGGAGAACACAGATGAGAAACTTCGCACTGAAACCAGGCGTGTGAATATGGTGGACAGAAAGTCAACATCTTGTGGTAAGAGAGAGCTATAGTTAGGGTTCTGCCTCTCTCATCGCTTGTGGTTTGCACTGCTCTGAGTTTCCCACGTTTGTCTAATTACTGCAGGGGTTGGTTGCTCTCCTAAAACAGGCAGTCCCATTTGATGAAGTATTGAAATT
>NW_011888825.1:1726497-1735740 GCF_000151845.1 Pteropus vampyrus | reverse complement strand
AGTTAGTTTCTGTCATACTCTTTCTGTAAGAGACATGCATACAAGTAATTATAATACAAAAGTATAAAGGTCCATAAGTAAAAGGAGGTTGTAGGAAGTGCTGCAGGAAGTTAGAGAGAGCACCTAGCTCTTCTTTGCCTTTCATAGGGCATTCTTTTTGTATGGATTGCCCTTTTCCTGCTTCTTCACCCACGTGGCCTTCAAAGCTCAGCCCGAGTCAAGTGTCATTCCAATTGACTTCCTGGTTTGTTTTATTTAATTCTTAAGAAAAATGGTGATGTGTATTAGACAATGCATCTCTAACGCAATCACTAAAAAAGGAGAAAAAAGGATGGAGGAAAAGAGAATCAAAGTTGAAAAAATAATATGTACTCATTATAAGAAATTCCAACAATACAGAGAATACAACAAGGAGGATCACCCAGCATCCCACCACCTAGAAATAATCATTATTAACATTAGGTTAACATCATCCAGAAATATCCTTATAAGTTTATACATATAAAAGGATGGAGATAAATTTTACACAATTAGGACCATACTATACATACTATTTTAAATGTTGAGTGCTTAATTTCACTTTTAGAAGGTTAGTGTAAAAAAAGATAAACTTCACATAAAGGATTCTTTACAGGCAATAGTAATTACTAAAAGATAAATCTAAGATTAACAAAAAAAAATTACATAAAACTGGTGCTTTGGTGATTTTATAAAGCTATGTTTATATATTTTACTTTTTAAGTTTAATATGGCTCTGCTGTGAGTGATGAAAAAATGATCACCTTCAATTGCATTTCACCTTCCTCCTCGTCGTCGCCCAACTGCTTCTTGGTTTTCAGTTGTAATTACAACTTCACTGTTTATAACATTTATCTACCTTTCTGTAACCTAATCCATGTGTTTGTTTATTGTCTGCTCAGTATTTATATGGATCATTTCTCACCATCATCTCTTATACCATGGTCTCTGGCTTCTCCATTCTAGACTTCGTTATTTTTTTTTCATCTCTTGGTTGGCTTGATTTCAACATCAAGTAGTTTTCTTAAAAAGGACTCTGGTAGTCCCTAAAGTCTTCTATAGTGTCTGTCTGTCACCTTTATACTTGAATGACAGCTTGGCTGGCCATAAATTTGTTGGGTCATGCTTTCTTTCCCTTGAACTTTTGACATTTCTCCTCTGTGTCTGGAATTGTGTTAAACCAGTTTTTTCTTTACAACTACCGTTTCCCCCCTTTTTTTGAATCAGAGTGACAGTTTTCAAAGAACATACATGAGTTCTTTACCACTTTACTCACTGCACTTGGGAGAATTATTACTGGGAAGGACCACCACAGTTCTGATACTTTGATGTGAACCAGGGTATTTGGAGATTTTAACCATGCATCTTTGTTTTCCTTTCTAGAGATAATTGATGACATTGCCAACCTGGTGGAGAACACAGATGAGAAACTTCGCACTGAAACCAGGCGTGTGAATATGGTGGACAGAAAGTCAACATCTTGTGGTAAGAGAGAGCTATAGTTAGGGTTCTGCCTCTCTCATCGCTTGTGGTTTGCACTGCTCTGAGTTTCCCACGTTTGTCTAATTACTGCAGGGGTTGGTTGCTCTCCTAAAACAGGCAGTCCCATTTGATGAAGTATTGAAATTTCTAAAAGATAACTAAATCTCGTTAAAATGAAATGGATTGTTATGAGTTCAATGGAAGTATAATGCATTAATGAAATGTTTCTGTGGGCTTGTAGAGAATAATAGTTTGGGAAACTGTATGACACTATGCAGATAGGTGGTAGTGCATCTCCTGGGTTTTAAAGAAAATCTTGATTATAGCTGTGCCTCCTTTTAATCACAAGCTTAATTGTTGAAGTTTGAACTCCAGAGCAGTTAAGAGCCCAGGTTCTGAAGTCTAAATGAGTTCAAATCCTATATTGAATGATGTTACCTTTGGTAGTCACTTTACTCCTTAATACCTCATACATTAAATGAGGATTCACGTGCCAAGGTAAGAATCCCTTGAAGTGAGTCTTAAGATATCAATTCCCAGGCCCTCCACTAGAGGTTCTGATTGAGGAGGGCTAGGCTGGCTATTCTGCAGGTACTTAATATTCTGCAGAAATTCTCATGCAGATTTCTGTGTAAATTATATATTGCCTGTGCACAGTGCCTTGCCCAGGGTAAGCGATGATAAATGGTGGGGATAGTAGTAGTAGTCACACTGGTTGTTATGTAGTGGTTCATCACACAAAGGTGCACCAAGTTTCTAAAGCTAATACTTTTGTTGTAAATAGAAATATGATAACAGTTAAAAAAAAAAAAACCTAGCAATTGGAGCACATGCTTTGCCTAACTTGTAGCCCTTTAAATATGAAAAATATAATGGATTCCCTCTGACGTACCTAGTTTTAGAACAAAGACCTCTGTGCAAGGGTCACCTGAGACATATAGCTTAAGGAGCATCACCTTCCTTGCCTGTTTTCTGGTTAAACAGATTTCTAGAACAACAGGGTGAGAGAGAAGCAGGCAGATAGGGACTCCAGAACCTCGGAGGAAGTGGAACGCTGAGGGGCCTACCTGCTTCCCTTTTATCACCTGTTCTGCTCCACCTCCCAACCCCAGTTCTCATCCATTGGATACCAACCCAGTCTGTGCTATCTGTTCTTGCAGGCGTGTGCTTCTTTCTTCTTGCCAGAAGCAAAGCCTCCTTGATTTTGCATTATCAACTTTCTCACATAACTTCTGTCCACAGGGTCTTTGTTCTTTGCACCAAATCCTGAAACTTTGGAGACAGAGCGATGTGGGTTCACTCCCACCTCCTTTGCTTATTATCTTTGATTTCTGTATAAACTTAATCTTGCTGAGCCTTAGTTTCCTCAGCTGTGAAAAAAGTAGATAACCTGGTTATCAAAATTAAATTGTAGAGAATGTGTAAAATGTCTAAAGCTGGCCATCTTCCCTGAATTTCCATATTTATGTGGAGATGCCTTACAGCATAGTGGTTAGTGGGCTCTAGAGCCTGGACTCGCATCCCAGCTTCACCATTCACCAGCTCTGTGACCTTGGCAAAGCCCAAACTCTCCTTAACCTCCGTTTTCTCATCTTTGAAATGGGAATGAGAGGGTTATTGTAAGGAATAAATGAATAAACTATAACTATAAAGATATAGTTATAGATATAGATTATATTGATATAGATAACATGTAGATATATAGATATATAGCACTTAGAAGAGCCTTCCCAATTCAGTGACAACTTTCCTAAGGTCTTTTTTATGTGCTAAGCAATCATGTTGCTATTCATTTGGAATGAACACATGCATAGACGTGTTGGTAAGTTTTAATATTTGCAATGTAGTGGCCCTTAGCATATGTCATTCATGAAGTCATAATGAAGACAGTTGCCAGTTTTTTATTTTATAGTTATTACCTAGTGTTAGTATTTAAACCTAGAAATTTCCATAAAAACTTCTGAGCTGAACTCTGTTTCATTTTTTTTTTTTAAATAGAAGAAATTTAGAGACCTCTAGAATTACTGAAATGAATATTTTTAAAACTTGGTATCTTAAAATATGTTAACTGATAATTTATCTCATGTTTCATTTCTGTTTAGTTATATGTTATATATTATATAGTAGGTATAATATTTAATATCTATTATTCATATCAGAACTGTATATAGTGACTCAGAAGGGAGAAGTGCTAGAGTATAAGACTGTTAAGGTACTGAAAGAAGAAATTTCTTTATTCTTTCAATGGAACTACTTTAGAGAGATTTTTTTCTCTTATTTCTTAAATTTTTTCCTAATATTTATTTAGCAGTTCCATCAGTATTGTAGATCAACACCCAAATAACTATCCTTATACCATTGCTGATGTCTGATACCTTTAAAGGAAAATGTGTTATATTTGTGTTTTTAAAGGGAAATTTGTAATTATATATGTGTTTGTTGACAAGCAGTGCTAGTTTTCACACTGATAAAGGTTCAGCGTGTGGCCTTCAAAGCTCTAGGGAGGTCAGACTTGTATTTATGACACTCAGCAATTAACTTCTAAGACTTTCATTGATCAATATTAAGCCTTTGAACACAAAGCATATTGTGGAATTTACTGAGTAGGTCTAGCAGCCCTTGGCAAAATTAGACCTTTTACTTAAATAATTGTTTTATTGTGGTAAAATATACATACCATAAAATTTACCATTGTAACTATTTTTTTAATAAAATTTTTTATTTTTCACTTATAGTTGGGATACAATATTATATTAGAGTACAGCATAGTAATTAGAGATCTAGTAATAGTAATAGTAATTAGAGTACAGCATAGTAATTAGAGTACAGCATAGTAATTAGAGATCTATATAACTCACAGTTATATATATCACCACAATAAATCTAGTACCCCTCTGCCCCCTTACATATTTATTACAATATTATTGACTATATTCGTTATGCTATACTTTGTGTCTCCATGACTATTTTGTAACTACCCACCTGTACTTCTTAATCCCTTTTCCTGTTTTCACCAATGCCCCCCAAACCCTCTCCCATCTGGTGACCCTCAAAATGTTTTCTGTATCTATGAGTTTGTTTCTGGTAATTTTTGTTTATTTGTTTTGTTCTTTAGATTCCACATTTACATGAAATCAAATGGCATTTGTCTTTCTCTATCTGACTTACTCCATTCAGCATAACACCTTCTAGGTCCATCAGGCAACGTAACTATTTTTAAGAGCTCGGTTCAGTGGCACTAAGCACATTTATATTGTTGTGTCACCATCACCACAATCCATCTCCAGAACTTCTTTTTCATCCCAAACTGAAACTCTGTCCCCAATTAACACTATCTCTTCATTCCCCGTCTCCCAGCCCTTGTCAATTACCATTCATTCTGCTTTCTGTCTCTAGGAATCCGACCACTCTAGGAACCTCATATAAGTAGAATTGCACAGTGTTCATCCTCTTGTGTCTGGCTTATTTAATTTAGCATAATGTCTTTAATATTCCTCCACGTCATACCATGTGTCAGAATTTCCTTCCTTTTGTAGGCTGAATAATATTCCATTGTATGTGTGTGTATATGTGTGTGTGTGTGTGTGTGTGTGTATACACGTATATATATATGTATACATATGTGTGTGTGTGTGTGTGTGTGTGTGTGTGTGTGTGTGTGTGTGTGTATTTGGTTTGTCCATTTCTCTGTCAGTGGACTCTTGGGTTGTTTCCATTTTTTGACTAGTGTAACAATGCCACTATGAACGTGAGTGTACAAATACTGGTTCAAGTCCCTGATTTTCTCTGCATATATCCAGAAGTAGATGTGCTGTATCAAATGGTGTTTTATTATTTTGGGAGGGGAGACTCACCATATTAACTTGACCTTTTGTTTTGTTTCCAGCATGTAAACTCTTAGGTACTTTCTGGTAGTTTCTTTTTTTATCTGATAGAGCCTTTTTGCAGACAAGAGCTAGAGACTTCCACAGCCTGAGAGGGATGGGCAAGTAGGGCTAACGTTAAGGCTCTGAGCTCACTTCAGCTGGGCTGTGTAACAGGGGACCCTACCTCCAATGATGATGATGATGATGATGATGATGATGATGATGATTAAACTGGAGCCCCAAAGAGCTATACCCTTAAGATAAAAGTGAGCCAGAAGTAAACTTGCCTTTGAGAATTGTGGAGAAAGCAGCCTTGGTACTAAACAGAATAAAAGAAAAAGAAAGGAAACACTACAGTTCCTGATAAGTTGTGGTCACAGAAAGGCCCTCATATGGATTTGCACCCTAGGTATCCTGAATTTGGTTTGAAGCAGACTCACCTGTTATAGCTCCAGGTGCCTGGCAAAAACAATGAAATGCCTCTTTGGAGAAAGGTGTGTTTACCCTAGGTCTCTAGAATCAACCCAAAATAAATTTTTCAGGGCAATGTCCAACACACAGTCAAAGATAACCTAGGATACGTGAAAATAGCACAACATTAGCCAGGACCAGCAACAGACCACAGAAACTAATCTGTACAGACTTGCAGCATTAGAATTAGCAGATGTGGATTATAAAATCACATCTTATTATGCTTATTATATTTAAAGAAATGAGAAGCTTGAAAGTATCTTTAGGGAATAGGAAACTAGAAGAGTAACATAGAAAATTTGAAAAGGGACCACATAGAACTTCTAGAAATTAAAAGAAAAATAACTGAAATTCAAAACTCAAGGGACATATTTGATACCGAAGAGAATCAACCAGATACAGATCAGAAAAAAATAAACCATATTCTCTTTCCATAAATGCTAGCATTTACAAGAGAATTGCCAAATGGCATGGAAGTTAAATTACTATCTTAATAAGAAAGGCATTTGGGGAGCAGGAGCTTAGTCCAAGATCCTCAAGACAGAACAAAGAGTTAATCACCTGATCTTCCCAACTGCAAGGCTAAATTGATCATTTTTATATGTAAACACATACCTATACATACATGAACAGCAAGCCAGCTATGTTTTAACTATTTTGGGGGGTGGAGGAGAATTAAGCAACTCAGTCAAGTGTAACTCGGTCACTGTTCACATGAAACTCTATTACTGTTTAACTAAGAGCACTTGAGTGAGCTGAGGATAGCAGCCGGCACATCATCATTTTACTTAAGGGAGTGCAAAAATAGGTTGCGAACCGTGAAATGGTCTTTTGTTTCCCTATCCTCAGCATATCTTCCTTGCTAATCTGATGTATCAGTCATAGATGCTTTCACAGTGAGGAAATTTCTAGTTATAAGTACAGACTGAATTGCAAGGGGGCCACACAGAACAGCCTGGTGATGAATTTGTTTGTTCAGTTGTTAACAAAGGATTCAAGCACCTCTTTGTGAACCTTTCACTCGGGAGCCCAGGCTTTAAAATTTTTACTGAGTTCTATGCATGGTTTTTCCTCTCTTTTCTTTGCCCATCCCCATCTCAACAATAGCATCAAGTAGAAAACAATATTGTCTTTTCCAGCTTCTAAATGCAAATTAGACTGATATTTTCCATTGGTACCTATATGTATTTTCAGATCTGTTACTTGTATTAAGGACATCTACATAAAAGCAGGATCTTTGCAATTGCAGTTTAAATATTCAGTGTGCCTAGTTCTCATTAGAATTCAAAATAGAACCTCGTCTGAGTCTGACGGACGGAGCCAATTGTGAAAGACCAGACTAAGAATTCTGAATGACTCAGGTTGAGGGACAGTGTTGCTTCTCAACATATTGACTATTACATAATGTTGGCTAAGCACATTTATTGTGATTTCAGCAAGGT
The DNA here is from genome assembly GCF_000151845.1 of Pteropus vampyrus. NCBI lineage: Eukaryota > Metazoa > Chordata > Mammalia > Chiroptera > Pteropodidae > Pteropus > Pteropus vampyrus. Next base: position 1,728,461 of record NW_011888825.1, on the reverse strand, counting down.
TTCAGTGATATGGTTCAAGATCAGCCCAACTATCATTAACAGTTTCTCAACCTGTAAAACCATTGGATTTGCCTTCAGCTCCTTGGAATATGATCGTCCTTGGGAGGTGGAGCAGTTCGGGGGTTAAGGGTAGCACAGGACGGCAAGGGCGTGGAGCCAAACAGACCTGGGTCACAATTTTGGCTCTGCCCACTTACAACCTGGGTTGAGCCATTTGCCCTCTCTGTTTCAGCTGCCTTCTCTGTAAAATGAGGGTAACAATTGCTAGTTTCCATGGTTATTCTGCAAATTAATGAGAACAAGTTGGGTGGCATAATGACTGGTGCTAGAGGGTCCTCAATAAAGGCCAGCTATGTTAAATGTGGGTTTAAATTGGTTGCTGAACACCGTCTCAATACATAAGACTCAGAGGCTCTTAGCTCTATTTGAAGACAGCATAGAAGGGCTTTTAAGGAAAACAGTGATGCCTTGAGTAAGGTATGCAGGGATATTCTGGAGCTAGAAAGTTAGTATCCTCATTGATTAGAAATGGAGTTGATTTTTTAAAAATTAATTAAAATTTAGAATTGTAGCTGAAGCCTATTACCCGTCATGAAATTAATGAATGCCACCTATAGTGCATATGTGGATGGTGATGGTGCTGCCTTACCTTGATATAGCAGTGAACACACTTTCTCTTATATTAGCTCTTTCGAACCTCATACAATATGGGTACGAAACTGAGTTCTAAGTTGTCTGGTTTATTTAACTGACCTTAAAGACAGTTTACTCTCTAAATGAATTGTTTTTAAAACCCTACTACAAACACAAACAATCTGGAGCAAAAGAATAACCATACAGGGTCTTTTATTTATCTTACTATTCATCTAGAATATTCTTCTTGGCTATTGTTTCCTTCTTTCTCTTACCCTCTTTTGTTAAAATAATCTAGTTAAATTCTATAGCTCCCTTTTTCTTTACATACATGTGTCTGTCTCTATATCATCATGTCATCTTTCATTCAGTCTCTATGGAGAAATGCCCAGTCCTCTGCTTGAAGGCATGTCTGCCTTCAGAGCCTTCTCATCTTCAAGCTTAGTGCTGCTTGTGTTGCCCATTCATTCATTCTTTTCTTCTTCCATGCCAGCATAGTTACTGGGTATCATCTGGTGCCAGATATTAGAGCTGAAAGGTACTTAGGGCACAGTTCCTGCCCTTAGGGAACTTAGAGCATGGGGGCTGAGGACGCATGGCATAAATCACTAATGATTGTAGACAGCATAGGAGGAAAAGGATCTTAGACAGCCTAGGGAGGTCAGAGGTTCCAAGAGGACATAACACTGGAGTAGAAGTTTGAAGAAATGAGGAGAGGCTTCTGGGAAAGCGCAAAACCAAAATAATTAGGGAGTTTATGCTATGATCCCATTTAAGTGAGGCGAGGAGCAAAATAAAAAAGGATGGAGAGAAAGAAGGGGCAACACAAGAATCCAGTAAGTACTGTGTTCATTAGAGCATGACGACAAGTACAGAAGAGCAGATGTAGTTAACAGTAGTCACTTTGAAGTGCTGTGAAGAGGCTAGGCTTGGAGCTGGATAATGGGATATTATCAATATTTTCTTTATATGTCTTTAGAATTTTTTATAATAAGCCTGTGCGATTTTTTGTTACTTACAAATTAATTAAAATTTACTCAAGATTTTGGTACTCCCAGTCATTTCTTTTCCTACAAATAGTATTTTTATAAGAATACGATAATACTGTATTTTTAAGCCCTTCTACTTTTTTTTTTTTTTTAACATTTTAGTATAAACCTATTTTCCTTTTAGTACTATTAGTGCCATTCTACCAAGTGGCTATACTATCATTTACTTAAGTACTCCCTTTTGGGGCTTTTAGATTATTTCCACAGTTTTTTATATAATTAATGCTGTGTTATGTGCATATATCTTTTTTCCATATTTAGGGTTTTTTTCTATCAGGCAGG
>NW_011888825.1:1723028-1726447 GCF_000151845.1 Pteropus vampyrus | reverse complement strand
GTCATGAAATTAATGAATGCCACCTATAGTGCATATGTGGATGGTGATGGTGCTGCCTTACCTTGATATAGCAGTGAACACACTTTCTCTTATATTAGCTCTTTCGAACCTCATACAATATGGGTACGAAACTGAGTTCTAAGTTGTCTGGTTTATTTAACTGACCTTAAAGACAGTTTACTCTCTAAATGAATTGTTTTTAAAACCCTACTACAAACACAAACAATCTGGAGCAAAAGAATAACCATACAGGGTCTTTTATTTATCTTACTATTCATCTAGAATATTCTTCTTGGCTATTGTTTCCTTACTTCTTTCTCTTACCCTCTTTTGTTAAAATAATCTAGTTAAATTCTATAGCTCCCTTTTTCTTTACATACATGTGTCTGTCTCTATATCATCATGTCATCTTTCATTCAGTCTCTATGGAGAAATGCCCAGTCCTCTGCTTGAAGGCATGTCTGCCTTCAGAGCCTTCTCATCTTCAAGCTTAGTGCTGCTTGTGTTGCCCATTCATTCATTCTTTTCTTCTTCCATGCCAGCATAGTTACTGGGTATCATCTGGTGCCAGATATTAGAGCTGAAAGGTACTTAGGGCACAGTTCCTGCCCTTAGGGAACTTAGAGCATGGGGGCTGAGGACGCATGGCATAAATCACTAATGATTGTAGACAGCATAGGAGGAAAAGGATCTTAGACAGCCTAGGGAGGTCAGAGGTTCCAAGAGGACATAACACTGGAGTAGAAGTTTGAAGAAATGAGGAGAGGCTTCTGGGAAAGCGCAAAACCAAAATAATTAGGGAGTTTATGCTATGATCCCATTTAAGTGAGGCGAGGAGCAAAATAAAAAAGGATGGAGAGAAAGAAGGGGCAACACAAGAATCCAGTAAGTACTGTGTTCATTAGAGCATGACGACAAGTACAGAAGAGCAGATGTAGTTAACAGTAGTCACTTTGAAGTGCTGTGAAGAGGCTAGGCTTGGAGCTGGATAATGGGATATTATCAATATTTTCTTTATATGTCTTTAGAATTTTTTATAATAAGCCTGTGCGATTTTTTGTTACTTACAAATTAATTAAAATTTACTCAAGATTTTGGTACTCCCAGTCATTTCTTTTCCTACAAATAGTATTTTTATAAGAATACGATAATACTGTATTTTTAAGCCCTTCTACTTTTTTTTTTTTTTTAACATTTTAGTATAAACCTATTTTCCTTTTAGTACTATTAGTGCCATTCTACCAAGTGGCTATACTATCATTTACTTAAGTACTCCCTTTTGGGGCTTTTAGATTATTTCCACAGTTTTTTATATAATTAATGCTGTGTTATGTGCATATATCTTTTTTCCATATTTAGGGTTTTTTTCTATCAGGCAGGGTTTGAGTTAGGATGCTTCCAGGGCCAGAATCAGAGACTGACTCTAGGTTTCTTATAATGGCAGGGCCAAGATTGGAAGGTTGTTTGAGTTCCAGAGAAGTGACAGGAAGCCGGAGGGCCAGGGTTCAGAGCAGCCGTCCCTGGGCAGGAAGAGGGAGATCGGGATGCTGAAGCCAGAGGAGCTGAGTGAGGCCACTGCCTCTGACCAGCTCGGCCTCTCCTAGTCCAAGGAGGAGTGCTAAATTGGCCAAGCCTAGCTGCTGTGGGTGGGCAGAGGGAGAATCTGACCCTGTTGGCATTCCTGGTGAGAAGTAATGCATTGCCTCCTGCCAGGACTTCACGTGATGGGAGCTCACTCAAAATGGAAATGGGGGTTAGATCTGAACAGCCAGGGAAAAAAACAAAACAAAACGTGTTGTCCATTACATACATATTTCCCAAGCAGATTTATTTAGACCCAGGGTGTGAGTAGTGTTAAGTCTTTTGATATATATTATCAAATTACTTTCCAATAATGTATCACAAACCATCCCCAACGCAGACTTATTAGTGACAGGTTCTTGCTAAAATGCAGTGCCTCTCTTCACTTTTTCTCTCTTTAAATAGCTTCTGGTATTTGAGATAGTTCTGTCTGTCAGAAATGGCTCTTATTCCTTGATTTCTATGACATAGCATTACCCTGAGATTTATCCTACCACTCCAATTGCTTACTCCTTCCCTTCCTTTGTTCTGTTATTTGTTGAATGCCACTGTATGCCAAGCGGTGAGGATCAAAAGTCAGAGAAGACCTAGTGTCTCGCCTCACGGGGCACTCAGCCTAGCAGGAGGGCAGCAAACTCAGGGCAGCACAAGAAAAGCTCTGCTAGATGTGCACAGGGCACCGTGGAAATAACAGACAGGTGGGAAAAAATAGTATTCCAGGCAACAAGAAATACAGACAGGCTCGAAGGAGACACTAAGGCAGGCAACACTACTTGGTTTCTCAAACAACAACTAGGATTGCCTACTAGGATCAAAGATGCCTGCTAGACAGGTAGGCTGGGACCAGGTCTTGGAGAGCCTTGGGTGCTAATTTTGTTTTCCTTTGTCTCTTGCATTATCTTTTCTTCCCTCTTCTATTGAGGACAATACTTAGGGCTGAGTCCTCTGCTCTTTTTTTCTTGACTCTTTTTCTTTAAGCTACTTCATTAGCTGGCTTCATGGACAACTAATAGTTCTGCATCTCAGAACTGAACTTCCCTTTAAGCTCAAGGTCTATATCTTTATCTGCTGACAGTCACTTTCTCTTGACTGTCCCCTAGCACCCTCTCAATCTGTACATGTTCTTTGTAGACTCATTATCTTTATCCCAAAATAGGCTTCCTCCTCCATGCTTCCTATTTTTTCAGGCTCAAACCTTCCTTCATCCCTTCAAATGCTTTCAGAGACCAGACAGGAAACATTCATGAATGAAATGGGTCACTGTGATTATCTCCAGTGGCAAGCTAGAGAATAAACAGCAGATTTCTGCCAGTGGGAATGCACGCCTAGAATTGCCAGATCATCTGTTTGTTTATTTTTTGAAGAGAAGCCTGAAATCTGGATCTTTAAGTGAAATCTTCCAATATTTTAGTGTTGACAATAAATTAACATTTAAAAAAATTCCGCGTGGGCCAAATAACACATGTTGCAACATATTACTTTGGGACTTCTCTTTCACATCTATCTAGTCAGCCCCTACGCTGTTTGAGAACAGCTCCGAAATATCTCTCTTCCCTCTTCATCACTTTCTGTTCTTACCATTCTATTTCTGGGTTTTGTCATGTTTACATAGCCATTAAAAATCATGAACTCGTCTGTATATTGGTACAGAAAAATGTGTATGATTCTAACTTTGATTATATTTATATAAACTGTGACCGCATCTTACGGATTTGGGATCTGAATGCAGCATATATCTACCCAGCTATCAGAATTACAAAGATAAGTGAGTCCCTCTCCTTAAGGTGCTCTTATTTTTTTAAACATGCCTTTTTCAATTGATTTTAAACTGTTCCCTC
>NW_011888825.1:1719512-1721698 GCF_000151845.1 Pteropus vampyrus | reverse complement strand
ATCCTTCAGGGGTTCACCATTACACTCAAATGCTTCTCATTCATATATTGATTTTATTTCATATTTGTAAATTAAAATGAAATGAAGAATTGAATTCTAGTTGTGACTGAAATTACCCAAGCTAAGTAAGCCTGGGAAGGAAGTTGCTTGATGTCTTTTTACATGTAAAATCAGTGCCTTAGACTAGACAGTCTTTGAGATTCCATCCAACTCTCTCATCCTCTTTCCGATCCCCTTCGAAGAAAATTAGACACTCCCCTCCACCCTACACGCTCGCATGCATGCGCGTACCAATAAATCAGAGCTGAGCTAGGGGTCTAGGCCAGACCTTTGTCAATCTTCTCCTTTCACAAGGGTGGCCAGCACCAGGTGAGATACTTGCTGAGGTCAGTCTTACCTAAATAGAGACTTTTACCTTAAGTGCTATGTACTGCTGTGTTGGTTGAAATTTTTTTTGAACAAATATGATTTTTCTCATCAGAACAAAACAAGAAAGATAGATAAGGAAATGTTTTAATGAAACATTTGGATAGAAAAATAGAGTGATGGGGTTATTGACAATAACTCCCGAGTTCTGTGTTCAAAAATAGTTGGTAGATAAGGATTCCTTATGTTTTTCTCTAAAGCTGGCATTATAGCTCTGGGGCTATTTTTAGTTACATATATTAAAGTGAGCTGGTAGGCATTTTTTACTTTTTGAGAAAATTTCCTGAAATTTAAGTTTTGGTAGAGACTTTCATGCCTTTCCCTCCTTAAAAATGGAAACTATAAAATGAATTAAGTGGACATGTAGCTGGTTTTAGGGTTATTAAAGTCGCAATTATTTACAAGTGGATTATCTTCTTTTTGTATTATCAAAACAAAAATTTTAATGTCAGATTACCTTTCTGAATTTCTCATGTGTGCCATTCAGTTTGAGACCCCCCACCCGCTACCCCAGCTGCAGCTAGTTATATGTATACACTAAGAAAATGAGATCATTTTTACTATTAGCTGTGATACACAACACTGCGTACGAGAAACAATAACCATTGATAAATGGAGTTGAATAGAAACAGGCAAAATTAAAGGAGTTGTAACATTTTTAGAAATTAAAATAATTAATACCTGGCTGTGTAATTTCTAACTCTGTACAAAGCCTCTCTGTCAACCAGTTTTGTTGTTCTGTCCATGAGTCAATCCCTACTTCTGCTGTTCGCCATGCAGCATGCTTCGTAGCAGTGTCTGTGTGAAAAGCAGCTCAATTACAAAGCAGTGCTTACAGTCCAGAGGATCTGCCCTTGTGACTTATTGGTCCTAATGATACAAATGACTACTTGGAACTGCACATGACTGAATGAAGTAGGAGAGCCTGGGTAGTTTAAGGGAACTTGTAGTATTCAGAAAACAGATAATTCTCCTTTACCAAACCTCTTGGAGATGTAATATCATGAATCCCAATATTAACCTTTAAAGAACTTGACTCTAGATGTTGTGGCATTAATGAAAATTTTTATAGCTCTAAGGGTCCATTAATTGGCTCCAACAGAACCTCACTGGTGACTCGGTATTTATTTTTTGGCTCACCATTCCTATTTCAGAGCAAGGCCATAATGACAATTTTCAGTCACTGAACCAGTGTTAAATTCCTCAGAATAATTAATTTGGGGCTCATTTTACATTACTATTAAGTTTTCTCTGCCCGTGAGTGTGAACACGGAGATCGATTTCTCCAGATTCGCAGCAGAATGATCTTTGTGTTGGCCTGGGTATCAGTGGTCCATGATGCAGGCCTCCTCCCGTGGCAGCACCCTCAGGTCTCTCCTTGTGTCGCATGTATCACTGCTTGGAGCTGACTGCAGTAGGGTGTGCTTCTCAGTGGCCTCGGGAGAGCACATGCCCTCCCTGAACATCAAAACATGTTCTCATCAAAACAAAACAAGAAAGATAGATAAGGAAATGTACATGCCCTTCCTGAACAGACTTTGTATGTCCTTCCACACTTGACTTGTGCATATAAGAGCCCTTCTCCCTTTTTTGACCATTAGAGCAGCAATTCCTTTCAGAATGACTCTTGGATTTCTGAAAAGCCTTATTTTTTAAAAAAAATTTGCAGAAACGGATCTAAGATTTTTTTCTTCATTGTTGGCATTTGTCTAGTATAACCTCTTACCTGTAAACACACAGAGAAATGGAAAGAACACTGC
>NW_011888825.1:1717195-1719462 GCF_000151845.1 Pteropus vampyrus | reverse complement strand
ACCTCTCCTTCTCTTGACACCCTTAAATGCTCCCTCCCTCCTGGGCCCTGAGGTTGCTCATGAAATTTGCATAACACAGGTGTGAAATGTTTGTGGTCAGATGTCTTTTATATGTGACCACATCACTATTGTCTGCTTTGATTTTGAGTTCCTACTGTGGAACTACAGTAGCCCATTTTTCTGCTAACAGCATTTATTTGAGGAGCAGAAATAGGAGCAGTAAGTTCAAATGTTGATGCTTCAGCTTAATCCAGGCAAAATGAAGCTTTGGAGAGAAGCACAAAATTGGAAAACCTTTATTTAATGGAAGGTGATTGATAGGGGTTGACAGCCTCAGAGCTATCACCATGACCACCTCAGAGCCTTCCACGCTTCTATAATCTTTAATGAGGCAGTGACTTTTCCTATCTTCAAGGGGTCAGAAATGATCACAAAGTAGAATCGTTTTTTGATTATTGTTTTGGCTTGGTGTGGTTTGGAAAGATAAGGTGTTATTTCTAAGAGCAGCTTCTATTGTTATGGAGTAATAATTACACTGTATGGACCTTGGTTGATGTTACTACCACTAATGTATGTGTTCGTGCGTGTTTTCTGGTAATGTTTGTTCACCAATGAATTCATCGGCTTTCACTGACCCTATGGGACCAGCAAGTACTGCTGCATTTAGAAGGACTATCATTTGGCCTGGGGCAGAATATGTTTTGCATACTCAGAGTATACTTTACTTCTGTTATTTGTCTACTACTTATTAAGGAAGAGTGAGTGCCCTGTCACCACTAAAGATATTTTGCCAACCCGATCCTTCAGGGGTTCACCATTACACTCAAATGCTTCTCATTCATATATTGATTTTATTTCATATTTGTAAATTAAAATGAAATGAAGAATTGAATTCTAGTTGTGACTGAAATTACCCAAGCTAAGTAAGCCTGGGAAGGAAGTTGCTTGATGTCTTTTTACATGTAAAATCAGTGCCTTAGACTAGACAGTCTTTGAGATTCAATCCAACTCTCTCATCCTCTTTCCGATCCCCTTCGAAGAAAATTAGACACTCCCCTCCACCCTACACGCTCGCATGCATGCGCATACCAATAAATCAGAGCTGAGCTAGGGGTCTAGGCCAGACCTTTGTCAATCTTCTCCTTTCACAAGGGTGGCCAGCACCAGGTGAGATACTTGCTGAGGTCAGTCTTACCTAAATAGAGACTTTTACCTTAAGTGCTATGTACTGCTGTGTTGGTTGAAATTTTTTTTGAACAAATATGATTTTTCTCATCAGAACAAAACAAGAAAGATAGATAAGGAAATGTTTTAATGAAACATTTGGATAGAAAAATAGAGTGATGGGGTTATTGACAATAACTCCCGAGTTCTGTGTTCAAAAATAGTTGGTAGATAAGGATTCCTTATGTTTTTCTCTAAAGCTGGCATTATAGCTCTGGGGCTATTTTTAGTTACATATATTAAAGTGAGCTGGTAGGCATTTTTTACTTTTTGAGAAAATTTCCTGAAATTTAAGTTTTGGTAGAGACTTTCATGCCTTTCCCTCCTTAAAAATGGAAACTATAAAATGAATTAAGTGGACATGTAGCTGGTTTTAGGGTTATTAAAGTCGCAATTATTTACAAGTGGATTATCTTCTTTTTGTATTATCAAAACAAAAATTTTAATGTCAGATTACCTTTCTGAATTTCTCATGTGTGCCATTCAGTTTGAGACCCCCCACCCGCTACCCCAGCTGCAGCTAGTTATATGTATACACTAAGAAAATGAGATCATTTTTACTATTAGCTGTGATACACAACACTGCGTACGAGAAACAATAACCATTGATAAATGGAGTTGAATAGAAACAGGCAAAATTAAAGGAGTTGTAACATTTTTAGAAATTAAAATAATTAATACCTGGCTGTGTAATTTCTAACTCTGTACAAAGCCTCTCTGTCAACCAGTTTTGTTGTTCTGTCCATGAGTCAATCCCTACTTCTGCTGTTCGCCATGCAGCATGCTTCGTAGCAGTGTCTGTGTGAAAAGCAGCTCAATTACAAAGCAGTGCTTACAGTCCAGAGGATCTGCCCTTGTGACTTATTGGTCCTAATGATACAAATGACTACTTGGAACTGCACATGACTGAATGAAGTAGGAGAGCCTGGGTAGTTTAAGGGAACTTGTAGTATTCAGAAAACAGATAATTCTCCTTTACCAAACCTCTTGGAGATGTAATATCATGAATCCCAATATTAACCTTTAAAGAACTTGACTCTAGA
>NW_011888825.1:1713647-1716150 GCF_000151845.1 Pteropus vampyrus | reverse complement strand
ATACATCTAAAATATTGGAATTTATTTTTGAAACCTAGAGGGAAAGTTTTCTGCCTGGAATGTTTGATGTGCAGAGACTTCTCTAAGCCTATTATCAGTCCTCTGAGATTATACTTTTTATATAATTTCAGTCGCATGTACTCTTTTTACTGTGTTTGTTATATCCTTGCTATTAATAATAAGGGATGCCTTTACTTAGTCCATTTTGCTACTCTGACTTCCATTTGTTTACAGATAATGAAATCTCAGAGTTAGAGGACATGACTTTTCACTTTAGTTAAGCAACAGGCACATCTTACTGTGACATTGAATTTGTTTTATACGCAATTGCTTAGAAAGGTTAAACTTCCAGTCCTATCAAAAAAAAAAAAAAGCTTTCTTTGTGATTCAAATTTCCATCTGTTTTGTCTGTTGTTGTTGTTGTTTTAATTTAACTCTGTTTCTCTTTCTTTTTTTAAAATATGTGATCTGGACCTGCTTCCAGTGGGTTGTCTCCTTACATAAGTTATTTCTTAAGTTGTGTCTTATATTTGTAGTGGCATGTGATAGCTCCAATCAATATAATAGTCATAATGTGATTAAGCTTAAATATTCCTCCCTGCCTGCAAAAAGGAAAAAGAGGTACCTTTATTTCCCATTGCATAAATAAACTCTAGACCTTTGGCAAATTTTCAGGGAAAAAAGCCCTTATAGCTTATAAGTACTAAACAAACATATTTCTAACTGCTTTGCAGAGTGAAGACTATGATTTTGACCTAATTTTATGTGTAAAGGGTGGGGGAAGGGAGCACCCACTGGAAGGAGCTTCTGTTTGTGTCCTATGACTGCTTTTTCTAACTCTTACCAACATGAACATAATATAACTTGTCTTTGGCAAATCAGAAGATTTAGCTTAAATAAAGGCATGTATGGGTTCTTTGGAACAAGAGAAATCAAAGTCATACATATTATACCAATAGTCACCCTCAAAATGAACCCAGTATTATTATCTGTTTTTCCATCTAAGGTGATAATACAAACTATTTTTGTCTACACCACTCATTTCAAATAAGCCCAATCAAATTTCTCTGGCATTGCTGAATGCCTGGAAAACTGTTCAGTTTGTAGGTGACGAAAGGTAATAAGGAGCCCTTTGGAGAATTTCTGTTTCGAGATTTGAGGCTCTCTATGCAACCTTTCCTCCCAGGGCTGATGTGTTTATTTTGAGGGTAGTAACTCCTACAGACAGTAATATCTCTTTTCCTCCATGTTAATGCTGAAATACAGGCTCACACTCCTTTGCTCCAGTGAGAGGATGTTGTAAATAATCCTAAGTAGGTTCTCTGAGCAAACAGCCCTGTAGCACTAGCAGCCCCAAAGGGGGCTCTCTTTGATGGGCTCTGCACTCTGACATCAGCCAGTCCCTGGGAACCTTAATACACTCACCTTGAAGTTAAATCTCTGGCTCTGGATGCTGGACTCTCCCTGTACTCCTGTGCTGTCCCTCTGCCTCTTTTCTTTCTTCTCTCGAGTCTTTTTTTTCCTTCTTTCTTGTTGTCTCTTAATTCAAGTCTTCCTCTCTCCACTGCTCTTCTCTATTCATCATCTCTAAAGGTAAGAATATACCTTTTAAAGGCTTGTCTCCTGAGCCTCATCCCACCCTCTCAGCCAGCATCTATCAAACCTTGCTATCCTCTGGTTTGTTTTGTTTGTACCAGCCAGCTACTTTTCCCCTTGATATGTCGCAGAGCATGGAGTCATCTAGAAGTGTGTTATAGAATATAACAGAATATAGGAAGAGTTGTTCAAGAAGTACATTTTTTAAATGTTATTGAATAATACTTTTATGATATAATTTGCAAATTTCTTTTTAAAAATATCTTTTGTATCTGCTTTCTTGCCATTTCCATTACTTATTTTAAAGTGTGCTGAAAATGGTGCATTGCACTTGAGTAATGTAGCATGGCTGCATTTTGCAAAATTGAAGACCAAAGCAGCCTTCTCCTAACTCAGTTTCATCTCCTCATTGAAAGGCATTTTGGTTTTTGGTCATTTTAGCAATATGCCAGCCATTTTTTTACATCAAGTCAGCCTTTATGGAGAAGGGTCTGTCATGCATTTAGCTGCTTAGTTTGGAAACTGGTAAATATCCTCTTTACTTTAGGACTTCACAGAGAGGCAAATTTGCCATCTTCTAGAGCTGTATGACTTTAAGATAAAACAATTAAAGTTGGATTATTCTTTTGCTATTGTAGCCATAGAGGAGGCACTGTACACTTATTAGCTCTTTCTGGTATTGAGGACTTCTAGAGGTTTTGCAATTTTTTTTTTTTTTTAATTCTCAAGGAGGCTTTATTAGTTCAGGGGTCAATCAGGAAAAAGAATAACCATACAAGATGTTCTTCCAAAAGGAGACAATACAGAGAACTTGTTACAATACTGTTGCAATGACTGAGAATAAAAGGGGAGAACAAAGTAATCTCGAAATTAGTAACTGTGTGAAGCAGCTACTACCCTTAGACCT
>NW_011888825.1:1682698-1712387 GCF_000151845.1 Pteropus vampyrus | reverse complement strand
AAACTAGATTGATGTTTCCCTGCATGAAAAATTGCAGAGAGGCCGCTAGAGAGTGTGAGATTTAGTAGGAGGGAATCTGAGCAACTGAAAAAGAAAATCAGTTATTAACTCCAGGAAAACAAAAAGTAATACAAAAAAAGGAAACATAATGTGTTTCTTAAGAGTGAATATGTACATAGTTATAAGAACATAGACATTACTTGTTAATATAACCAAAATGTCTGATTTAACTATAGGAAGATGGAAGAGGGAGAGGTGGAACGTAAGAGAACTAAATCTAAATCTTTCTATAGTAAAAGAGGAAATGACTATATAACTTCTAAAACTGGTGGAATTTAGAGATTATGGTAATTCGGAGCGCATTATTTTAAAATGTGGAGATTAATGATGGAGTAACTGGAAGGGGGAGGTAGAGATTGCTGGGTTTTATTATAAATTTTTTAAGAATTATTTGCCTTTTTAAATTTGTGCAGGAATCATTTTGATGAAATAACTTTCTTTGATATTGAGGTCTTTAGTTTTGTAGGTTCCATTGTCTTGAGGGATAAGCTTCTAAATAACAAACAAAAAATTGTTAAGTAAAACCATAGTTTATTTAGTAAAAAAGAACTCAAGAAATTTTTAAATAGATTTCTTGTATATCCTCAGTCGAACATATTTGCAGGATGATGAACTGCAGAAATCTCAAACTATACTAAGTAGGTTTGTTTTGGGGAGTGTTATTAGTAGAGTAATTCTGAATCTACTTTGTGTATTAGTAAAGGAGAGTAAGTAAAGATCTTGACACTCTTAGGAACCAGGGAGATGCAGAAAGTGAATGGGAAAAATAAGAACAAACTTTATGGTGTTAGATTTGAATGAGAAGTATCATTGTGAACTCATGATTATAAAATAATAAATTTCCTACTTTTATTTATTTATTTTAGTTTCTTAGTTTTAACCACTGAAAGAGCCTAGAAGCAATGATAACTCCAGTAGCATTGAGCACAATTAGCACCCAGATTTTGGTTTCTAAATATTATTCACCACGAAAAGGAACCAAGGCTCCTTGCAGAAACAGCTAATTCAAGGTCTAGGGCAGAGAAATATGTTAACCTTACAAGGTCTTTTGTCAGAAATCAAGGAAATAGACATACAGTGATGAGGGCCTATCAAAAGAACACAGGAGTTGGCCCACAGGGACTCCCACTGGTCAAATTTAGGGCAGTTGGAGCAATAAAAAGGAAAATGATGGTAATGATGGTAGTAAATACTGAATTTTAAAAATGTGTGTATGAATCCACAGTGAGAGTTAAAAAATACAGAGGTGAGAATGAGGAGAGTGTTTTCTTGCAAACTCATAAGCATAGAAGAATGATAAAATTATAAGATCAACATTTTGCAACCATCAGTATAATTATTTCAGAATCATCAATGAATGCTAAACTATTGGATGAAAGATTGTGGAATAGGAAATTCACATTCTCAAATTATCACCCTATAGATTATTTATTAATTACAAAGGAGGAAAAATACAAAGTAGTCGAACTTAGCAATCATTAGCAATGTGACAGCCTAACTCATAAGTCTGGAAAGATGGAATTTGAATACAGATAGAAAGTTATTAGACCATGAATGATATGAGTTGAGTACACTTGGATTTTGTCCTTGTGGTTTATAATATTCAAGTGTCTAGAACCACTGAAAAGATACACCACCTGTCACATAGGTAAATTCCGTAAGTTTAGTAGCTTGCAGCCACATACAACCCAGCCACTGATATTAATTTTGCAAAAGCTTACACACACACACACACACACACACACACACACACATGCACACCATAAATGGAATACTATTCGACCAGAAAAAGGAGTGAAGTAATTATACATGCTACAATATGGATGAACTTTGAAACATTATGTTAACTGAAAGAAACGAGACCCGAAAGGCCACATATTAAATGATTCTATTTATACAAAACGTCTAGAATTGGCAAATCTATAGAGACAGCCAGTAAATTAGTGGTCGCTAGGGCTAGGGGTTAGAGAATTGAAAGGAATGGTAGAGATTGCTTATTGGACATGAGGTTTCTTTTTGAGGTGATGAAAAAGTTCTATGTAAAGATGGTAGCGATGGTTGTACAGCATCGTGAATGTAATTAATGCCAATGAATTTATATGTTTAAATGGTACATTTTATATGTATTTTCCCTACAATAAAAAAAGAAAAAGCCATTAAAAACAAGGACTGGTTCTTATAAAAAATAATTTCTCTAGGATCCTGTCATTTCAAGCAGCACAGGCAATTTGGGAAGGCTGGGGGGTTCCTGGTTTGAAAGTTCAAAACAGTTTTATATAGAACGATAATAGGTTATTAAAGTAAGATAAATTGGAAGCTCGTCTGACTTTTGAAGCTGCTAATGAGGAGAGGCATTGCTTTCCGAATGTGTCCCTCCTTGTCACTGTCATAAGACTGGCAAGGACAGAACATTGAATCTGACTCAGTGTGGCTCTTCTTTTGTAGTCACTATTGTCTGTCAGCAAGTTAGAAGCTCTAGGGAGCCTGTTCACTTCCTGGCCTCCTGGTTTCGGAGTTTGTTTTCTTTTTCCTAAAATACTTGATTTGGATGTATGTGAAATCAACCCTTCAACCTGCATAGGCTAGAAACCCCCCATTGAGTGTTTGATAAAGTTTTCAAGTTTTGTAAAGAACAGCGACCAAATGTGGCCAGTGTTAGTGGTTTGTGGTCATTGCTTGCTAAACTTTTTCTTTCCATGGTGCCTCTCAAAGTTCTTAATTTTCCCTGACACACTGGAGTGTTGAGGATTGAGGTTAAGTGGGATGGACAGGCAAACTGCTGAAAAATAAGTACTCCTGTGGTAATACATGGTTGAGTTGAAGAGAGCGATATGGGGAGGGCCCGGTAGAAGGAGAAGTGAAAGAAATTTCAAAGATGAGAAAGGAGGGGAAAGGGAAAAGAGGAGTACTGAAAGGCAAAGAAGAAATATCCTCGGTTGAGAATGGCTCCTGTGTTCTCCTGTGGAATCGGCTTCCTATATACCATGATTTCTTTTCTTGGTCTCAGTAGGAAGGAACCTACAGTGACTTGTTTCTAGATTTTCTGAATGAATTATAAATGTGAAAAATATGGTTGTTTGGATTGGGCATTATAGATGTTTAGATCTATAGCAGAAAGCCAGGAAAAGCTCATACCTCAAAATCTTTCTTCTCCCCACTTCTGTGAAATTCTTTAATTGTGCCATCATTTAGAGAGTTATTTAGGCCAAGGTCACAAATTTAAATGCCAGTCAGGTAAAGAAAATAAGAGCTGCAGTTGGAAGTGGTGGGTACTCCTATGAACTGAAGCATGTGTGCCCCTCCGGACAGAGTGCTTGCTCTTCAGTCCTGGAACTCTGGGCCCTGGGCTAATAGATCAGCTGCTGCCTTCTTTAAAAAAAAGAAAGAAGGGAGAGAGGGAGGGAGAAAGAAAGGATGGAAGGAAGGAGGGAAGGAAGGAAAAGAAGGAAAGGACTAAAGGAAAGAAGGAAAACAGAAAACAGAAAGGGAAAAACCTAATTGTATGTGAAACTTGCCAATTTTTAAAATACTGCCCAGGCCAAAACATTACTGAAAACTGGACCTGGCTCCCTGGATGCCAAATTATGACTAGCAATTTAAGTCAACAAATTACTAATGCAGATGTAAAAGCTGGATATGATGTGTATGGGGTCAGGGGAGGTCAAATAGTTTGTAATTTACCTTTTAGAGTAATTTAATTTGATTTTTAAAAATATAGCACCAAGAAATCATCCATATTAGGGAAATTGGAGCTTGGATGGAGAAATAATTTTATACCCTGGGAGGGGGTGTGGGCAGGCCTGGATAAGGTGGCATTGTGAGCCAGGGACAGCCCTGCCACAGGGCAGTGCCATCTTGGCAGGCCAGGGACAGCAGTGTGAGATCTCAGAGTGCCTAGGCACTGGGCAGGGACCAGGTGGTAGGAGGGGAGCACAGAAAGAAGTTCGATGTCAGGTACACTGCCCGACTTCCATTTTTTACCTAGAGCCTCCTCAGTCATCTAGTCCCTACCTGTCCTCTCCCCGCATCCCATATCAAACGGGAAGTGCCCCCGTTGCTTAAAGGAGAAACCTACAAGTAAGTGCAAAGAAGAGCCCTGTACCTGTGCCGCAGAAATCCTGAGACGTGAACAAGGTAGATCGACTTTGCTTTAAGTGGTTATTTTTATATTTTGTAACTTATTTCATTGTACCATGCTCAGTCCTTGTTGAATTATCTGCTCTTTAAGAAAAAAAAAAATTTAAGTTAAAGAACCCTGGATAAAAATTAACTTGAATTTTCAATTAGGCAGGATTAATTAACCTGACATTTTTTCAAAAAAGAACCCAAACCAATATGAAACAGGAGCGGAAGCCCCGTTTTCCCAGTGCAGGAGTGAGCATGCATAGCTAGACATTAGTAGCAGAAGGGAGGTCTGAACTGGCAGATGGTGGCGGGGGGCGGGGGCGCACTGGTTGAGTCGTAACTGGAGCAGTCTGTGAGAAATCTGCAAGCAGCCGTCAGCGGTTGCCAGTGTGCGTGCTTATCTGTTCCCATTTGGGATCTGCACTTCACCTTCCCCACCCCTGGTCTGACATCCATCACCACCCTGCCTGCCTCCCCTGAACTAGTGGCAGAATTTATAGTTAAGTTCTGAAAAAGTGGAAAGGGCATAGAAGGGGGCGGGGGATGCATGAGAACCAGTTGTGAAATGATAAATCAAGGCCTCTTTAAGGTCTAGGATTATTTTGGCATCTTTTACGTTTGGGTTCTTTACATGAGAGGCTTTGAAAGCAGGCATATGACTTAAAATGTGTGGGAATATTGTGGGGGGTGGTTAAGAGTCAAAAAAAACAGTTATAATGATCAATTTGCCTGTTTAAAAAGACATAGCTTTATCATGGCTTCATCATGGCTATTTTGTACCTAGTAGTAGGGAGAAAGGCTGTAATTAACCCCTTTCATCTGATTTTACTCACTGGGTAAACTGAGCCCCATCTATCATGCCAAAGGCCCAGTAAAAACTTGGAGTCATTGGGTATCCAGGATAACTGTTTGGTTTGTTTTGGTTTGAATTAAATCTCTATTGTTTCTTGAAATGGAGAAATGTTTCTGGTTTGGTGGTGCAGATCATCGTCAGACCTCTGGCTCTTGTGTTTCAGAAATCTTTTCCTTCCCTTGGTTCCAGTCATCCTCATTGCACAGTATCTCCCTGCGTGTACACTCCTTATCTGCACAACTGTCTCTTGATCGCCCCCATCATTTTCTGGCACTCAACATGTCTCAAACCAAATTCATTATTTACAACCTCCCACCGCACTACCTTAAACACACATACCTATGTAAATTTGAAACTAAAACAAAGAGCCAGTTTCTCTCCAATATTTGTGTTTGGCACCACCATTCTTCAGCTCAAGCTGGACAGTTTTTTTTTCATATTTGAGTTCTTTCCACCCTTCTCCCTCCAGTGCCTTCTGCTCCTCAAGCTATTGTATTTCTTACACACTCGGTCTCTTCTTTCTTCATTCTCATGCTGGCTGGTACCTTCCTGACTGGGCTCCCCAGTAGCCCCATCTCCAGTCTCACTTTTCTCCTTTATACTTTAGATATGGCCACCCACTTGACCACTCATTTTGCCAGGCCATTGGTAATAAGCCTTCCAGAGCTCCAGGTGCCCCTAGAACACAGCCCAGAGTCATTGGCTGTGGACCTAAGGCCCTCTGCAGTCTCTCTATCCTTTGTCTCATCTGCCACCTTCTTCCTAGACCCCTATGGAAACCTTTCACTCCAGCCAAACCGGTCATCTCCACTTCTCTTAACCTAGCCTGTTCATTTCTGCTTCTGAGCATTTGCTCACAGTGGTGGCCTTCCCTCAGTTGTTCTACTTCCAATCTTCCTTCAACTCCACTAAGAGTTGGTTTTTGTTGTAGCTAATACTCTATGCCAAGCGTGTATTTTTACTCTTCAATTTATTAACAATATACGAACATAAGTATTTTTTTAAAGGAACCACGCCTTTTTCTCTGTGGTCACCATGGGGCAGTGCAGTCAGGCAAGTGCAGAAGCGAGTGAGCCTCGGCAAAAGGGCATTGACTCAGAGCTCCCTCTCTCAAAAGGGGCCTTCCCCAGGTGATTGCTGCAAAGCAGCCATGTGGGCCCCCTTCGATTTTTCAAGGACATCCAGAAGTCTCGATTTCCATATGAAATTGCTTAAAAATGAAAATTTTCACATCATACTTTAAAAGTGGTACCTACCAGAGGAGCATAGTCCCTTAAAATGACAATTTAAAGACTACTTCGTGCACAATATGGATACGAAGTAGTCTTTAAATTGTCATTTTAAGGGATGACATATACATTTTAAGGGATGACATATTTTGTATCTGGATACAGATACAAAATAGAGTAACAATTCTGCTTTTCAGGATGGTTTGAGATCTATAAAAGTAGATTTTCTGGATATTCGGGAATTGAATGTTCATCCTATGGATTTGGGATTTAAATGATAGGAGAAAAATATGGTAGTGTTTGTCACTCTTTTCTGTTACAGATAAAATTAGTAATATAACATCTCCATTAATTAATGTAACCAGATGTCTTTAATATCTCCTTCATTTTATGAAAATATTCAATAAAACAAATTTTTAAATGGAGTTTTGCCAGATTTACATTAAAGGGCAAGTCTGTTTAGTAGGGCTATTAAATGTTAGGAGAGTCTGTATGTTGGGAAATGTTGGGAAAATCACAGCCCTTTCCAGGTTCGATGCATGAGAGAAGGTCACAGGAGGGAATGAAACAGCTGCCTTCTTTGATAGGCTGAGAAAACAGGAGTACTGGCTTCAGCAGGTGTTCGGAGAATTCCCCCACAGGTGCAGATTCCAAATGAACTATTATTTATTACATTTGGGCTTCTGTGACATAGTCATCTTTCATCCATTCATCACATATTTATTGAGTCCATTCAGTGATGCTGAACTATAGGGAAGATATTGAGGTGCATCGGCTGTAGTCCCGCCTGCAAGTTGCTTAAAGTCTAGTACGAGAGAGAAAGAAACATCACAAACATGATAATATAAGAGAGAATGTGATGGGTGTTTCTTAGCTCCTAAAAGACTAATTTTAAAAGTTAATAGTAATAAGAGGAGGATAGGAAGCGTCTACAGCACTTTCAAAGATACATTATCTGTTTTGGTCCTTACATCACTTCTATGGGAAAGCTTTCTTCTAGTCTTGTCTTATATCCACAATGAAAGAAACCAGACACATTTCTGGCTCTTAGAGAAGTCCTTTCTGAACATAGACCAGTAGTCTGAGTACATTGGCAATGAGGGAGTACTTTTCTACTGTACTTAATTAAGTCTTCTTGGTTTGTTTTTGGAAGCATCCTTATTCGTTATTTAATCATGGTCGAGTAGAGAGAGGAAGTTAAAACACTTCATTTATTCATCTACCTGCGGAATGGTGTGCCAAGGTTGTTCGCAGAGGTGCAGTGTCAGATTCTAGGATTTATGAGATGGCTTCAGGTCTCATGGAGGCTGTGGTCCTGCACCCTGATTCTCCAGCTTCAGTACTCATAAGCACCATCTGGAGTGCTTTTTAAAATGCAAACATCTGAGCCCCACTTGCAGAGAAACCTAGTCAGGAGGTCTTGGGCCTCATTGTCTTAAAGAACACCCTCAGATGATCCTGAGATAAGTGATCCGTGGAAACTATTTTTTTGAAAAGCTTTGGTCTAATAGAGATAAGATAGTAGATAAGATATAACTGCAAAAATAGAATGCCCTTGATAGGGCCATTTGAGTGGTCTGTCCAGGGTGCTGTAGAAGTTCAGAGTCAAGAGAGAACTCATTTCCAGCCACAGTGACTGGAAGGCACTTGAGTTCGTGCAGAAAAGATGGGTGGGATTTTGGTGATTTGAAATGAGTAAGGAACTTCAGGCTAAGGGAATGGAATGAGCTGAAGCACTGAAGCCAGGGAGAGCAGTATGTCTGCAAGGGATCTGACCAGGTCTTTTCCAGATTAAAAACCCTCAGCGGCACTCCAGGGCCCTCAGGATAGAGTCCAGAATCCATATCATGGCCTCCGTAGCCTAGCAGGATCTAATCCCAGAACCCCAAGTACACCACCCCACAATGCGTGTGCACGTGTGCACGCATGCGTACACACACACACACACTCACTCACTCACTCACGTTCTCTCTCCTTATCCTCTTTTGTCCTTCCTTCTTTCCATCCTTCCTTCCTTCCTTCTCCACCTCCTCCTCTTCTCTCTCCTCCTCTCTCTCTTCTCTCTCTCCCATGATCTAGCTATCCAAAGCCAGTTGCCATCCCTTTTAGGCCTTCCTTTATTTTGGTGGCTTTACACATATTGCTGCCTCTATCCAGAACACCGTTCCTTTCAGTTCCTCATTTCCCTTTGCTAACTTTTCAGTCCTTCAGGATTCAGTATAGATGGCATATCCTCCAGAGCAGCTTATACATAGCACCTGGGGATCTTCTAAAATGCAGATTCAGGTTCGGTAGGTCTGGGTGGAGTAGGGCCTAAGAATCTGCCTGTCTGACACACTCCCAGGAGATGTGGATGTTGCTGCTTTAGGGACCACACAATGAGTGGCAAAGATCTAGAACAGCAGTTCTCTACCCAGGCTACACATCAGAATCACCTGGAGAGTTTAAAAACTATTAATGCCTGTATTCCCCTCCCCTATAAATTCTGATTTAATTGCTCTGGAGTGTGGTACATTGGGATTTTAAAGTATTCCAGGGGGTTCTAATGTTCAAATTGAGAACCACTGAGGAGTCTTCTCTGACTCCTCAGGTCTGGATTATGATGGACACCTACAGGGTGCTCATCCTCAATCATGTACTGACTGTTTGCCTGTGTCCCTCACTAGACTCTTAGCTACCAAGAGCAGAGGCTATGTCTTGTTCATTCATTCATTCACAAAGGGTTTATGGGGCATCTGTTCTATGCTATATACTGTGCAAGGTACTATAGATACAAAACAGACCTGGTCCTTGAGCTCCTAGAATTTATAGTTTAGAAGGAGAGCCATAATTTAACACAGTACCTGGCATGGTGGGCTCTTAGTAAATATTTATTGAATGAGTGATCTTCAATATGTAAAGTGCCATTGATAATCTCTGTATTCAGAGTTCTTCTGTCTTTTATATTCTCTTTTACAAGGGTTTTCTTAGGTTCACGCACCACCTTAAACCAATCCCCTCCTCCTCCCCATACCATGTTAAGTTCCTTAACTGAATTCTCTTCAATGGTGGGGATTTTTAGAAACTTTAATCCTCATATTCAGGGAGAGGTTACTATATTTGAATTATTATCCTGTACTTGAAAAATTAGAAGTAAAGAGTTTGAAACACATTAATAAAGGAAACAACTAATAAAAAAGACAGAGAAGCCTGTAGAAGAAAGAGATACCCAGTAGAAAATGAAGACAGTCATGCAGAAAGAGAAGTAGAGAGGTGATAGGAGTGGGGAGAGTATGTGGTCTACAGCAGGGGTCCCCAACCCCCTGGCCGTGGACAGGTAAGGTCCATGGTCTGTTAGGAGCCAGGCCACACAGCAGGAGGTGAGCAGCGGGCAAGGGAGCAAAGCTTCATCTATATTTGCATCTTGGCCTCAGATCCACCTCAGATCATCCATCAGGCATTAGATTATCATAGGAGCACCTGTGTCTGGTGCCAAAAAGGTTGGGGACCACTGGTCTACAGGATTTGGGGAGTGTGCTCAGCCATCCTGCCATCCCAGTGGCTGTGGAAATTAGAATAAGTTATCACCCTTCTTTGAAATACTGACTGGCTTCCTTTCTTCTACAACATAAACAGTGTTTTGTACTCTGCAAAACTAGCTTTTCTCTTTAGTTTTTGTACTTCAAAGTTTCTTTTTAAAATGGATGTGCATTTTTCCTGTGGAATTCTCAAGATATTTTTTTTTACGTGCGTGTGAAGGGATGACATACTTTAAAAATGTATTTCCAGCCCGCGTAGGCATTGTCTGGGAGTGTTTCTGATGTATGAAGCTCTCAGTTCTCTTATTATTTCCACCTAATTCCAGCTTACATTAAAATGACATTTTCAAGGGAACGTTTTAAGTTGAAATAGGCATTTAATCTTTTTGAACTTTATTTTCCCTCTCCTGTTTCTAGCTGTGGCCTTGGAGGAATAAGAGCAGAAATGGACAAAGTGACGCTAAAGGGAGAAAACCTTGATAAGTAAACATTATCAAATATCCCACATGCCCTAATACTTTTTTTCCCCAGGCAGCGTTACTACCCCTCTAAGTGTCTGTTAGAGTTTTGAAGCAGTGCTCTTATTCCTAATTCCTGACTTGGTCATTGTGGACCTATAGCTCTGTGAAGTTGCATTTGGCAGCTAGGTCTCTAACATTCCTTTTGACTACCACTCCCTAACAGAGAGGGTTTTCACCCTGGTTTGCACTCAGCCTTTGCTTCTCAGCAAGGTGCTGAATCCTCATACTGAAAAAGTTCATAGAAGGGTTTTGAAATGCTAATTCACAGCTGTTGACAGGTTTGAATACCCATCAGCCTGGAATGTCACACCTATTCAAAGTAATGGAGCATCCTTGAATATAATCTTCTTTAAAACCCAGAAATGTGAAACCAGGTTGCTTCAAGCTGAGAGAGAAAACTTCCTCCAGATTCCTAGAGCAATTATGTCTCAATAAACTCGGAAATAAATGAATAAATAAATAGCCATAGAATCCCCCTCCCAGTGTTTCTGTATAGTTTAAGGCATGTATACCCAGGGAGCACACGCGTGTGTTTTGTGTGTGTGCATGTGTGTGTGTATAAGACACACTACTTGGGTACCTATTGTATTAAATTATAATTTATTTTTCAAAATTCTTGAGGCAGAGATCTAGCTCATTCATTAATATATTTTCTTTTTACAAAAAGCTTATCGAAGATTTTTTCTGATTTTAAACATTAGGTTTACTGTAGAAAAATGGTGAAATAGAGAACAGTAAACACAATAAAAATCCACCACCTACAATCATTATTAACATTTTGGGTATATGTTTCCAGTCTTTTTTCGTGCATACATATAATATGTCTACATGTATTACCATTTTAAAATGCTTTGGGGATCATATCTTACATGCCATGTAATCTCACTTCCTGAATCCTAAAAATTTTCTGTGTCTTTACATAGCTTCCAACTCTAATGACTGTATAACTTTCTGAAAAAGTGTATTGTATCTTTTTACATGACCTCCTGCGTTAAGCAAGAGTAAACATTTCTAGCATTTATTACCAGATGTATTTTAATTTGAAAGTTGGGAACCACAGGAAACTTCAATGTTTATTTTCAATGGAGATATATCACATTTTAGGAACTATTGCATCTCATACTTTTTGGATGTGACAGCTGAAAGCCTTTAAAGATATGCTGTATTTTTGTAAAGACAGGCAATAAATATCACCTCCATCTTGGGTGCTAGGTGAGACAGGGTACAACAGTGGTCTTTGCCCTCACTGGGCTTATATTGCAGTGAAGGGAGGGAGGAGAGGCAGTAAGCAGACACGTAAATATAATAATTACCAGTTGTGATAGTCTAGATAGCCAGAAGACCCTCTGGATCTAGAGGGCCTTAAAAAGGACCCAGTTCTTCATTACTTACTTTATTAACATTATTAAGATTGTCACTAGAGAGTAGTTTGGATAACATTAAGCCCGTTTAGATAATTATGACAGATGAATGAAATACAATACCATTAGTTCCACTTGAATGTGTTATAACATAGTCTCCAGTTACTCGTAAACTTGGGATAAGTGAAATGTCATTGAAGATCTAGATCTCTAGAGAAGGAAAGCTGCTATTTTTGTTCCTTCCTTTTGTGGGTCTTGTCTTCCTTCCTTCGTAGATGCCGTTAAGTTAACCAAAGCCAGCACATTGATTTGATGATTTGTAAAATCTGGCCTCATTGTCTGTTGTTGCTTTGGCTGAAGTAAAAATGATGAGATCTCTGACTCTTAGTCATTCTCCCTGACGCCACCTCAACCCTCATTCCAATTCACCCAGTTCCCATTATGAAGCAGAAAAGACTGCTTAAGACCTGGTTTATTTACCTAATAAACTGGCTCTTGTATTGCCTGGGAAATGCTAAAATTTTTTAGCCAAGAAATCCTAGTAACAAGCAAACAGAGGTCCAGCAGTCAGGTCTGAAGAAACAACAAAATGAAGGTCAGCTAATATCGCCATTATTCTCCTTCCTGGTGGCCATGACAGCGCTGGGGTTTATTTGAAGATCCCAGACTTCGAATCATTGCTTGCATTGTTAGCTGCCCAAGTATTTTAGGCTCTGCCAACAGTTTCAGATATTAATGTATTCTAGAGATCAATGAATGAAGAATTCCTCTGCACTTTTTCCTTTTTAATTTTTTTTTTCCCTTTCCATACACTTTGTTTGTAGTGTCTTTGTCTGCCAGACGTTGCTGGGCATTTCTAATGAGAAAGCAAAGAATTGCAGAAGGAAAAGGCAAAGGGGGTGGGGGTGGTAGGGAGAAGAGAACAGCAAGGAAAAACAGGGCGTGTTTAGCACTTTAACTGTAAGGTGACCTTTTTACAAGCTAGTCAGGTGCACGGGAGTCATTGGGAAAAGCAGCGCTAGTGATGCAAATGCGAAGTGGAAAGCACATTTTTGGAAACGTCTAACTCATTGATTAGCTTCTCGCAACAAAACCGCACTTTTATTTTTGAACATCATTTTCCCTGCAGGACACCGGGCCTCGGTGCTGCTTTAGTATTCATTCAAGCTTCATTATTACAGCCACCTCACAACCCACCCCGGGCAGCTGGTAAAAGGGGGAAAAATTAAAGCAATTCATACTCCTGGTGACTTACTGCTGCAGAATAATTGGTTTCTGTTTGCAAAGAACATTATCACAGCAAAGCCCAGAAAACAGAAAGGTCTGTCTGAGAGAGGGTTTCTGGGGCTAGGGCAGAAAGTGGGGCAGAGCGTGGGGCTTGTAAAAAAATCAGACATTTTTGAAAAGGCAATTAGCTAATAATTAATTTTTAATATCATTCTATACTAAGATTTGTCCTTATGTGATATATGTACACACGCTGGTTTTTTAGCACCTCCTTTGATACCTCATGGAAATGTTAATGAGATGAAACCAGTTAAAGAGCTCTTTAGTCAGCTCAGTGCTTTGGGGAAGGCCAGAATGAAATGCAGACCCTCTGAGGGCTTCTCTGACACACAAGAAGTCCCTTTGTTTCCTGTCTTATAAACCAGAGGCATGTCTAAAATTGCAGGGAAAGTGAGAGGGGGCTGAAGAGTTGGCGCCGGAGGCTTGGCTTTCTATATTTAAAAAAGAGAAAAAATTGCTCGCTAGTTATTCGTGCTTGGATTTGATAGGCAGTCTAGGGTGTTTTTGAAGTTCCGAGGGAAGGTTCTCTGAAGATGTAAGCGGGATCTGTCTTTCACTTAGACTTAATTAAGAAACTTGCTGGCTTTGTCTGTAGGGGGCCCATTACGCGCAAGCTGCAGCCCCCTCTGAATAGGGGCTCAGCCTGGAAAGTGTATACATGCCATACCGCCTTTGTGTCGTGTTGCCAAACTGGAGGCAGGAGCAAGTGCAGACGAGGCTCTGCCAGAGGTCATCCCTTGTTGTTCATAACTGTGAGCCCACGGCCCAAACAGAAAGCTAAAGCAAGTGGAGGGACATTCCTTAGGGACCTAGAACTAATGAACCTTTTATAAAATGAATATAGTAAACAAAAAAGTGGTGGGGGGTAGAAGAGAGTCCGTCTGTTCTCCAGAGCCATGTTCATAAATCGTCGTGATGGGCTGGAGGGCGAGCATGAGAGGTAAACAGTGTCCTCGGAGTGCTTTGTATGTCATCCAGGGGTGGTTTGAGCCTGGCTTCAGGCACAATCTCACCCCCATCCTCTTTCTACCCAGCTGGGGAGTAAGTTTGCCTGGTCACTGTTCTTGTAACCTTGAGAATAGTTTCCTCCTGGTGGGCTACTGTGGCCTACCCTATTTAGAATAAAGTTGCTGAATGCTGGAGAATAAAGAGCAGTTGGAAGGCTGTGAGCAGTGGTTAATCAGCTAATTCGCATTTCAAAAGACACTAATAAGAGGTGATAAATTCAAATAAAGCCCTGGTATGAGTACTTTACTCACTCTGAAAAGCCTATGGAGCGACTCTCCTTCGGCTTCTTTCTCCCTGCCCACCTCTCTCCCTTTCCCTTTGAAGCTGTGGGGACCTCCCAGGATACCTATGCCCTCTTCCTCCCTCAGGGCAGGCCCTCCTGCAGCCCTGAA
This sequence comes from Pteropus vampyrus, assembly GCF_000151845.1. Lineage (NCBI taxonomy): Eukaryota > Metazoa > Chordata > Mammalia > Chiroptera > Pteropodidae > Pteropus > Pteropus vampyrus. The sequence goes on along the minus strand of NW_011888825.1, from coordinate 1,698,033 downwards.
CCTTCCTCCTGGCAGTGACCAGCTGCACTCTCTACGCAGGAGCAGGTAGCCTTCAGGGTCTCCTTCTCCCTGTAACCCTAGCCCTGGTCCTTTTTGCCTGGACCTTCAGAGCCCCCTTGCTTCTCTGCACCTCACTGACTTTTTGAGATCCAATCTCAGATCCCAGATAAATGATAACTGCATTATTTGTTCATCTCTGCCTCCCCTGATCTGTGATATCTGGAAGCCCTTGGTCAGCTCCAGTTGCCATTTGCTCGGCTGTGAGAGGAGGGACCCTGCCTGTTACTTTGGCATTAAGTGTCCTACCCTGAGACCCGCTTTGTGACTGCCTGAGTGGCCTGGCGGGATTCGAAATGGCTGTACATCTTCACCACTTCATCTCTGTCACTGCAGCCTTTTGCCCCTGCTCACATTTCTGCTACTTAAAGTTGGGTGGGCTGCATCGTGGGCTTCCCAGGGAGGCTCTTCATAATTGGGTCTTTCTGCTGTCACAAGCTAATGGCCCTGTCCTGGAACCAGTGTCACTCCCCCAGTGACTGGAAAATAAACCAGCCAGCCAAACAGCACTGTAGAAATAGAGCTGTAATGCCAACGATCAAGTGATTTTGTTTCAGCCAGAAGTTCATTTCAAGAGTTGGAAAATGAGCTTTGTCGAAACTCTGTTTTCGCCTTCTCTCCCAACCCTTGGCAGAATGTAGAATATTGTTGCCATCGATAGAACATGCCTATAAAATGAAAAGAAAATAATTTTCTGGAGCATCCTTGGCCCAGATGCCAGAAGCAGCTTCACCATGTTCAACACTTCTGATTTTCTCTGAGGCGGTAATATTTGTGTGAGATCTTTCTTAAGTGGTCCCTGGCTTTCAGGATCCCAGAACACTTTAGCCCCATCATGCTCCATTGGGAACTTAGCTATTATCTCAGTCACATACTTTGAGGAAAGACATTCCATCTGCTGGCCATGAGTGATGTGGAATTCCCCTGAATTTCATCCTTGACAATTTGTTGACAGTTAGGGATATCCTCACAAGCCCTGAGATGACCATCGGCCTGGAAAGGTATATCTGTGAGCTGGCCACCTTTAAAGTTTGTCACTCATGATAAAGGCTTTCTGCTTAGCATACCCTCTAGTTATCAGGAGCATCTTCATTTGACTCTTATTTAGACCCTGAATTATTCTAGAAGGAGTCCTACTTTCAGAAGGAGTGTGGACCAGATGACCACCAAGAGCCCTTCCATGTGAGCATGTGCCAGCACTCACGTCACCACCGGGTACACATGGCCTAATAAATTCTGCCTCAGGACACAAGCCCTATTTGCTGTCTATCAGTTGAGGGATTCTCAGAGTGGTAGCTTCGTAATAGAGTCCAACTTTATATTAGAAAATGTTCTCAGCTATAATAAGCAACAGGGACCATTTCTGATTACTTAAGTACAACAGGAATTTATTAAAAGGATACTGAGTAGTTTGAAAAATAAATCATTGAGAAGACTGAAGAATCAAGCTAGAACATGGGGAGAAACCAAAGGTGGCTAGAACCATAAGCACACCTGCCACAGAACCATCTAGTGGAAAGTCTCATTGCCACACATGCCGGACGCCCCATGTTGGCTAACACTGCCAATTCCAGACACCAGAGGCTGCAGCTAGAGAGGTTGCCAGTGATGTTCCTGGAAAATTGAAATCGTTGTCACCACCACCAAAATGAATTCTCCATGCTCCGAAGTCGTAGCACCTGACTGACTGTGTGCTCTCTGGCAGGGAGGCAGGGGAATGCCAACATTTGGCCCTTTTGGTCCTGACTCCTGCCAAGGCTCACATAGCTAAGAATTCCTCAAATATAAGAAATGAGTTTAGATGCTGAGCAGCTGAAAAACTAACATGTGTCTACTGCCAACTTCCAGCTTTACTGGGAGTTATTTGCCAAAGATGGACGTCTTCCTGGATTCCTCTCCCCGAATCATGTAGCTTTATCCGAGGCAAGCTACATAATTTGTGGAGCCCAGTAAAAAATGAAAATGAGGGTCTGTTGTTCAGAAGTTATTAAGAATTTCGGGGGGAGGTAGACGGGGTAAAGAGAGTCAAATATAGGCGGTAGGGGGAGGGCGAAGTGGGTAAAGGGAATCAAATCTATGGTAGCTGAAGAAAACTGGATTTTGGGTGATAAACACAATAGAATATACAGATGTCAAGTTATAATGTACACTTGAAAATTATATAATTGTATTATATAAGTTTATTGTTACCCCAATAAACTTAATAATAATAATCAGAAGAAGAATATTAGGACGGGTACAGCAGAGCATTAAATGAAGCATGGGGTCCTTCTAAGCATGGAGCCCTATAAAACCGCTCAGGTCACACACCCGTGAAGCCAGCCTTGGCTTCACCTTAATAGGGCCACAGATCCGCAGTTGGGTCTTGGGGCCTTTAAAAGGCTATACAAATGGATTCTGGTTTATCAGTGTTATTTCATTTTATTTTCTACTCACAACTTGAGGTGTGATTATAATTATCCCCATTTTATAGTTAGAGCAAATGAGGCTAGATTACAATGGAGCCATGATTCCAACCCAGGTCTACTGACTCTTAAGTTCCCCTTTTCATACACCATGTCACACTGTGCACAGGAGCGTACAGCGTGGAGAGCTGTGTCGCACTCCCTGGAACATACATGATGCTCTCAGGGCATCATCCTCCAGAGTTGTTCATGTTGTGGGAAAGAGACTACTCACTTAATTTAAAGTAAGACCTTGTTTTTCACTTCTAAGAACTGCACTGCAGGAAGGAGGGAAAGTAGTGCTTACCAGCCAGAAGCTGGGCCACCACCACGCTCTAGTTAATTAAGAGGAGGATGGTTTTAGAAACTATATAAATGTCTAACCAAGGTACTGTATATTTGAAACTAATAATAAAATTTTAAAACAAAACAAACAAAAACAGGCTTTCTTTTGCATACAATTACAACTGTGCCTGTATTATACCACATGATCTTGAGCAAGTCATTTATTCAGCTTCTTAGTGCTTCAGCTTTTTCAACTATTAAAATCCTTGACCTTCTTCCACAACATAAGGTCGATGCCTCTCTGCCATGCAGTGGTGCCCTGCTCACCATCTCATTCTTGGGGCCAGATCTCACTCCAGTGCCCAAGTGCATTCCCATTCTTCTGCCTTTCTTTCTGCCACCCGCTCTAGCCCTCAGTTTCCCCCTTGAACATCCACCCTGTACTGTCTGCCAGCTCCAGCCCCTACCACCACCATCCACGACCCCCTCCATCAGCAAAATGCATAGTCCAGGCTTCTTCTCTTTGCAGTCCTGGTCTAGGGCATCCTGAAGTAACACTACCTTTTCCTCCTTTCCCTCTTCTCTCCCTTTTAATCCAGTTGTGTAGGTGTGACCTTCCCCCTCTCTCTGGTTCCTCCAGAGCCTACCGCAAAGCCTTCTGCAGAGCGGGCGCTTATTAATCCCACCATTCTCACTGATGTCTTCTCCAGTGTCTGTCTTTCTCCTTTTCTTTTTTTTAAACCTTTCTCAGTTTCCTTCCTTTGGCAGGACACAATATGAGATTAAGGCATATTTTAGGAATATTTACTATATTTATAAAATATATGGTTATTTGATGTGTTTTTAATTTAAAAATCATAGATCTCAAGCAAAATATAGCTCTCTTTAAAAAGCTATGATGAATTTAATTATTTTTTATGGCTATGTAGTCTTCAATTGATTTTTTGCCGTTAAGTATTTTTTTTATTTTTATTTTTAACCTGAGGAAGGAGAAATTTCCAAGGGTTATTAGTTCATTAGCTGTTAGAAGGAATAATTGATCTGTCAACTCAAAGGATTTATAAGGATTTGGCTCACAGAATTCATGAAAGCAGTAGCATACGTTTAAATTCTGCCTCAAAAGAAAACATTTCAGAAGGGGCTTCCCCTTACTTTTTGCAAGATAAAAATTAGCATCTCTCTTGTGATGAAAAGACCTATTTTTTTTTTTTTAAGAATCTCTCAATCTTAAGGAGCTATAGTTTCAGTATTTACACCTATGCCTGAAATAATTGGATATGTATTTCAGCCAAAAGAATGGATTATAAATATTATCAAGTTTCTTCCAGTGTTGGTTTTTTTTTTTTCCTAGTAAAAGGAATGGAACACAACTAACATTTCTTCAACCTCAAATAAGGGTTTGCTTTTTTCTTTTCTTTTCTTTTTTTTAAGCAAATGCACCCAAATTGGGTTTGGTTCACAAAGGAAAGACTGACTGCAAAGCTAACAGACCCATCATTAGCCATCTCTGCCCTCTTAAATGGCCTGTCCATTCCACTGCTCACAATATAGGACTAAGGCCGTAAACAAGGGATCCAAGAGAACTCTGGACAAGAAACATACAATGGAGTGGGATAAATTTCTTTAGCATAAATAGCAGTCTCCAAGGGTGACTGGTGTGAATGGTTTCCTGCTGTGAGGGTCTCTGTGCCTACGGAGGAGATCTGTGGCTTTAAGAGCTATGGTCCCACCCCCTGGGCTGTGGAAGTGCTCAGTCTCCCCTGCTGGGCATGGTCCACAGGCCCCCTGTGGGCCTCCTCTTTCCTTTCAAGCTGTGAGTCCTAAGGAACTAAGTGACAGCTCCTCTTTCATTCTGCTGTGCAAATCCTTGAGCTGTTCCTAGTGCTTTCAAAAGGAAAATATAAGACATTTTACTTATTCTGTCCAGCAGGAGCATGGAAGTCTGGTAAGACCCAGGGTTATTCCAGCAGTAAGCCTGGGGGAGATCTTCCTCTTTGTCATGACTTGTAGTAGAAATTCCCTACATGACCAGTAACCCACAGTTTATACTTCCTACATCCTTTACATCATGCCCTATGGGATGCCATCTGAGTATTGTTCCCCCTGAGACTTGTGTATGCTAGCGAATGTCTGGATAACCAGAGGGAAAGTATACTCGTAGAAATAGGTATATCTAATAGTCTATGTCAACGGTTAATTTCTCAGCAGTCATGAGCCAAAATATTCAGGTTCCAGAGTAAATATTTACTTTGAAAAGAATTAAATAACACATATACAGTTTTTGTTTTTGTTTTTGTTTTTAAATCAACCAGTCCTTTGCTTCGTTCCTCCTCTTCCCTTGTCCTGATCCCGAGTCAGTCACTTGGAACCATTTTTGCTTTTCTTTCTGATGATTACTTGCATATTACTAAATGATGTATTTATGTACACCATTTTTTTCTCAGCTTTAGATATCACCTGTTGATTTCCCAATATGATCTATGGGTCTCACTCAAACTCTGTACATACTTCTCTTTCCAATATCATTATTTTTATTCCATTGTCAATTACTAGTGTAACTTTAAGTAATAAACTTAAACTTCTATTTCCTAGTCCACTCATACGAACAGTATGCTTGCCTCACCCTCACCTTTTCTCTTTTCTCTTACCCTTCCTTTCTATCAACTGTTGATAATTTGATTTCCATTTTGACCACAATTAAGATTTCTATACTCTGGTCTTAGGCTGATTCCAAGTTAAAAGCCAATAAATAGCTTTTATATTATTACATCTGTATGAATATTGTGCATTGAAAAACCAAGAAGTGTGCTCTGGTTGATCATATTTCCTTCTCTACGAATCCTGTCATAATCCCTGTTAGTCAAAGGAGAATGTTCAAATCTATTCTCTTCATTGGTTTAAAACCATGCCACATTTAGTTTAATAAAATTATTTTCAGATTTTATTGTTGATTTTGTAATTCTTCTGATTGTTTTTTTCTTTTTTCTTGTTTCTTTTTTTTTCTCAAGAGAAGAAACGTGTCTTTTTTACCATACCCCTGATATCTTCAACTTTTAACTCACTCTGTTCTTTTGAAGCTATTTTCATTCTTCTAGAAGCCCACCAACTTTCTGTTCTAATTTGCTTATTCTAAATTGCTTCTTATACCAGAAAAAAATTACACTACCTTTTTAAATATTGAAGTTTCCAATTGCTTTTTTTTTTTTTATTCTTACATTCCTTAGCTGTATTTTGTCTTGAAGTTTCTCTAAACTGAATCCCCCCTTTTTCCTGGAAACCTAAATCCTCTAGCCCTCAGGCTTCCTGTTCTAGTCTGGATGGGATTATGAATCTGTAAATATTGTTTACTGCTGAATCAAATGGTATGATACTATTATAATTTTTTCTATTTTAGATAACTTTTTTATTTTCAAGATATTGATAATTCCTCTTGTTCTTTTGTTCAGTTTTCAATGCACTTGTGAGGAATTTTTCCCAATACGTCAACCTCTCTTTAAAATGCCTCACAATACTAATTCCCATATGGGAATAATGAGATAATCTCTCAAGATTTTATTTATTTATCTTTTGGTTTGTTTGTTGTTTACTTTTTCTTTGTTGGTTTGTGGGGTTCGTGGGTTTTCCTGGAAGTTTCCCCTTCTAGACTTCCTTTCTGCTCTGATCTAAACTAGGTTGTTTTTGTTTTTTCTGGGCTTTTTGCACATTTTGTCATCCTGGTATTTCTATCCTGTATGTACACTTATACTGTGTCTCTGATCTCATGTCTTCCTTTTTCTTAGATTTTTAACCCTCATTTTGCTGAACAGTATCCTCAACTTTCTAAAAAAGGGAGGTGCAAGAGTGGTATGTATGTCTTATGAATTTACACATGTAAAAATGCTTTATTCCATCCTCATTTGGTAGCTCAATTGGTAGCTTGACTGAGTGTAAAATTCTAAATTGTAAATTATTCAGAACTTGCTTTAATGTCCGATAATATCCACTGTTGCTGATGAGAAGTCCAAGCAGTTTGATCTTGTTCCTTTGCTTATGATCTGTTTTAACTTATCGCTGTCATATTGTTTTTCACTCTGGAAGCTTTTAGGGGCTTTCTTCTATTGTTGCTGTTTTCAAATGTCAAAACAATGTGTCTCATTTTGGGTCTTTTGATTTGTAAAAGCTCTTTCTTGATTGTTCCATTTTTATTGGATTTTGTCTTTGTTTTAATGGGTGCAGTATTTTCCCCCAAGTCTCGACAAGAATACTAACTAGAGATTTTGGTCATTTTGTGTTTTGTTTTTAAGTTCTCCTCTGTTATCAGAATTATCTCTGTATCCTCAAGGGTCAGTTTTTCTATTTGTTTATCTGTGCTATGTCATGCTAAGGGCTTTGTTTTAAATGTTTGACGACTCTTGGGTTCATATGTACAAATCTGGAAGTAGAAAGGTTGATGTCACCACCCACTTGCCCCTTTTGCCAAAAAGCAGATAACTCTACTCTAGGACAGCAGCACCCACACTAGCAGCTCTGTGCCCCAGAGACAGTTTGCTCGATTTCTTTAGGGAAAACATTACAGCTTTTTATGTAGGCGTAAACACTTGGCTGCCTGATAAGTGGGAGGATCCATGTAAAGATCTTCAATGAATCCTGTATTTATTTCCATTTCTTACTCTCTCACTTGCTGTCTCTCAGTCTGGAGATTCTCAAGAGTTGTGCTTGGCGAGTTGGTGCCCTCTTCAGTTATGTCTCCTCCTCATGTGTTTTCTAAGCCACGGCTTCCTCCTTGCTTTGAGTAGTCAGCCCTATCCTTTTTGTATTCTGTCTTCCAGAAATTTGTGGAGCTCTCTGTCACTGATGTTCCTCTCTAGTTCTCTTTATTGTTGCCGAGCTTTCCCTCTCTTATGCCTCTCATCTTCTTTATCTCCTCTTAAACCGTATCTTTTCCAGAGTAAATCTGATCTAATATCTGTTATTGCAATTCATCTGTCCAAATGTTTAATGTAGAAATCTTAGTGGACAACTTTAGTAAGACAGAGTTCAGGGCTTGTCCACATCTGGTACTTAGACAAGTCAACAGATATTCTTTGAGTGTGTACTACAGTCGGCATTATAGGATATATAAAGATGTAAAAGATATTTTCCCAATCTCATAATCTCATGGGAAGCCCATAGTATAGGAAGGTGAAGGCCCAGAATTATGGGCATACTTAGAGGTTTAGCATTTTGATTAGAATGAACCTCAAACAGCCACCTGGTAATCCTTTTCCTCACAGAAATTAGAAATTGGCCAATGATACAATAAAGGGCATGTGATAACTAATTCATTCTTCATTATCAAAGAATTTTAGAGTGCAAAGAACTGAAAAGAACACAGAAGTCCATCAGATACATACCCTATGCCAAGAAGGAGAGAGATATCTAATTAGCTTTTTTTTTTTTCATGCATGCAGGAAAATTTTTTTTAGGTTACAGAACTGTTATACATTTAAAAAAAAAAAAAAAACCACTATGTGGAATACCCAAACATTTTTAAATGACTTAGGAAACTGGCACATCTTTACTGAGCAAATTCTACTTTCATAGTTTTCTCTGCTCCTACCCTCAGTGTTCGGCTATAGAACATTTATTTATTTATCTTGTTTAGTATTTCTGTCTTAGTCAACAAGATAAATAACTTAAATACAAGGCAAAATGAGATAAACTGTGTAAGAGGAATATAGGTAAAGTGTTGTGAGAGTTTGGAGTAAAGGGGGAAATTACTTCCTGCAAGTGTGTATGGAGTAAGGGAAATTAAAACAGGCTCATTGAAAGAGACGATTTGGACAAGTGAATATGGTGAGGAGAGAGTGGTATGTGGGTGAGTTGAGGGTGCAGGAAGAAATTCACCTCAACTGGAGCCAGAATTTCAAAGATGCTCATAATATGTCATCATGAAGTCATTCCCTTTTCCTAGAACATTGCTTCTAGCACTGGCTTAATTGAAGCATAGATTTCCTCTGACAGCACCTTGTTTAGTTGAGAGTCTTTATTCTTCCATGACTTTACTATCTTATAACCATGAAAATACAGCTCCCTATCCCCCTTCCCTCTCGGCACCCTGTTCCCCTGTTAGGCATTCCAGGGAAGTCCATGCTATGTGATATGAACATCTCCTTTCCATCCTCCTCAGTGCCACTGTAGTCAGATAGTTTTGATTGGCTTCCTCACCACCTGCTTTACCCCTCTCCTTCCTTTCCTCCCTGAATTACAGATGTTGGAGAGTTAAAAGGTACACTTCTCAGGCTTCTTGCCACAAGGAATCCACACATAGCCTGGTTTCTACATTAGAAGACTTGGAGGTAGAAGTGACCAGTGCAAGGTGTTAGCAGTGCACATAGAGATCAGATCTTCAGGTGGACTTGGTGGTTGGGAGCGTTCTGTTTTGGAGGGAAAGCTCAGCAAAGATTCTAGCCCCTAATTTCTATGGTCCTGTGTAGCATGTAGCAGGTAGCTGCAGCAAAACTGCCCTATATGGTTGGCTCTGTTGGTCATAGTTGTATATTCTCCAAATCTGGTTTTCTGGTTTTCCTAAAGATTTTGTTAAGCAACCAGAATGGATGTTGTCAAAAATAACAAAAAAAAAACCCCACTGATATAATATATTTTGACTTTCCGGTCATTCATTCATGTTCCTTGAGGATTTTGACACTCAATTCACAGTTATCTCTTTCACCCATCCTCCAGCTGTCATACTGGGAGTTGAAAGATTCTGCCTTGATGATCTATCCAACACTGTAGTTTCATCATTTCTTTGTTTCCATGGCTACAGCCTGGAGTTCATATATCTGGAACTGTACCACCTCTAAATGTTCCTCTCTGACCCCAACCATCTGTCATTCTACTTTCTCACTCTAGTCACACCTGCTCTTTAACCTTTTAGTGACCTTCAGACTCATAATCCTCTATTCTCCTAACATATCAGTCCGGCTTTTTTCTCTACAAGCCCCAACCCAGTTGGTATTCATTTCAACTACACTCCCACCAGCACACAATTTCCTCACCCTTTGGACTTACCTGTGCATTCACTGTGTCTTATAATAACCTTAAAATGTGTATTGCTGGAATAGCTCCCCTGCCCCCACATATTTAATAATAAGAATATAACATTAACTAATGCTTATAAAGTGCTTACCGTGTACCAGGCACCGTTCCAAGCACTTTAATATATTAACTCCTCGAATCTTCACAACAATCCAATGAGATAGGGACATTTGATGTCCACATTTTACCAGTGAGGAAACTGAAGCACAGAAAGGTTAAGTTATTTGCCCAAGGCCGCACAGTCTAGTAAATGGTTGAGCTGGAATTGAAACTATTCATGTTTGAAATAACTGTATTCTATTTAAATTGCCTTTTTAAAAAAAAAAAAAAAAAGATGCCAAGATATCTGTGCATTTTTACATGGACATTAAAAAATCTTTTCTATTTAACCATAAATATGATTAATATCTCACTTTTATATCTCATATTTTGCTTTTGAAAAGCAGTACTCCATTAATATATCTGCCATTTTTTAATGAAAAATTTTTATTTTTCTCTCTCTCATTATTTCCTTGCTGTGCCTTCTGATTTGAATCTCAATTCTGTTGGTGAAATATAGTGTCATACTATTGCAGATAAATGTGTTCAGGCAGCTATTGAATAGCTAGAGTGATGGATTTTCTGTATTGCCCTCCAGATATCAATTCTGTTATATCTAGTAATGCATATTCTCGTAAATGAAGCATAGCAATTTGGGATATAAACTGGTACTTTTTGTCTCTACTGTTTTCCAAGATAAGTCTAGTGTAGTATTACACTTTGAGTTCCAAAATCAGACAGTGTAGATTTGAATTCCATCTCAAGCACTGAGATCATGGGTAAGTTTCTTAACCTCTTAAGCTTCAGGTATTTCATTTATAAAAATTGTAGTAGCCATATTGTAAACTGAATGTGAATAAATAGATCACCATGGACTACCACCACCCCTATGGCCCAAACAACCCCCTACCCCAAAAGGTTAATCCTAGAACATATCACACTCTCTTTCCATAAACAATCACATACCCTTCGTACAAACATAAAACAGTTTCAAGAATTTTGATGAATTATAAAGTTAACTGAAGGTTTCATATTGAGACAGAAGAACAGGTTACATTGTACCCCACAAAGCCAATTTCCCCTTTCAAAAAAAGTCACTGCTTTGTCATCCACTGCTCTTTTCCCAGAAGTCTCCATCAGCTTCATTGGTCCTGACCCTCCTGGCCCACCTCAGGCAAAATCTCTCCAGTTCTTCTGCTTTCTCAGGTAGCGGGGAGGAAGCCTAAATTCCTGGGAGTCAGTGACTATTTCATTTATAAGAGAAGAAGCAGAAGTATTTTACCCCATTAAGTATTTCGATCTAAGCTTGTCTTAGAGAGTTGGTAATTCCTTGAGTATTTCCAAGAGTAATGGTGAGTGTGAGTGCCTGGCCCTGTTTTGGAATGTCTCCAGTTGCAGTTGTGCTCCTCACAAGGAAATGTCATGCTTGTTTACACCATCTGTTCACAATTCAGTCCCTGGAAACGGAGTCAGCATTAATACTAACAGCTTCCTCCATAAAGTTCTCTTATTGAGATTTTGGTAATCAGAGCTCCTCGTTGGTTGGTTGGTTGGTTGGTTGGTTGGTTTTTCCCTCTTGCCAGAAAATAAGGGTTCACTTTCTGTCTCTAGCTCATGGTTACATTTATTTACATTACTTTTTCTGGACATATTTTTTTTTGGAACATCATTTCAAGCTGTACATCAACTTGACTAATAATAAACTTGATTGTTGATCAATCTGTGCTATAAGGAAATACTTCTTACAGAGAAGATATATTTTGTCACCATAGACTTGAAAATGGCTATTAATCAGGTATGAAGTAGTTTCTGTTGCTATGGAATTTGTGGAGTTAATACAAGGAAGTCAGTAAGACCATGTTTCCCTAGAGTAATCATTTTGTTTGCTTTAGTGTTTGTACTTCTATTTTAGAAAAATTTTTAATCTTCCAAGTCTGATAACCTCCCATTTTCCTTTGATTTGCTTCATATATGATGAATCTCACCCATCAGAACTAAAGAACTCACTGGTTTGAAAAGTTAAATGAAAATTCAGCAGAGTGGGAGTATTTGTTGCTTCCAAAGAAGGTTCTTCATTGTAGGTTATCCAGGAGCCAGTAATGAATGTGCACTATCAGGGGCCAGGGATTTCAGGGGATGAATTTCCCAGGGTTTAATCATTTCATAAGGCCTCTGAGTGTGACTTTTTCCCCAATAATCTACTTATCTCAGTAATTTACCCCTCCTACTGCATTGCAAGGAAAATGAGTCTCCCAGGTTGTTTGCATGATAAGTAGCTGGGAATTGTGTGAGCCATTCAAGAAGCAGCCCTGAGTTAATTGTAGCAGCCTGAGCTAATGGTTTCCCATGTTAGTTGGCAGGTTAAGTGAAGAAGAGGACTTGAAAACACCCTTTATCACAAGTACATGCATTTGAAAAGCTGAAATCTTAAAAATGTTTGCTTCATGGAAGATATTTTCCCTTGCAATATAAATGGGTGAGAAAAATGTTCTTCCAGAGATAGGACTAGAAGTTTTGCAAATAGCTCTGGATATTGGCTACTTGGAAGAGTTTGGAGAGTTTTTTGTTTTTGTTTTAACAATGAATCACGCTAATTTGCCTCCCACTCCCTTTTTTTAGTTAAGTCGGAATTGAAGAATAAGCTGTTCGTTTGAAGCAAACGAGTAGAAAAATCATTTAGGAAGAAATAAAATATGCTTCCTTTAATTTCCTGATTGTGTTTTTTCAGGTTCATTTCACATTTATCCTTGAAATCTTTAGTACTGTAACACATCAACTAGCATGTACAAAATGGATTTTTTATTTAGGAAAAGCGTCATTGGAATACAGTTTACTTTGAAAGGAGAGCACAAGGATATCCTGCACTGTATCATTAGAAGTAGAGGGGGTTGCATGTAATCTTATATAGACTTTGACGGTCTTGAAGTGTGAGGAAATTGAATCAAAATTGAGTCGGAACAAACTATGTTTCCCACATTTCATAACTACTAGCTAAAGCTCAGAAAGTTTAGAGGGAGGAAAGCAAGTTCCTGTTGGGAAGGAGGCCATGGAAAAAGGAAGAACCAGAAACACCTGCTTGTCTCTCTCTGTTCACCCTCTCTGCCTGGTCAGTGCCTTCCTATCCTTCAGATCTCAGTTCAGACATCACTTCCTGGAGGAATCCCTTCCTATTCCCCATACTAGGGAGTCTTCTGTACTCTTATATCTTTTTTTCATAACATTTGCATCAGATAGGTGGAAGGAAGCCTAAATTGCACAGTTTTTGGTATGGTCAAATTATTATCTCTTTCTCCCCACAAAAATTTAACCTCCCATGAATACGTAAGGATCTGGTCTGTTCCTTACTTGTGATTATAATCTCAGTATCTAAATTCTCAAAAAAGATTTGCTGAATGAATGTCTGGGTCGATGAGAGTACAGTTGTTAAAAGTGTTTCTTGGGAAGGATATTGGGGTGAGTTCATGGGTTAACTGATGGCTATGCAGAAAGAATATAAAAAGTTTGTTAAAAGGAAGACAGAAGAAGAAAAGAAGCATGAACCTAGAAAGTGTAAAGATACATGGGAGCGAAAATGTGGGCGTGTGAAATAGTCCATATGTAAACTGGCCTTGGCATATAAAAATGAGAAAAGAATGAATTTTGAGAAGTTTTTCTAAGAAACAGATGACTAAATATACCAGCCAGGTTTCCAACATAAGATAGATGGCATACTCAGCTGGATAACTTAAAGAGATGTAGGCAGAGATGGGGGAACCAACAAGAGATATTGGGATGCACAGGGACCAGCAATAGTGAGGAACTATTATTCTTAGTTATATCCATCCTCCATCCCAAAGGATTAGGGGAGAAAATAGTGTTCTTCAAGCTTAGTAAGAGCTAGAACCATAGAAGAGGACAGCAGGCACTAAGTGTGGTTATAAATGGGGCGTGGAGGGGAGGGGAAAAGATTCAGCCATTGCCAGAACCACAGTGCTGAAGCAAGGAGAGAACAGAAGAAATAAATAGCCTTTCTCCCTCCTGACCTCTGACTTCCAGCCAGTCCTTCCATTCGCCAAACCCAACAGGAAGCCAGAAGGCGAGATAGCCCAGGTGATGCAGTATGTGGGGGTCAGCTCCCCACACACCCAAAGCAGAGTGCAGAGAAGAGAGGAGAAAGGATCCAGAGAGACAAGTGGAAAATAATCAGCCCATTGAGGGAATTTAGATTCATGTCTTTCTGTTTATTTTGTTGGTAGTGGTAAAAATTTGTGTTAAGTACATAAATTGTATATTGTAGCGACATCGATTATTTAAGACTGTGGCAAATGAGTTGTTTTAGTGATCAGTTTTTCCAAAGACCTGCAGTTTTACTTTTTAGTTTTTCTATTTACTTATATATTTGAATATATTTTGATACAATGAACAAGGTATACCCTGAGAAATTTTTCTTCTCTCCTGTCTTCTTGAGTCTTTCGCTACTCCATACAGGTAACTGCTTTTATTAGTTTCTCATGTCTCCTCCTTGTGTTTCTTTTTGCAGATACAAGCAAATATAAAAAGATATGTGTATGTATGTGTGTGTATATATGTCATATCCCTATTGCCCCATATGAAAGGTAACATATTGTATACATACTCTTCTGCATCTAGCATATACATTATTTTATATATGTATAGGTTTAGCTATAGGATAAATTCCTAGACATGGAAATTTTGATAAATTTTGCTATATTGCCCTCTACAGGGACCGTAAAGTTTATTACTTCCAGCAGTATTGTATAAGAGCATTTACCCACAGCCTTACTGAAAGAGTATGTTGCTCAGCTTTTGGAATTTTGCCAGTTCGATAGATGAAAAATGTTATTTCATTGTATTCAGTTGAACCACATGAAATTACAATTTATGTAGATCAGAAGTTAGACCATTGGTAATTTCATATGGTTCAACCTAAAAAATTTATTTTGTATTTTTCTTATGAGTGAAACAGAATACCCTTTAATACTTTGAAGACTGTTTGTATTTCTTTTTGTCCTGAACAGTCTGTTGATGTTCTTTTCTTATCAATTTTATGGAATCTTTTACACATTAGGGAGAAAAGTCTTTTGTAATTATGAGTTTCAAATTTTTTTCCTTATTTATTTGTCTTCTGACTTTGCTTATGATTTTTTTTGCATATAATCTTCATATAAATGGGATTGTGCAGTGCAAACCCATGTTGTTCAAAGGTCAACTGTATATTGTTCCAATATGGTTATTACAGCAGCTTGTTCTTTACTATGTGTGTGTATATGTACATGTGTATCGTATACTCACAAAAAAATTGACTTTGGTAAATGACAGAATTAGGGTTATTTCATTTTCCAAGTTTTGTTCATCTATATTTTATTCAATAATTGTATTAATTTTTCAACCATATATTAAATTTACAACATCTTAAAAGAAGATATTTTAAGGAATGTCACTATATATGTA
>NW_011888825.1:1633569-1682173 GCF_000151845.1 Pteropus vampyrus | reverse complement strand
TTTTTTTAGTTTATTGAGGTTTAATTTACATAGAGTAAAATTCGACATTTTTATGTGACCAATTCTATGAGTTTTCACAAACAAATATAGTTGTGTAACCACCATCACAGTCAAAATATCGAAGATTCTCTGTCTCAAATAGTTCCCTCATACTTAGTGGTCAGTTCCTTCCCTCCCTTCTCCTCCACCCCCACACCTAGTCCCTGCAGTCACTGATCTGAATTCTGTCCCTAATGGTTTTGCCTTTTCAAGGCTCATTCTTGGCCCACTCTCTTTCTTTGTGTTGTCTCTTTCCTGTGCTGCATGGATCCTTGTCCCCATGGTCAAAGCTAGGCATAGATACATCATGCTATACTTCAGGAAGAAGAAAAAATATTAACATGCATTGCTATTGTTTTGAGACATGGAAGTTGGACAGAGTACATCTGCTCACTTTCCATTAGTAAGAATTTAGCTACATGCTCACCTAGCTGCAAAATGTACTCTGTTACTGGTGAAGAAAGGGAAAGTGAATTTTGATGGACTAATCAATCCAGCAGTAACCTCTACAGCCTAGCCACCCACATATCCACAACTATCTGTTGTTCACACGGAGAACACACCCTCTTCCCAAGGGAGACAACCCCAAACACCATCCAGTTACTGCATCTAACTCAAAGGCCAGGATTTCTGATGGAAAGTCTTCTCCAACAGGTTCTGAAGTGACTCCCATGGTCTACTGACCTCAGAACTAAAACACAAGCCATTTGTATCCCCACCCCACCGCATCTCCTCCATGTCCAAGTTCCATTTTTGTACATAGTTCTGATTTTTTTTACTTTCAACTAGACTCATACTGTCTTACCCATTTTAAAAGCAGCTATTTTGGGGTTACCAATGATAGATTTAAGAGGGACTGCAGGAACTGGATCTCTGCCAAGGGGCTGAACCTCTTTCTTTGGCTTCATGGGAAGCCATTAAGAAAGGCTCTGAACACCCACAGTCTCATCTCCCACTGTTTGAGGTACAACAGTACTTTGCTTTTCCAACTCTGGGAGTCCCCAGTTTTCTAGACTCTTTTTCTTTCATCTCCACTCGTAAACTGGCCAGTTCTCATATGAGCTCATCTCTTTCTTGTAACAGCTTGCTAAAAGTTAACGAATTATGTAAAAGCCTTTATTTCCTTAACTACTACACATGCATTATCTCTAAATATATTTAATTACATTATTATAGTTATTTTAATAGAAAACTGTCAAGCAGTCTCCTACCACTTAATTTTCAGAATTAAATTGTGTGAATAAATTCCTTTAAAAACGGACCTATAAAATCAGGCGTATAAAGAAATGTCACTGATAACACTAAAAGCAGCATTGCCAGCACTGTTGATATGGGCACAGGAATATAGGGCATTGAAGGGCAGTATAAATGCTCTGTAAAATTGGGTAAGGACAGAGAGGATCTGGTACTTATCAAGTCTTTTTTTTTTTTTTTAGAAATTACTACTAGAGTAGTTCAGATGAGATATTACAACATGGAGAATGCAGATGTAATAATCCTTAGTCAGAAAAGGCTATGGATAGCTTTCAGAGGAGGGTGATCATTCAGTGCATTTGAATATGTATAAATAGTAGGCTTATTAATAAATATCAAAGCTGTTTGAAAGGCTAATGAAATAGATAAATGTATGTCAAGTATAATGGCAAAAAAGAAAAAAACAAAAGCATATATCTCCTCCCAAATGCTCTGGTGCTAAACAGTGTTACAGGCAAAATATTTCAAATTTCCCAGGAAAAATAATTTATTTGTTATGTAAACTTTTCAAAATACAGAAAAAAAGGAAAGCTTCCCTCTTCACTTTATGATATCAAAACCCGATAAAGATAACATACACACAAATCTATAGTCCAAGCTCATTTATGAATATAATTATTCTAAAAAGAAAAATTCTTAATAAAACACTAGCAATTCAGTTCTCTTTTAAAAGAATAAAGTGCTGTGCCCAAGACAAATCAATCTCAAGAATGGAAAAAAAAAGTTAGTATTAGGAAATATATAATGTAATTCTTCACATTAATAAATGGAGAAAAGCCATATAATCACCTTAATAGACACTAAAAAGGCATTTAATAAAACTCAGTGTCTGTTCTTAGTATTTTTTTTAAAAAGAAAGCAATTCTTCAAACTAGACATTAAAGGGTACTTCATTATCATGCTACATAATAACTATCACAAGCTAAATGCTACCATTTTGTTTGATGGTAAAAAATGAGAAGAGCAGATCAGGAACAAAAAATCAGAATGTCCCCTCACCACTCATATATATCATTAACTTGGAAGACCTAGCTTTTGCAGTATGCAAATTAATTAATAAAGAGAAATTAAAATTATCATTATGATTGTAGATATTTACAGTCTTCAACCTGGAAAATTCAAGAGAATCAACTGAAAAACTGAGAAGAAAGCCAAGTTTTTTCAAGTATAAAATAAATATACAAGATTGTTTTCTCATATAGCACCCATAACCAGTTAGAAATTGCCAGAGAACAGAGAAAAGATCACATTACCAATAGCTACATAAGCTCAACAAGAAGTAGGACCTATGCAGAAAACTGTAAAACATTACTAAGGTCCAAACTGAACTCTAACCAGCTGAGGTAAAATAAAAGGGGGAGCAGTTATCATAATTGTAATTGAGGATATCACAACTCAAAAGAACTGCAGGAATCAGGGCAGCTCTGTCTGAGGCCTTAGAGACAGAACGCAAATTCTCAGAGCTCCCAAGACTCTTTGCATTAGGACTGCAGTGTTCATTTGTTCAGAGCGTACACTGAAGAAGTCGAAACCTAAGGGCTTGCCATTCATAAGCAGAGTCATCACAGATTTATATACTTAGGACAATAGTTTTATGGCAGGTGAGGAAAGAACGCTTATTTCTAATTCATACAAACATACCATTTGGGTTCGTGGCGGGGCTGCATTCCATTCTTCCTTTATCTCTGCTTTGGCTTCACTCTTTCCTGCCACAGACTGGCTTTCTCCTCATGGTGAAGAACATGGCCACTTGCAGCCCCACATTCAAGTCCTGCTTACTCTGTGGAGGAATTCCTTCCTTACAACTCTTGGGAAAGTCGTGAGGAAGGTTTCTTTTTGGGCTGGCAGGGGTCTGGTATCCTTGAAACATGAGTTATTGTGTTTGGCTTAGCCTCTGGTCAAGGGCGTAGGCAGGCTGTTTTATCAGAAGGGTATACAAATTGGTTGGGGTGACAACTGATAGGCAGGAAAAATTACAGCCACAGAGAAGATTGGAATAAATGTAGGGATATGCTGTGTTCTGAGATAGGCAGCTTACATTGTAGAGATATAGATTTTCCCTAAGTTAATATATAAATTTCATACCATCTGATTCAGAATTCCAGAATTCCAAAGGGAATTTGGGGGCTACTTGACATCACGATTCTAATATTCATCTATAATAACAGACACATGTAGTGAGACTAGCTAGGAAAATTCTGCCCAGTGTAAGGGAACAACCTTAATTTATGTATCTTCTTTTCAATATTATTTTATCATTTATCCTAGGCTTAAAATATGACCCAGTGTCGACACTTAATTTTTAAAGCTTCCTGTACAGTTTTTACATAACCCAGGGAACTCTGAATTTAGAGATCTAATATCTGATGCTCTTCTATCACTCAACTTATTTTGAATTCCTGCTAGTATTAGGTGCTGTGGGGTTCATTAGACATAGAAGGCATACTCCCTTCCCACTGTCAACGTAAGAAATGTTCAAAACTGTAGAGAATTTTTATGAGTTTATTTTAGCCAAACTGATGACAATTGCGGGGAAGCAAAATCTCAATGGATTGAGAAAATGTTCCAGAGAATGGCAGTTTTGCAGCTTATTTTATACATTAGAATAAAAGGAGGAAACTTAAGGAGGGTTACATGAAATCCATTGGTAGTAGATTAAGGGGGCGGAGGAAAGCAAAGGTGGGGATCTCTGGGATTGAAAAAAAGGTAAAACAGAAACACACACTTCTTTTACATTGGTGGGTACAGATAGTTAATAATTAATATTTATAGCACATAGAGATGGTATTTGGGGAACAAGATAACAGTGATGGGTTCTGTGGTCTTGTGCCCTGGTACAGGTGGTTGTGCCCTGAAGGTTCTGGAAAAGATTACTTTGACATTTCAAATGTATTTTATGTTAGTTACAAAAAGACAATAGACAGACTTACTTAAGGTAAAGATTGACCTTTGTCAAGAAAGCTACAAGCCTAACTTGACTGCCCACCATGACCCACTTTTAGGAATTTTTATGTTCAGACCATCCTATGTGGTTACTTTCGGTCTCTGAGTTTGTAGAGCCTGCTATGCAGGCCTCCCCTAAGCTTGTCAGGTTTAGGATGTGGCCCCTTTTTCGTCCATACCACTCACTAATTATATTAGGCTGTTCCAACCAAAGATGGGTATTAGACATTGTAAGTTAGTCATTCTTGCACATGATTCTTACACATGATTCAGGGAATAAGTTTACCAAAGTGAAAAGAGCGGAAAGAAGGTTTAAAGGTCTAATCTGAAATTACAAGTATACAAAAGAATTTTGAGGTTGGTTGGTGAAGAATTGCTGAGAGTGATAGTGAACAACATGGGTTTACATGTAAGGATATTTGTTGAATAATAGTAAGAACCTGACTGTTGTACACAATGTTCAATGATGCTGGAGAAGACTTAAGCAAGAGAGCATGTACTGACTACGCTAGCCAAAGAAGGAATAAAGAGATAGAAGGAAATGTCAGTTAAAAAGTGTTTGCATGGGAGATAAATGCTGGTCAGGAAAACTGACATTTGTGATTTTGTTTGGTGTTTGCAAAAGTAAACCCATGTCTGAAAAGGAAAGCGAATGTGTAATGCATAAGAACACCTTTGTAAATATGTGTCATATCTAATTTCTTTGGCTTTTGAAATAATTGGGGAGTTTTCACCTCTGGAAATTTGTAAAAATAGATGAGCTAAATGTTTATCTTCTGGAATGTATGTTCATACCATGCTTAGGTTTCAAAGATCCCAACTAGATAACTATTTAAAGTTCTCTTTATTTCCAAGTGTTGGAAAAGTTCATAGATTGAGGCAAACCCAAGCTGAAAGTAAAGGAGTTTACGTTGGGAGTAACAAAGAACTTGAAAGGATTGTTTCCTAAAAGAGAAGTAACCCTGTTCAGCTGACTGGAAGCAAGTAGTATAATCAATGTGAAATAGCTTAAGAATGAATACCAAAACAGGCAGTCCCCTCCTCCTCCCACATCATTGGGTTTTATAGCTAAAATTCAGTTCCCCGGTTGGCTTTGTAAATAATATGCAGATATGGTAAGGTTCAGCATTCTGTGCAGCATATGTTTGGAATTAATCATGTAAGCACATTTGTACCAGTTGAAGCTGGAGCTCACAAATGTGTGGAAAACTATGGTGAGATATGAATCTAGGAGAAAAGGTCACGGTGCCTGTGCTAAAGCACATGTTGGAGAAAGTTAATCCTGGTCACCAGTACCATTTGAAGTCCAAGAGCATGTGTGAACCCAAGATGGCCCTCAGACAGTGAGCCCCTTAGGCCAAAGGGAAGTGACCTTCTTCAACTAATGGAGCGCGAATGAAAGTGAAAGAGAGAGCGCTCACAAAACAGCGATGAGAGAAAAACCAGGTGGTAAGGTTAGCCCATCTGGCTAATTGGTCACAGACTGTAAATTCCCCTCAAGCATCTTTCTTTTAAGCCACATCTGTCCTTATGATACTTAGAAGGACCTGGATCTTCTGAGGAGTTGCGGAGGAGATGGATGCCACTCAGGTTTGGGGTATTGTTTGTTTTTGTTTTTTTTTTAACTGAACAATAGCAGTATGTCTTCTTACAGAAAGTTACTTGGAAGTGGGAAAAAAACAAGGCAGGAACGGGACAAGGTGAGGAAGGTGTTGGAAAGTCACTTAGGAAAATCCAGACTAGTTGCTCTATCAGCTTTTCCATTGCCAGATACCACATGCCTCACTTTGGAGCCCATTTACTCCCTACTCTATCCTGCTATCCTTCACATTTAATTATAAATTGTAATCAAGCCACATGGTAAATAGCTCATACAAATAACTGGTTTTTGTATTCTCTTAACACAGCTAATTCCTCATTTTGTCATTGCTTCATTTTCTAGAAATGTCCGTAATTTTTAGTCTTCTCTTTTAACAATTTACTTCTTTTTCCCCAAACCATTTACTTTTTGGTTGTTGAATAAATGAGTGAGTGAATAAATCATGTCATAACATTTACACTAGTGCACATTTTTAAGACAGTGTCCTAGGTTCACTTATTTCTTCATTTAGTCCATAAATGGTTATTAAATGCCTGCTATGTGCCAGGGAATAGGAATATAAAGTTGAATGAGATAATCTCTTCTTTCAAGGGGCTCAGAGTCTAGTAGGGGCAGACAGACTTTTTATTTTTTTAATTAAGTCTATAAAGTGTTATGGGTTCTAAGATAAAATCTCTTTATGTAGTGAAAGCAATAAGGAGAAAGTGTCTAGGGTAGAGGAGAAAGACTGCACGGAAGAGATAACTCTGAGTTTTGAAAGATGAATAAGTGCTGGCTGAGGACCAGGAGGTGGCAAGGCCAAGGCTCACTGTATTAGTCGGCTTGGGCTGTCATAACAAAATACCACAGACCAGGTGGCATAGACAACAGAAATTTATTTTCTCACATTTCTAGAAACAGGAAGTTCAAAATCAAGGTGCCATCAAAGTTGGCTTCTAGTGAGTCCTCGCTCCTTGAGTTGCAGATGGCCACCTTCTTGCTGTATCCTCACAGTGGCCTTTCCTCATGGGCACTCGGTGAGGCGGGGCATGGAGGGAGAGTGAGAGAGTGAGAGCAAGAGACAAGCAAGAGTGAGTGAGAGAGAGAGGGGAAGAGAGAGGGGGGAAGAGAGAGGGGGAGAGAGAGAGAGAGAGAGCGCGCGCGCGCACGCGAGCGAGCCCTCTGGTGTCTTCCTTTTCTTAAAAGGACAACAGCCCTATTGGATTAGGACTCCACCTGGACCCCCAGTTCCTCCTGATTTCTCATCACTGAGGTACCCCACATTCCCTCTGTCCATGCTTTTTTAAGAGTCCTTTCCCATAATTATGTTTTCTGGGTGGATCATTGGACTTTATCACATCTCCTATGTCAGTGTAGTTACAAATGCAAAAGGACCTTAACCATGTATTTGAGAATTCTCCAAAGCAACCTCAGAAACATAAATCATCTCTCCCCCATGCCTAAGTTATAATGCTCTTGTTTTTTTTTTTAATAGTCTCAAAAATTTCAGACTTCTTGTGAAGGCTTCCTAAACTGATTAGAGAGTAGTGAATGACTTCACTGGGAGGCTGTGTAATTGCAGTGGTTACGAGTCAGAGTTCTACACTCTGACTTTCTAGATTTGAATTTAGCTCCATTACTTACCAGCTGTTACCTTGAGCATCTCTTTGTTTGCTTCCTTACCTGAAAACTGAGAGTTCAGGTTTTTTGACACCGATTGCAGTGCTATTTACCACAATGTCTAGCTCTCTTGACTACAGGGCCAGGAAAGAACTATTAGTGAGAAGGGTGGCATTGTGGTTGAGAAATCTCTCTACTAGGACATTTGGGAGGATTAAATGAGTTAAACGTGCTTGGCGTGCTTGGCACATAGTAAGTGCTTAGTATTTGTTATTTTTCATCATCTGTTCAGTAGACATGGCTACAGTCTCCCAGTGGTTATATAGTGATTCTATTCAATAATATTGGTGAATTAAATTTAAATTTGCTTAACCAACCAATACCCCTCATGAAAGCTATCAAGCATTCATGTTTTATTCCATTTTCTGTCAGATTGCTTTAATCTACATCGAAAATAATCTCCAAAGAGTCAACTTGCTGACCAGGTGTAAGGCCATATGTTTGCGGAGAAGGGTAGAGAGCATGACATTTGAATATCTAGTGGTATCTAAGGATTTGGGGCACAGGAACTGAGGAGAAAATCTTGAAAAAGAGCCAGAGGATGGCCAGCGAGGGAGAGATTTATTAGCTCTGCCTCGTCCCCAGGCCAACTTGGAGTAGTCAAGGGAGATGATTTTGCAAGTCTTAGTCAGCTAGAGTCAGAAGTGAGAGCTGCGCTGCGAAGGAGTTTAATGTCAAAGTTAAGAAGGGGGTTCTTTTTAGTTGGAGGTGGCAAGAGGAAACTTCTTCCTGTAGGCCTCAGAATAAAGCATGCTGAAGAATAGCCTTTAACAGGTAGCTAGAGAAATGTATGAGTGCCTTCTTTTTACTTTGTCTGCTGTATGGCTATCTTTCTGAAGTCTGTGTTGTGTTATAAAGGAGACAAGTTTAATAAACAGATTCTATTTTTGTTCTGAGCTATGGCTCGGGAAAGCGTTCTAAATCCCTGAACCAGGAACCAGGAACCCTCTTGGTCCTATGTGCCTGTTACTCTCTCTTCCACCACATGGTGGTGACACACCTAAACTGCAGGGGTAGGTCTCGAAAGCCAGTTCCACTGAAGCCCCACCAACTGGCACCAAGATTGAGATTATGTCACTGACTTTTAAGATGCCTTTGCTCTTAACCCTTATAAGATTGATATGTTTAGTATTCATTTATTTGTCTGAAGTTTTTCTTTGACCATGTAAAGAAATTGCCCAGTGGGCAGGCACAGCATCCATCCACCCCTGGCCTGGTCCTTTACCTCCTGGATTCACAGTGCATCTGCCCTCAACTGTCATGGCTTGTTCCTGAATTCTGGTTCTGGTCTGGTTAGCTGGCAGTATCCAACACTTAGGAACACATAGACATATGAGGAAAACAATCCTGCTTCCCCTTAGTTCAGCTAAGGCAAGGCTGGAGGATTTCAAAAGGAACTTTTCCCTGGAAACAACAGCAGATATACACAACAGCATAAATAAATGGATAAATTCATGGAGTCTGGCCTACAGACCAAGACTTAAGGATAAAATAGCAAGCAGTGAAGACTGGCTAGCAAGGCTTACAGAATATTCAAAGCCTAGTTTCTTCTCCCACCTTGGAATTAAGAATCTGGTAGAGCAAACTTGAACAAAGATAACCCAAATTCTATCCCAGGATAGATTTTATTTATAAGTTGTAACCTCTGTGTTCCAAAAAGTATGTGGAGTAGATTACAATAAAGTGTGTGCGTGTATGTGTGTGTGTGTGTGTGTGTGTGTGTGTGTGTGTGTGTGTAAAATCTCAAAGGCTGCTAAAGAAATAGAAAATGTTTAAAAGTATTATATACGAGAACATAAATAGAATATATCAAATTGCCAAACTAATACAATGTTTGTGTGTCAAATTTAGCACCAAAAACAGAATCCTGAAAAAACTAACTCAAAAAAAGGGACAAGGGATGTGTTACACAGTGTTAATATCAAATGGAAAAGAGAAGAAACATACTTTTTCAAGAAAGGAAAGCTTTTTCCTAACTGAATATTTGTTACAGTAATTAAAGCATATAATTTATCAGTGAATTTATAAAACACAGACATTCTCAATTTGGTTGATAGCAACATTTTTTTGAGTTGATACTACTTTTAGAATTGACAGAATCCTCCAGAATTTGCTCACCATCACTGTACAGCACCTTCTTCTATTGAATGATTATTGCAGCTGTCTTATTTTTGTAACTCTTAAGTTTTCTGATTTTAAATATTATTCTATTCTCAATTCATAAATATAAAATATTTTATTATTTCTCTGAGGATATTAGTGTTCCTCTGAAGTTTTCTTCTGTTCTTTGCACTGTATCTTTTCACTGAATTCTTTTTGATGGCTTATTGTTGTTGGAGAGGGATAATTTGGGGTTTTTGTCTTCTTTTTTGTCAAATATCTAGTGATGCTTGCCTACCCATTAATGTTTAAGAATGAAGCACTAAAAAGACATCTGAAAGTTCTGTATACATGGGTGAGGTATGTTGAATTGTAGGTTTCATAGGACGGTTATCAGACAGGAAAGGACCTAGTCATTTTATTGGGGACCCCAAATGTTAGTATCTATTAAGTCTTTTCTCTTTGTTCAGTCTCTTTCTGCTGAGAGGAGCCCTCCTGTAGTCTCCTGCCTAGTGCGTAGAAGCTTAACTGTTAGTGTCTGGGGGCCTAATTAGGGGGAGGGGACAGCGAGCTCACCATTTCATATGAAAACTGGTATTTAATCCCCTTATTTCAGCCTCTCATTTTATCCCATCCTTCTTCTGAGCCTGTTGCCCCATATTTACAACTCTTCTGCTCTGATTTCTCCATTGAACTTCTTTCCTGAGAGGATAGGGAAGAGGTAGTTTGCCTGGTTGTGCTGGGGTGATGGAGGGGATCTGGAGTGTAACTGATCCTCATATAGTCTTTAACCAGCCCCCTGTTTTTAGCTCTGCCTTCAGAAATACCTGGTACCTCCCATATCTGAGCCTTTCCAGGAATCTAGTGCACATATCAACATCCTACTTTGGATTCCCACCCCCACCCTCACCCCCAGTCAGTTGTTTCAGCCTCCACTCCAAGTCATTTATCAACTCGCCCACTTACTTTCAACATTTCTTTGATATATCTGATTGGATATCATTGTCTCCCCTATTCTTTCGGTTTGTAGATTTATATTATTTATCCCCCACTAGTTGTAGCTGGGAGGGGACAGAGATAACCATGGCTGTTTAATTTGGTGTGTGTAACAGAATCAGCACATTGTATACATCATCCCCTTCCGTCTTCATTACAGCCCCATGAGGTAGGTAGTGCGTTTCCCATATTGAAGATAAGGAATGAAGACCCTGAGAGGTGAAGGCCCTCTGTCAAGGTCACATAGCTCATCAGGGCAGAGCTGCAATTTGAACCCAGGTATGCCTCTGAAACGCAGACCCTTGTGACCACATCACACTTTTTTCTGGTCCTCTGGCATTGCTCAGGGATTCCTTTTTACCACACTGAACAGTATTAATCAGGAATACATACCACACACAATCCCAAGGGGCCATGTAGTTCAGCTAACAGGGCTTTTTTTCTTCCCTTTGTTCCCTAAAGCAATTATTTCTTTATTTCATTTAAAGACTCAGCCTCTGCAGCTGCTGTGGACAGCTTAGAGTTGTCTGAAGGTTGAAGACGAGAACCAAAGCTGTGAGCTTACAAGCTATCAAACTTGAAAGATGTATTGAGGTGAAATACCGCTGCAAAGCCTCCCCACCAAATTTTTTTTTTAAGTGCTTTTTCTCTCCAAAATGAAAAAGAACCATTTGTACTATACATACATAAAAATCTTCAACTCTGGCAGTGTTCAAGACAGGCTTTTTCTTGTAACTGCCCACCCCAACAGAGCAGACAGCATCGTCTTCCAAAGCCAAAATAATTGTGTGTTGTACATCGATATTTAGAAGTCAAAGATCAGTGTATGTGTGTGGGCCGAAACATGTGCCTTTCCATCTCCCTTTGGAGAAGAATCCTGTGCTAACAGTTAAATAACTTTGTTTTTATACCGAATATTTAAGTTGCAAATTTGAGTTATGTGGGCAGAGGTTTGAAATCAAGACAGCTGAACTGCTGAGGTACTTTTGGAGTTCAACCATTTGGAAGGAATGGAGACTGACTTCATGGGGAAGTATTCAAGTGGAGTTTTTCATCCCATTTATGATCTTGCCCTATTTTTTTTTCTTTTTTTTTCTTTTTTTTTTTTCAGCCTTACCAAGTCTGCTATTTCCCTTGGCGTTCCCAAGGAGGTCTGTATAGTTATTGGCAAGTGTGAAATGCAGTAATATGGGGATTCCAGAAAAAGTTCATTACAACTTTTCAGAAGTATTGGGTAAATTAGTCACTTTCGAAGGGAAAATGTGAAAGTATTAGTTGCCTTTAAATATTTGTTTTTCTAAGCACGAATGCCCTAGCAACTGTATGTGAAGACAGGTTTATTCCGACAGAATTTGTAGTAAACAATGTGTTCATTTATGACCAGACGATGGTACATGTAATAGTTTCATTTGTGATTTTCAGGCATGATACAACCAGGCCATGACCATTCCAAAAGATATTTTGCCACTTTGTGTTTTTTTCCCTAAAGCAATCACTATTTGAGACTACCAGCGTTGCACCCATAGGCATCCTGGATTTGTCCCATATAGGGACAGACAAGCACCTCGTTGTCCATGATGTTTTGGGCTTACCCTGGCTTCTGGAAGCAGACCTTCGAGAAATGGCCCATCTAGAGTAGATCAGGAACTACAGGAAGCAGTCTGGGGCCCAGGTAAACCGAGATGTCCCATATGCCCCTCCTTTGTGTCACTACTTCGGACCTCGACATCGGTTTCTCCTGATTCGAGTTGTTTTTATGTCACACACTTGCAGAGTAGAGTTTGGTGGCTCGTGTTTCTGTCAACCAGATGTTACCTGAGGTGTTCATTAAAAATACAGATTCCTGAGCCCAAGCCCAGGCTTACTGAGCCCGACTCTTTGGATCCTGGGGCCTGAGAATCTGCTTTTCCCTCCCAGCACCAACCTTCCCCCCGCTTCTAATTTTTAGACAAATCATATTATGTAGGGCCATATTTTCCAAAATTCCTTGATGATAAGGATTACATGATGCTCTTGCTAAAAATACAAGTGCCTGAGCCTCATCCTGAAACGACTCAATCAGGATCTCCAGAGGCTTGGGGCCTGGGAAGCAGGGAAAAAGGACCTAGTATTCCAGAAAACGTAAGATTGTATGGCCAAGGTTGCCTGCTGGAAACCATCAGAGGAAAGAAACCAAGGCCCACCAATGACTTTGAAAGACTTTGCATCTGTTAATTAAAACAAAACTAGCGAAAGACTGAGGAGGACCTAGGCAGTCAAATCAGAATTTTTTTAGGTGATTTTTATCCTTTTCTCTGTTATATTTCTAAGAACTTTTGTTTTCTAATTCTGCTAAGCCGAAGTCAAGATATAAAGTCCTTATTCTGCTGGCAACTTTATTAGAGGCAACTTTAAATTTACTTTCTTTTCACTATTTCAAACAATACATTTCATTTGCCTTAACTTTTCAAAAGCCAGAGTAGCTTTTTATGCTTTTTAAGAAAAATATTGTAAACACCTGTCATTTCCTCTATCTTCTGAAGTTTTTTACTTCATCCGTATGTAAACTGTGAGCTTCTATGGTCAAGAATACATGGATTGTTTATCTCTGTATCCCCTGGGTGCAGATGAGCACCTAGCATGTTAAATGAATGCTATATGGATGAGATGAATATGTTTTATTTTCCTCACTAAGTTTATTTTCTTTAGCTAAGACTATCAGAGTTAAACTTAACCTTTCTGGAGTTGTTGTTATTGTTGCTATTGTTTTGGGGAGTCCTCTTATATGTGGTTGACTATTAGTTTACTAATTTGAAGATTTATGGAGGGCAAAATACTGATTTCTCTTTTAAAAAATGTGAAACTGAGAGACAAAACACACAATTATGCATACCTGAAAAGAGAGATGTCCAGATCCCCTATATCCTGCCGAGGAAATTTCATTGCATAAATGGGTTACTATTAGTGGATGGAAAAATTAAGTTAACTTGAATCCCCAGTTCACCAATCGTGCCCGTTAACTGAGGTATTAGTGTCCTGTTTAAACTCTCATAGCTATTAAATTAAATGGTCATGACATGAAACCTCAGAAAAGTCTTATTGTTGTCTAGAAAGATTGTATACAGGTGTTACTAGCCTGCTTTAGCGTAAAAAAGGCTTCAGTATTCTCAAAAATCATTTCCTCTCCTGAGGAAATGCACCATAGTAAAATAGCCTTTTCCAGTACAGTAATTGCTGGCTTTCAGTTTCAAAAGAAAATTCTTGAATATTATTATTCAGGGAACAGTTTCCATCAGGCTTTTCCGGATAGACACTAATAATTTTGTGTTCGATTAATAAAATTCCAGAAAATAAAAGGAACTATAACTTAATCCCTGTAGACAGAAGTTAGTGGAAACATTTAGTTGCTTAAGAAAATTGTTTTTAATTTTAAGAGATGCATATGATTTATTTAAGCTTATGAAATGAAGAATATCCTTCCATCCGTTACAAAAGCTTCACATTCCAAGTTGGCATAGTGAGTCCTTTTCTTGAGTTTGTACTTGAACCCCATGAAATGAACACTCTGAGAATTTTATATCAAACACAAGAGGTTGAATATTTATAGAAAGGAAAAAACCTCCTTCATTCAAGAAAAGAAATTTCTAATTCTCCACAACTGTTTGTCAGAGTAAAAGATATTATTTGATGGCAAAAGGTTCAGAATTTACTTTGGGAAGTCGTATGAGCTTCATAAAATACATCCTTTCAAATCCTGATCACCTGGGGTCACATTCAGTTTTGAGGTCTATCATAGCAAACCCCCATTTTTCCTATTGAGGATCCCTGTTTGATGTTCTGCACTCTCTTACCCCCTGGCGCTCTTACCTAGGTTCCACAACAAGCACATAAACTCTCTCGTGTCAGCCTGTGCTGGTGTGTTAGACATCCCTTTGCTAGAAGACAGATACGTGTAGTTCTTAAGTTTGGGTAATGAAAAAAAATTCATCCCCATAAACCTACTTGCTCATTTCATGTATTCAGAGTTCAGGTTTAGTTCTTGCCTGGATACTTCCTCTCAGAATCTTTCTTTCAGTTGGGTATGCTGCCAGGTGAGCAGAGAATCTCAATTCTGCTCTTGGCCAAATAGGTTTCCAGCAGAGTGTCAAATAGAGAAAACGGCTGGCTTTCCTTTGGCTGACCTTTCTTTACACTGTGATAAAAAGCTAAGTCTAAGGATCAGGGTGA
Source organism: Pteropus vampyrus (assembly GCF_000151845.1). Lineage (NCBI taxonomy): Eukaryota > Metazoa > Chordata > Mammalia > Chiroptera > Pteropodidae > Pteropus > Pteropus vampyrus. The sequence goes on along the minus strand of NW_011888825.1, from coordinate 1,667,376 downwards.
TGAGGATCTTTATTAAGAAAACAGACACCTGGAGGCACTAATGCTTCATTAATAAAAAGCATGGCTTCCAATTACATGCCTTTCTCTTGAAAACTTTCTTACCATACTTTAAAACAATGTAACATTTGAAGGAATATAATGAATGACAGAACACACTCTGGGATGTTAAAGAGGAAGGATTATAGTAAGAAAATATCATCAAGTACCAACCAAAATATTATCAAATGTTCAAAAACATAAATTGAATATCTGGGAATCTTGGGGTAGAGGAGAGAAAATGGAGAAGTGGCTCGCACATAGCCTCTGACAGGAGCGTTGGAAGAAGACCCCCAAAGCTGGCCTTGCTGGGGAGGCCTCTACCAGCCATTGATGCTAGACCCACAACTGAGCCTTTTTATCACTTTTATAATCACTCCAAAGGACTATATCTGCTTCACATTTAGGATACTTAAAGAAGATGTAGGTCTCCCCCCAAACCCTCACCAGAACAGGAAATTTTCCTCAGTGGCTTCCTAGCCCAACAGACAAGTTCTATATAATCCCAGTGGAAGAAAAGCTAATATTATGTTGTCAAAACTTGCTTGAAATAATACTCAAGATGTCCAAAACTGGACCTGTGATCTTCTTTCTCTGTTTGGTATTTTGATGAGCAAGACCACCAACCACTCAGTTTCTCAAGCCAGATACTCAGGATGTGTTCCTGGCACTTCCCTCTCACTTAGCCCCCACATCCAAGCTGATGCCTATTCTTGTCAATTCTCCTTCTTTAGTATCTGTGGAAGTCATGCACTTCTGTCTTCCTTTCCTTCAGATTACTGGATTACTCCCGTTGTTTCCCAGCTCATCTCCCCATCTCCAGTTCTGCTCCTTCCCAGTCCATTCTTCACACTGAAGCCAGAATGAGCCTTGGAAAATGTGGATTGGCTTTTATAAGCCCTTCCTTTCCACCACCGCTTCTCCCCACTAAATAAAAGTTTCCAGAGACACCCCCCCACCCATTGCCCAAATTCCTGTGACAATGCTTAGGGTCCTCTGTGATCCACTCTCCTCCTTATCTCCTGCCCACATACGACTGCAACAAACAAATTGTTTTGTGCCTCCACCTTTACCTCTCTGAGCCCTAATTTCCTTATCTGCAAAATGGGAATAGTCTTAGTAGCCTCACAGTAATTTGGCAGGTTCCTGAAACATCCTGTTACTATGTTTAGTATAATTGAATTAAATGTTTATATTAATTAGGAGAGAACAGACATGCACACAGTACTGAATCTTCCCATCCAGGAGTATGGTATGTCTCGTTCTTTATTCAAATTTTCCTTTATGTCCCTCAAAGTTATGGGGTTCTCAAAATATTGATTTGTTCGTTTTTATTAATTCCTTTGTTCTCTGTTCATTAGTTTAGTTATTAATGAACTTGTAAAATTGTATTTTCTATTTGATTATGACTGATTCATAAGAAAGGGATTGGAATTTATCAATGTATTTGTTAACTAGGCTCTTCAGTTCATATAGGTTCTCTGTTGACTGTTGTGTTATTTATAGGTTAGGCATTCTCATTATCTGTAAGTAATAATTTTGTCTCCTTTAGTTCTTGAAGGGAAACCAAGGAACAGATGTAGTTAGGCTTTGAATTCACATTTAAAGAGTGTTGACTTGGGCAGCAAAGGGAAACCTGTTCTGTGGTGAGGAAGACACTGAGAAGGCCATAGCAGTTTAATCTAGAACAGGGAAGCTGGCTGTGGAAGCAGAAAAGATGGTTTGGAAATTGTGTTGTTGCTATCCTCAGGTCTTTTTGTATTTATAGATAGTCTTAACATTTTTGCAAGCATTTGAGTTGGAGCAAGTTAGACCTGGGTTCAAATCCCAGGCCCAGCATCAAAGAGCTTCAGAACCTTAGATAAGTTGCTGAACTTTTTGAGCTTAAGGTTTCATCATCGTCTTTGTCATCACCATCATCATGATAATAATATCAGTTTGCAGAATTATTATGGGAATTAGAGACGATGTGTCTAAGACACTGGGCACAGTGCTTGGCACACAGTAGGCCCTCAGGAAATGCTGGCTGGACTTGCTACTGCTGCTGCCCTCATTGGATAATGGCAGAGCCAGACTAACCTTTCAGTCCCCTTTCACCAACACTTGGCCCTAGTCTCAGAATTTCCTAAGCTTGGAGTTCCCTCCCTTCACCCACCATGTCCCAGCCGCCTCTTGCTGCTGCTCCTCTCCCGTCCTTGCTTCTTTGCATCTCCCATGATCTTTCATCTCAGTTCTTTGGCCTTTCAGTCTACAGTCATCACTGCCATGCCAAGCAAGACCTGTCTTCTGAACTTCAGATTTATACTGCTCATCCAACTGCCTTTTTGATATCTCATCTTGAATCCCTCTGCAGCATAGCTAGAATCCCCTAGTTTTCTCTGTTTCAGTAAATGTCACTATTGACCCAGTTATTCAAGGTAGAAATCTTATTTCCTCTTCTAGCACCACAGCCCCTTTTCTTATCAGAAGGAAGAACTGGTAATTCTATTCTAAAGTATATTTCGAATCCTGTCATCTCCACTGCCACCAGCCCATTCCATCCCACTCTCTTGTCTGGATGCTGTGAGAGTTCTCTCAAGAAGGTCTTGTTGACTTTTCTTGTCCCCAGAGATGGTACCCTCCAGTCCAGTCTCCATACAATAGTATAAATGTCTGTATAACATACATGAGATATTGCTGTTCCCTTCTTAAATCCCTTATACTTGAATAAAATCCGACTCCTCCAAGGCCCTACAGAACTTAGTCCCTGGCTCTGTCACCAAACTCATCTTGATAGTTTTCTCATTGGCCACTTCTAGCCACAGTGGCTCTCTTTCCATTCCATGAAATCCCCACATACTCTGTGCTTACTACTCCCTCCAGCTGGAATGGGCTTTCTCCAGCTTTTCTTGTGACCATATCCTTAACTTTTAGGTCCCAACTTATTACCGCCTCAGAAGGCCATATGTGACCACTCCATTTTAGTAGCTCTTATTGTAGCACCTTGTTTGTTTCCTTAGCTCTTATCTGTGATCTGTAATTACTTCATTGTGTGATTATTGGGATGTCTGTCTCTCTCCATTAGCATTTTAATTCCTTGGGGCCAGATGTCATGTCCATCTTGACCACTGTTGTATTCCCAGTACCTAACGTGGTACCTGGCACAGAATAAGTTTGTAATAGACGGAGAGTGACTGGCTTCTTGTCTCTCTACTCAGCCTAGACCCCATCATGAGCTATTTAAGTCCTGCCCTCACTAACCTTCCCCCGCTATCATTTCCAGCTGTTACTTCTCTTATAGCTCCATCCATACCCCGTGCTCCAGAAAGCTTCAATATTTCTCATTTGAGATATAGTGGTTGGAACATTCTCCAGAATGACAAGGAAGATAACCAGAAAAGAGTTTCCTCTTTACTCACCTTAAGTTGTAAAGACTTTTATCCTTATTATTCCTGCAGACACTATGGAATCTGGATTTGAAGTGGGAGTGGATGTTAAAAGGTAACTCTGACTTAAAAGGTGATCTCTGTCTTAGATATCTCACTGATGACCTAAAAAGTCTAATTTCAAAAGTAACAGAAAGCCTTCCAATCATCTTGCTGAAAGCTCAAAATTTTGCAGCTAGAAATTTATGCCTTTAGTCAAACTCTGTCCTTTGTTTAAAGTTCATAAATCTGTATCTGAGATATATATTCATTAAACTTTTATTCTTTTGGAGTTCTTTTGGTTGGGAGAGACAGACTCACATTATTATAATAAAGATGTGTTTACTATAAGGACACCTGTTACCATTGTTAAGAAGCAAGGCACACCTGGCAAGCTGGCACTGCTCCTCGTCTTCTAGGTCAGCTCCAGAGAAAAGAACTCATTTACCCAACGCAGCTTCATGAGCCGAGCTAAAATGGGTCAGAGGCTGCTGGCCAACCTATGAATTGGCTGACCTCTCTGTACGTCCAGATCACATGGCTTGATGGGTGGGATCATGGGATATAGACCACAGCTGCCTTCTCACCCCTTAATCAGAGCTCGAGTTAAAACAAATCTTATTTGATGGGGTTGTAAGAACACCATGAAATGTGTCTGGTAAAGCCTTAATAATAAGAAAAGTGAATGTTTATTTCCTGTGTTACAGATACTATTCCCAGTACATTATATATACTGCTGTTACCCCCATTTTATAGGTAAGGCCCAGACAGGTTAAGTAGCTTGCCCATAATCACACAGATGGAAAGTGGGGTAGCCAGGATTAGAACCAAAGCAGTCTGGCTCTAAAGTCATAGGCTTAACCATTCCTTACACTGACGCTGTCTAAGATAGGAAGATAGCATATATAAGTAGGTCAAGGTAGAATGATGAGGGAGAAGGCACTAAAGGAAGAGGCAGAGACCAGTGGTGGTCTCCCAGCGTCAGGTGGGCCAGCGCTCTATATAGGATTGATAGGGAAAGCTCCAAGGGTAGAAAAGTTCAGCTTAGGAGGTAAGAGCTAAGGAAGAAAGCCCTTATGGATGCTTGGAGTGAGAATGGAAATATACTAAGGAAGAAACCCAAGAGGTCTGGGTAAACCACTCAGTCCTGAAACACTGGATGGAGTAAAGAGGATGTCTGTGTCATCAGAGGCAAAAGAAGTGGTAGTTGTAAACAGACCATTAACTGTAATAGTCAAGCAATGAAGATTTTTGTGGTTCCTGTGACCTAGGGACATTATAAAGAAATTGTTGTATTTTAGAATACTTTGTTTAAATGAATGTGGCTATCATGCATAAATTTGTGGAGTTTGTTAGGACACTTACTGGTGGAAGTGATGAACAAAGCAAAGCTGGTATCAAATCCCTTCTAGAACGTTGGTCAAGACCTAACTGTCACCCAATCCAGCGAGCAGGTGATTGCTGAACAGGAAGGCATATCTGTCCTATAACGAGACCAGATTAGCTTGAAATGCAGAACAGTAGAGTCGTGAAGCTAGATTAGTTGGCAACCTTGACAATTTTAATAAGAAAAGTTACTCTCTTGCCTGATTTTCTTATAGAAAAGTCTCATGACCAACCAGCTGTGATCATTCCCCCAGAACCAACATGAGACTCTAATGATAAAAGATGGGTTGTGATTCATTTACTCTAGTCTTATATTCAGTGCCATTCAGCAAGAATGGCAAAGCAGCAGCACCTCACATCCAGGAAACTGTCAAAAAGGACCACTTAAGAGCATGTTACTGAGCACGTCAGACTATACACCATCGGAGCCGCTAAATTGAGGTCTAGCCACGTAAACACACGCCTGCTCCGTGGCAAGGCTGAGTAGCTTGGATTTCCAGGGCAAGATTCGGAATAAGTGGGGAAGTCGCCAGAGCAGGAAGGCCTCAGGCCAATTATGCAATTAGCCAATAGCCTATGCTGGCCTCCACATTTGTTTAGATAAATTTTGAAATCATCAGCGAGCTCTTGAGCCAGATTCCCTCTTTGTGAGGAGAAAGTCAGACTGTATAAACCTGCATAGCGCCACACATAATGGGTGTGGGACACGTTCCACTTCCCACCCCCGGGGGCAGGAGCAGAATTGGTCTGTAGAGAGACCTCTGGCTGTGTGTGTGTGGCCTGCTATGGTCCTCACTGGTGGGTGGGGAAAGGAGGGTCACCGCCGAGTGTGGCCATTGGATCAGAGACCTCATGGCCAGGCCACCATAAGCACACTGCCTGCCCGGGCCCTGCCCTGTCCCCTACTTCAAGGCTCACCCCTGCCACATTTGGGCCTGTAGAGGAGATGTTAATTAGCAAAGACTGGGGCCCCAGGAAAGGAGGAGGGCTCTCAGCCTCTCTGTTCCAAGATGGTTTTTTTAGACCTAGGAAGGAGAACTGGGCTCCAAGGTTGCTTTTATTTGAGGCACTCAGAGTGCTTCCCACGTATCTCATTTATCCTCCTGACACCCCTGAGAGGTAAGTTTGTTTGAGATTTCTACAAAGTTATGATTATGCCTATAGATTTGAGTTCCTGACTCTATGTCATTCTAAACCTTGAGTCTCATCCCCATCTCACTTTTCCTAACATAACTAAACCCTTCGGGTAATGAAATGTCTCAGGCTTTAGCCTAGCCAAAGGGTGATTTTTTTTTTCTCTCTTCCTTTTTTGTTGTTGTTAAGTTTGATTTATTACTTAGCATTCTAGCCAGACTCGATGGATGTTCAGAATATTATAAATAATGTGGATTGAAAAGATTGTGCTGAAATGTTTATTGCATTCTTAGAAAGAGAACAAGGAATGGTGTGGAGAGCGTGGCCGTGGTGAAGGAGGGGTGTGAGGAGGGAGGGAAGGCAGGGCTTGCTCCTAGGATATTTTAGTGTGTCAATAAAAGACAGTGCTCTGAAAGGAAAGAACTTATATTGCAGTCCTGCTATCAAGAATGCAGAAGTGTTCCAGTGGGTGTAAAGAATATACTTCAAGAATGTCAGGACCATAAGGAACTAATCATTAGACATTCCCGCTCTCATTTCCTCACCCACAGTGCTTGAAGAAGGCTGTTAACGGCGAGGTCTGCCCATGCTTTAAAACTAGCTCTCCAGCATGCTAGCTTTGGGGGACCCTCTGGGATGGCCAGCAGCTGCGGCTAGCTATGTGTGAGTGACAAAGCACCTCCTTTTGACTTATTTTGCACCCGGTACTTTAGCATCCCAAATCTTCATGTTTCAGGTACACTACCAATACAAAAGTTATCCAAGATCAGGACCCCTGACGCAGAGAAATAAATGGCACACTAGTCTGTTTACATCCAGCAATCACATTTTAAGCTGAAATCATACCAACTTCTTCCTGTCACGTAGTTCTCATCGCAGGTTCTTCTTCCTGTCTTGGGCCTTTCCTTAGGCTTCTGTAACGAAGAAGACAGTCAGAGTTCCTTAGCAGCTAAGGCCATCTGGCTCAGCCTGATGCTAAATAGAAAAGTCTGGCAATCTGGTAGAGATGATTCACCGAGTCTCTGTTCTAAGCGAGAACAGTCTTTTGGCCTCTCCAGCTGCTGCTATGATCTTGTGGACCTTTTCAGAACAAAACTCTCTCTGTCAAGAGGAAATGAGGCCAAGGTAATATCGTTGTGAGACTGGGGATTAATTGTGGCAGCAAATGAGTTTGTGTGTCAAACACATCCCAGGCTGCTCCTCTTCCTCACGAGGCTATTTGTCTCCAGCAAGGACAGTCATTGGGTACCTATTTTGCCCCCAGGACAGTGGCCTTCCTACCAGCTGGAGACTCCGACCCATTATTAATGTTGTGCCCAGAGAAAGTCACAGCTCTTCCTATCACAGTAATAGATGATATTTGATTTTATGGTGCAGAGAACTTCTAATGAACTTTTGATCCTAACCTCTACAGCAGTGGTTCTCAAACTTTAATGCTAGAAGAATCTCATGGAGGGCTTATTAACAAACACCCAGCTTCCTGGGCCCCACGCCCAGAGCCTCAGACTCAGTAGGTGTGAGGTGGGGCCCTTGAAGTTGCATTTCTAACCAGTTCTCAGGTGATGCTGATGCACCTGAGGTCACATTGCGAGTAGTACTGCTCTGAACATAAACATAGCATTTCTAGGTACTTTTCCATAATAACCTCAGGAATATCTGTGAATAGAGGGTGATAAAAAGTTATAGGAAATGAATGGAATGTGAACTGGGACTTTTGGATTTGATACAAAAAGGGGTCACTTAGCTGAGAATTTCGAGTAAATCATCTGTTAGAAAGAAACCCATGAGCGTCTGGTAAAATCCCACCATTTCACTAAAATATAACTCTGTTCATTTATTTGAAAAATACGTATTGAATATATTCTCTTATAAGTTTACATTCAGATCACTAACTGCTAATGGGTAATAAATATATTGATTTTGAGTTTGGCAATACCAACTGTACTTACTTTACTTGTATCCTTTCATTGTTCTTTAGAACGATGTTCCTTAATAACTTGTTTATAGATAGTATATATTCTTTCATTCATTCATTCACTCACTCATTCATTCATTTAATCATTTATTCATTTTCATATTGATTGAGTACTTACTATGTGCCAAGTACTTCTAGCTGCTAGACTATCTCCACATTAACTACCATCCAGTAAAAATGTCATTTGAAATCCATACTACTGACTCAATATCCAAGCAATGTTTGATGATGCAGTCGTATTAGCCTAAACAATGAGCTGCTGTCCAGTCAACTAAAACACAAATACATGTTGAGCTTGTATTAAATGACATCTGTGCTAGTCACCTATAGATACCATGCTGGGACACAGATGTGGAAACGCATGGTCTGTCCTCTCAAAGAATTTACAGACTATCAAGGAAAGTAAACCATGAACCCATTCATTAATTTACCCAAGTAATAAGCCCATTTCTGTAACATATGTGTTCAGTATGCAGAAGAAGCCTAGGAAAAGCATTCCTAAGACTGCCTTGGGCTTGAGAGACATGTCCCTGGAGAGGGAGAGTTTCTGAGCTGAGACTTAAAGCTGGTGTCGTGTGCCAGGGGTGTAGAAGCCGGCAGCAGGCTCTGAAGCAGTGTGAACAGTCCTTGCCAAGGCACAGGGTGTGAAGGAGCACAGCATGTGAGGGTGAAAGGCCTGGGGCGGGAGGACAGGCATTGGAACTGGATCATTTTGTTGAGAATGTGTCATAATTCAACTTTTTAATTTTCTTTTGAAATGATTTCTGAAATATCTGAAAGACCATGTAAGTCAACAAATAATTCAAAGCCAAATCTGACATTTTGAATTATCTGTTCTACTTTTTTTCAGAGAATGGATAAGGAGAAGTCGATGACATCATTTTAATATTATCCTCAAACACCTTTCTTATTTGCACTAACAACACACATTTGAAAGGCAGATATTTTGTGGTTTTGTTCCTGGTATGTGATAGGCAAATACCTGGTATTGGCTGGAACGGGCTAATGTTTGACCCGTGACACTCAGTTGTGGCCATCAAAGTGCCTTTTTATGACTGTATTTTTATGGTCTGCTTAAGCCTCTTATATATCGACTGCCTTCAGAGGAAGGGAGAGAAGAGAAGGACTTCTATCTGGGTTGCCTTATCCTTGAAAGTGATTTAAGCCACATTTCTTAGGACAGTACTCCAGGCTGGATCCCTAAAATGCAGCTGTTTCCCAGTCTTTCAGCTCTGCTACAGTGAATCCTTGGGCCTCAAATGCTTCTAGTCATCCTTCTTGCCAATAGAATCATTGCTCAACAGTTTTTAGGCTGATCATATTCTGGAATGTATAGCCAGAGATCTTGTCCCTTTGTTTTCAGTGGGTTCATTGGTGATGTCATTGAATCTGGGCACAATGTCAGATGGGTTTGGAGGGCACCCAGTTTCCACTCGAAGTTTTTTCTTAGAAACACCCACCATTTGCTGCCGTACTGAGGTCTCCACTACTGAAAGTGGAGCCCTCCCTCTGTGAAGGTCAAGTCGTACAGCTCCTCAGATGATATGCTGTTCATAGAAGATGACTTTGGGGGTGTTGAGAAGTATTTGAGACTAGTACTGAAGGGAGGTGACATCGTCGCAGCATTCCCCGCAGTGCAGGGAGAGACTCCTTCACGGTGTGACTGTGCCTGGAGTGATACCGTACATTTGGTGTTGCATCCCTGCAGACTGACTATCTCTGCATGTTTCCTAGTTTGAACTGCAAGCCTGGTGCTGCCCACGGGGCTCACAACTCTGACGGCTCTTTTCCTGCCACTAATAAAAAACTACAAGTTGACTAGTGCGCCAGGTAGTTTTCACTCCATCCCTCCTGTGAAGCATCTCACTGCAGCAATATCATTAGTGTTTCAGGGCCTAAAGAGGAGACCATTGGGGCATTCTGGGTAGATGATACACTTCTCTCTTCTGATAGAGCAAATAAGAATTGCATTTTATTGAAGTGCTCTTAATTTAGGTATTTTTATACATTTAGGTATGCAGGCTGTTGGAGAATTTTATGTGAGCATAAATTTCAAAATCTGTTTTCATGATGGAGTCTTTGAAGAGTGAGATAGGGAAGATTTTCAAGACGAGTATGGCACCCATGTTGGTTACATTGAGGGTAGCCGAGCCTAAGGGCAGGGCTGGCCATCTCCTTGGAGGTCCCTTGGTCCTGAGCTGTTGGCATTGCGCAGTGGGTTGCACACGGGCAATGTTGAAGATGTAAGGTGATCACAGAGAGGAGAAAGATCGAAGTGTCTTCCATCCAAACACTGATGAATGTGAATGCCACTTCCGTAGCAAGAACAGCTTCCAGTAGGTAATAAGAGCAGCTCATGCCAATCGAGAACGTGCCATGTGCCAAGAAGTATATTCAGCATTAAGCATTTTACTTTTTTTCTCTTCTCCATGACAACTCTGAGAGCTAAGTGTTAGTAGTATTCTCTTGATTTTAAGCTCGGAAGATTGGGTCCCTTACCCAAATGATAGCACCATGATTTGAATGCAAGCCATCTGGCCTCAACCCGTGGTACAACTCTAGTTGTTTTGCTACACCGCCTCCCAAAGAGGGGAAACTTGTATTCACGCATACATGCATCTGTTCTCATCCACCGTCATTTTGCCACACAGTTGGGAAGTGGCATACACTGTGCTGGAAGTTAGAGGGACGGAGAGCTTACAGTCACTCAGTGGTGACCACTTGAAAGCAGGGGTGACCTTTTGAACACAGTAGAGCTAATTTCTCTGCCTCAATGATGGAGATGGGCTTCACAGCCAAACCGAGTGATCATGACATACGTTCTGGTTATCTGGGAAAAGATTCAGCTCTTAAAGTGAAAAGACCACGTCTGGCTGCTCTCTCCAGCCCTTATTTTTCTTTTCTCCCACAGCTCTTAACAGTCATCTTTCTTCTGCCCTCCCCACTGTGGCTCTTGGTTATATACAGTCCATGTCACCTTAGAGGCCAAAGGAATGGTGAGATTAAGTGGGGGCAGATGTGGCCTCCAAGATGACAGAGTGGCTCCCCACCCAAAGTACCAGAAATGATGCTAGCAATCCCAACTTTAATTGAAATGCATTTACCAGGATTCTTGCAAACTTTTGGTGACATCTTGTGTCTACTATTTCATCCTACTTCTACCACCACAATCTGGCTTCTATTCGATTTCAGCAACCGCTGGTGGCCCGCACTTGACGACTCAGCCAAAGCTCTTATAAAGTGAAACAGCCTCCAATACGGGCAACAGCCATCAGTTTAAGAAACACGCTTTTCATTTGGGAATAGAACTGTCAAAACAGGAATGGCTGCAGTGTGCCACTTCTTCGTGTTAGACCATGTGTCCCCATAGACCAAGCAGGTACAGAGTTCGCTGGCCGGGAGGATATCTCTTCCCTGGAAACTGCTGGGAACCCATTCACAAGTTCTTCTTCTCTAACTCTCCTTTTCTACACTCCATAATAAGTCCCCTTTCTGTTTCCAGTTGTCATTACATCACCCTTCATTCCAACAAAGTTTCGTAATGTGTTATTTCTAAGCTTACATATTATTAACATTCAGGGATGGCAGTTTCCTGATGCCATGTAGGAAGGCACCCTAATCTCACCCGCAATATGTTTCCAAATCCCACTGTGGGATGCTGGTTTCTGGAAAGTATTAGCATTCCTTCCCCCCATATGCTGCTAGAACCTGAGAGAGAGAGAAGATGCATGCTTTTGAGCTACAGCCTGGCATTCACAATAGGAAGAGATAAGTTGAATTTTTCTTTATGGCACTTACAACCTTCTAGCACACTACACAGTTTACTTATTTCGGTTTTTGTCTGTCTTTATCCATTGCACCCTTCAACACACACAAAGCATGCACGCACACACGCACATGAATAGCAGCTCAGTGAGGTTGAGGACAGGGATTCTCTTCTGTTTTGTTCATCGCTGTATCACCAGTGCCTAGAACAGTGCCTGTGACCCTGTTCCATGCTCAGTCAATATTTGTTAAATCAATCAAAAGCCAATAGAGATGCAAATCCAGAGATTATAAGGATGGTTTTTGTTTTCCTAACAATATCATGAGTGAGGACCTATTCCATTTATTAGTTAAACATTTATTGAATAGTTCATTGTGTAATGTATATAAAGGGCCTAGTACCACTGGTAATAGTGGTAGTTGCGGCTTTTATGAAAAGCACTGTGGTAGCAGGAACAAGGTACATTCACCTGGGACCTACTTAACCCAGACATCTGATGGACCCCTACGTGGTGTACCCTGGGGGAGGAGGGAGTCCCCAAGGGAGAAGGTCCAAGCAACTAGTTCAGCTTTCTTTACAGAGGGGGAACTCTCCTGCCCTGGTCTTTGCTCCAAATACCTCTTTCCCAGAACCTGAGCACATCTATTCACCTTGACTCTTCAGGACATCTGTAGCATTAATCAAAGAATACTTATAAAATAATAGGATATATGACTGTGAAAGACAAGAATTTGGTATCTGAGATGGCTTCTTAATGGTGACAGCTATTTCAATTGGAACTTCGGCCCATTCACAATTAGGTGCTGGATGCAAGTCAGGACTATGCTCAGAGAAGCAACACCCTTGAACTATCCTTTCAACACTAAACCAGTAAAGTAAAATTGTTCTCATGTTACTCATATAGTTTTCCAAAAAATAATTAGAGACGAATAGTTACTTTTGCTGATGGTGTCTTTACTGAAAGATCTTGGTTACAAGGAAGAGGAAATGACTCTGGCTCATTTAGGTTAAAGAACATGTAATTTATTTGAATGATGTCGGGTTACTTGCGAGAATCTAAGGGATAATTGGGCCCGCCACATCTCAGGAAGAGTCGGAACAAAGGCACGTCCTGGGACCTTCCAGCCTGATTTGGGGACCACCCCTCTAGAGTGTCACAATTACTGTGGCTGAGCCCCAATGCTACTTAGAGAGCCTGGTTGGCCTTACTTGGGATCGACTGCTGGACCCATCAGCTATGTATATAGAGTCAGGGTCAAGTTGAACAAACATGGCTACTGCCTTCTCCCCCCGACCCCAAATAATATGGTTGTTTTGAGGTTTGGAACTCAGAGATTCAGTTCTGATCTACCACTCAGTAGGCTTTTGCATCTTGGTCAAATGTTTTGCTTTAAAAAAAAAAAAAAAATCAGATGGATTAGCATTTGATATATTAAAAAACATTGATGGCCGTACCTCTCTGCCCTGCCGTTCTGTACCAGAGTTGGAATGTTGGCAGTGGCGCCCTCCTGCCTTCTTGCCCAGCATCCCTAAGTGATGCCCGGCGATGTTTCCCGGTCCATACGGCACAAATGAAGGGTTTGTAATGGTGAATCCACAGCCTGACTGGAGCCATCCAGAAATCTTTTGACACTCAGTCAAGAGGGAATTGTCAAAACAAGATATCCATAACAGAGTTCCTGACTGTCTTTTCAAACACACTTGAATTTCTGCCAGACTCCAGACAGATTCACATTCCCAGGGGTAACACACAGCACAACGAGGGGATATTTCTTAGCAAATATTGATGTGCCAAAGAATTGGCATTAAATTATTGACTTGACAACTCATCATAAGCTGCTTTTGATTGCTGATATGAAGAATTATCTATTTACAATTGAATTCTGCTGTTGAATTGTGGTGATTGCTGGGCTGAACTTATTTCAAGGAAAGGAAATGAATAACACTTTAAGAACACTGATGGGGCCTAGAAACTAGTCAGCACTTTCTGTGTAGGAAGCAACAGTAATGGCTGAGTTTTTACATACTTTCTCTAAGGAAGGTATTATGTGCAGAGCTTTTTTGTTTTGTTTTAGGGAGGCAAGATGGATTGATTTTTTTTCCTTTCTCATGAGACTGGGAGGCCCTGAAAGAGCTAGTGTGTATCTTTGCATCCCTTGGACCTGACCACCAGTAGGCATTTAGTAAACATTTGTTGAGTTCGGCTTTGGCGTGAATAAATCTAACTCTCTCAGGCAAATCTTACCTAGCACAGTGCCCTTGGTCAGCTGCCCATTGGGATAGCTTGACCAAGTCTGACCCCTTCATTATGACCTGATTTGCCCTGGGCTAGTGAGATGAGCTCTCACATTGGGTCTCTGTTGACTGAGTATTGGTCTCACCACCCTTGTGGCTGTGACAGAGCCACCTGACGCCTAGACCCTGAGAACCTGCCTTTCACTAGGCCTCCATCCAGTTCCTCTGACCTGTCTCTTGCAATCTTAATTCCTTTTAATTTCCTGTTTCTAGGCAAGTTCTTTTTTTCTCATCCCAACCCCCGCTCCTCTCAGGTCACCTTCCCTGATTCCTGCTTCCTGCTGAGAATGCTCTCCCTCTCTCTGGCCCCCAGATGTTTTTCCCTACACCTTCCTCTTTTCCCACAGTTGGCCACCTTCTCTTTACAGTCGATTCTTTTCAAGTTTATCTATTTATGCAGAACATTGCCTCTTGTCTGTGCTGAAATGGGTTACCAGCCCAGGGACTAGGGAGATGAATTTTTTCCAGATGGGGCCTGGGCCCTCAGAGGGCAGGGCTGAGTTGCCAGTGTAAGGAAGGTTCCTCTCTCTTCCCCAAGTCACCTCAGCACAGATCCAGGCCAGACCTCAGACACACTTGGGGTACCAGGCTTGCCACTCCAAAGAGTCATTTCAGAGAAGACTGCAGTTCTTACGTGCAGGAAGCTTGTACTTTTCAGAAGGGCCAGTGTCTGGTCAGCATCGGCCATGTGTGGCCATTAGGAAATGCCACGTAATCCCCTGCAGCCTTGGGAAGTGTGGATGATCCCTCCTGAGCCTTGAGGAAGCAGATGTAGAAGAGCTGGGTAACTTGCTCACTCGGGCTAGCCCGGGCCAGGCCCGAGTTTTAAGTACTGCCTCTTCTCTCACTCTGTGTTTCTCGGCCACATCTTGTCAAAAGACAGACACAAATACAGTCACAAACACATTCCGTCAGTGTGACATAAAGCCAAGAAAAAGTTATGATCTGTTGAATTCAAGTTTTCTTTGTTTTCAGTCAGAATCAAAACCATAGGCACATTCTAGGCTGATTCTAGGCCTTCTAATATATTTCTTTGAGGAGTTTCACTATCAGTTCTTCAGCTGCATTGTCATTTCTGTGTCACAAACCATGGGTTTCTACCTTCATTCAGCCAGAGTTCCTCAGGTTGCCTCTGATCCTGGCTCCCTGGCTCCCTGGGTCGGGCCAAGCTCCACGATACTCCCTCCCAGAGAATGTGGCCATTTGCCCAAAGCCAGTCCTGCTGTTGGCCTCCTGCCTCCATGGGGCTCTCTTCAGGGCAGTGTGTCACAGTTAACCTGTGAGCCCCCATTTTCTCACCTATAAACTGAGGAAAATTGTTGCTCTAATCACCTTATTGCCTTATAGTGAGAATAATATGGAATTTAAGTACTGTAAAACGTTTTGAGCATGTGTACCTAATGGCATAACAGTAGCTCTTATTTTTTCACCTCTGTTCTTGTTCCGTTACTGTGGTCATTCTCATTCTCATTATTAATTGTGCCATCACAGCTAACGTGCCCCCAGCCCGAGTTCCCCTCTGCCCATCCTCCCCTGTAGTTGAACAGGTTACGATGCTGGGCACAACTTCAGAGCTCCCTCATTCTTCCTGCAGATCTTCCAGGTCCCCCTTGGGTTTGCTTTAATCTTCTTCTCTTGCCTGCGACCCCGTCCTCAGTGTGTGCCCCTGCCCTGACCTTCCCTTCCTCAAAGGCCTTTCACATTTCGGTTTTTCACAGCTTCTCTCACCTGGTGTCCACTTGGCTGTGCTCTGCTTGCCTTTTGACTTCAGCCAGCGTCTCGCTTAGCACAGCTGCCCTTCCTGTGGCTAATAACTGAAACGGATGCTGCCAGATATTCCACTCTGAACTTCCCACCTTTCCTGGACTCCCGTCATCACCACTGGGCCTCGGCTAGAATTGGGCTCTCTGTTTCCAAACCAAATGCCACCCAGGTGTTCCTCTGCTTTTGCTCCTCTTTCTTCTTTTTTGGAATGAATGACATTTTATTTCTGTTGTTAAACTGAGAGACCGGCTCTCTCCCAGGCTGTTTATGGCCATTTATCTGTCGTACACAAGGCACCATTCTTGGGCAATGGATTATACAAGCAATAATAATTATTGTCATCATAGTTACCATTTATTCAGTGCCAGTTCTGTCCTAGAAGTTTCATGTACTTCATCTTACTGCACCCTCACGACAAGCCTATGTAGTCAGTATTTTTAGGCTTGTGTTCCAGATGGTGGAACCAAACTCAGAGTTAAGGAATTTCCCCAACGTCTCATAGCTTGAAAGTAGCAGGTTTAAAGTCAGGTCTCCCTGACTCCCCCCAAACCATGCCCCTTCCACCACATTAGAGTGCATGATCCCTGTCCTTGAAAATCCTATGACCTAAGGAAAGAAATATTAATAAATAATATAAGAATTTAAAGATGGAGGACAGTCATTTAAGAGCAATAGCCTGGCTATAAATGCTTCTCTGACTCAGGGGAGCCATGCTTCAGTCATGGGCTGAGCAGTCTTCCTGGAGGAAGTGGCATCTGAGTTGAGTGTTCAATACCTTGGTTCTGGGGGAGGGTGAGAAAGAGATGAGGGTGTGTACACATAGGAGGTAAGAGGGTGTGAGATTGGCCGAGGAGATAAAGGGAGCCCACTGGAGCTGCAGAGGAAGCTTGGAGGGATGGGGTGAATGCCAGGTAGGAACAAAACCAAACTCAAAAAATCAGACAAGACTTATGCACAGTGTTTTAATGAAAGTACTATTGGGGGAAATTAAAATGTGGAACTGCGGTGTGAAATAGAATAAGGCACTAGATGCCCAGTTACCCCACCACCCGTGTCTGGGCAAAAACCCCCACGGTGGTTTCCCCAGCCCAGCAGAGCTCCTAGGAGGTTGGAGGAAGGCGGCCAGTGCCCACGCCCTGTGGCTGACTAGCAAAGCAAACACAGCCCCGGAGTGGGCCGGTCTAGGCCAAGGGGTGATCTCAAGGGTAACTACAATTCTCCAGCCATTCAATCCGGAAATCAAAGTGTAAATATGTTCACCTTCTCTGCACAGCATCTACTCTTTTCTTAGCTTATTTGCCCAGTAATGAGATGAAAGGGAACATTTACATGAACTTTTGAAAACAAATATTTCAGTTTTGTCTTCTCTCCTGTTCATTCCCCACCTCTACTCAGGAGTCTGCTGCGAAAAATCTGTTTGATCAGTGAGAACCAACCGGTTAATACATAAGCAAATGTCACCTATTGATGGGCACAACTGGAAAAAAGAAAATAAACCACAGGAGCCTTTCACAAATGTCCTATGTGGATCTTTAGAGGTTATTAGCTCTGACTCTTCCAATGTGAAGGACCAGGCAGACAGAGAATATGTATTTTGGTTCAAAACAACCAACAACAGATAACCAGTATGGCTTTCCATGTGATAAACAAAATCAAATAAAAAGGCTTCCAGGTAAAATTGCCCTTCATATCCCCCTACGTCCCACCTCCTCACCCCCTAATCCCCCCTGCTCTCCTACCATCCTCACCTCCCACATTTCCTTGCAGCTAAAAGGGAGGCGTGCCAATACAGAGTTCTGCTCTCATTCTCTCAAGAAAAGCCCAGCTCCATATTTTTCTCCTCCTCATCAGTAAGTGCCAAGAGTGGTTACCTACTACGCTCAGCTGTGGCAGAGGTGTTGGCAACACAGCCTCCATAATTTGCAGGTTTCCAGTGTTTCACTGGAAAAAAAATACGGACCATTAATCCAGATGAACAATCTTCAGAAAACACAGCACTATGCCTGAGAGACTGTTTCATATCCTCCTCAGTTTGAAAAGGAGTTTGTTTTCTTACATTTTTTTTTAATTGCTATGAGCTGGACTTGTAAATATTGTAAGTGGTTGAGTAATACTCATCTGGTAAACTGACCAAAGGAAATGGACGTTTTTTTCCACTCATAACTCTGGTATCCTATGCCTGCCCCTGTAAGGGGCACTTGGGTATTGGAAAGGAAAATCTGCCGTGCCAGGTGCCAGCAATACCAGTGCACGGAGCTGAGTGAAGCGCGGGGGGAAACGATCCTGTTGTCAGGAGCCTCGCCAGGTGTTTTTGTGCTAGGGTTGGGGGCAAAGAGCATTCATTGTTTCAGAAGTTGGCAGGCTCCCAGAAATTCAACTGTCTTTCCTCGTTCTGAAATGTCAAACATTTCCTTAGCTGGGGGATGGATGACTAGACCCCCTGAGGTTTAAGCACTACTCTGAGGCAAAAGAAAGAAGTTCTCTCTTTCACATGTGACTGAATGCTATTCAAGTTCTTCTCATGGCCATCCGGCAGGATGGTCTCCTGCGTCCTCTGGCTGGAACCGCTTTCTTATGTCTGAGGTATTGGAGGCTCTTCCCTGCCTCTGTCTTTAAGAAATAGCAAACCTTCTGTGCTTATGTGTGATAGTGATGGTGGTGGTGTATATTTTTTAATGATGCCTTATCTTTTAATGAGACATACTGAAGTATTTGTAGGTGAAATATATCCGGGATTCACTTCAAAATAATATATGGGGGAAGGGGGCAGGGAGCAGGTGAGGGTGTAGATAAAACCAGATTGGCCATGAATCAATCCTCGTTAAAGCTGAGTGATGAGTTCATTACAGTTCATTGTCCTCTTCTGTCTACTTTTGTACTCGTTTAAATTTTTCCACCATAAAAAAGTTATAGGAAGGAAGGAGAAAAAGAGAAGGAGGAAAAAAAGAGAGAAGAAACTCTTTATCCCAGTTTTGCAGCGCAAAGAAGTTTGCGCCTCTCTCCCAGGTAAACCCCACATTGTGTTGGGAATCAGGAGCCCCCTGGTCGGTACCCCCGGTGCAGAGAAAGGGTAAGAGCGTGGCCCAGGGTTCAGTCCTACCTGGATTCCTCTTCCCAGCTGTAGTGCCTTAGCTAAGAGAGCGAGCCTTCCAGAACCTCAGCTCCCTCGTATGTGAACCAGAAACGAGTCATCCGTCGCTGAGAATTTAGCGAGGCAATTCACCCATGGCAGTCAGCATAGAACCTGGCATGTGTGAATATTCTATGTGTGCATGACTTAGCTCTCCCAGCTTTCAGAAGATCCTTGGTTACTCTTTCTGAAACATCCTTCAGAGGAGAGAGCCTCCATTCATGAAGGGTACCAGAGGTGTAATCACATTCCAAGAAAGCCACACTTCTTAAAGAAAGGATTGCCATGATAAGGTCTGTAAACACCTACTCTTTGTCTGAAAGAATCCAAAAGGCTACAGTTGGCTTTTGCTTATCACTGTCACTTGCCATCTTAAAATAACTTCCTCATTTGACCCTCAGTGCACAACAGTTTTCTTAAACCTGTTGAAAATCTCCTACCCAAAGGACCCCTGTTTGTTCTGAAAGGATTTAAAATGTAGAAGTCTTATTTGCCATTGCTTTCAAAGTCCCCCTTTTCATCTTGGAATAAGAACCTAGTTTTTCACATATTATCAAGTGACACTATCTCTGGTGTTAATAGCTAAAATGCATTTTCCTTTTTTACAGGTATTGTATACCCTGTCACACCTTTACTGTGGCACAATTTGTATTATTCACAGTTTCTGTGATAGAGCAATTAGAAGCTTAGAGAGGAATCACTGTATTAATAACAGTTCCAGTAGACCCACCCACCCTTCTGCTAACACTGCTATTACAAGTCTGTGAAGCCCAGACCTTTTTTCTCTGTCTTCCTGGAATTTCTGCGGTGTTTATAGACCGGTATTGTCCACTGTTTGAACTGTTTTCTTGGCCTCCTTGACATATCTTCTCAGCTTCTCTCTCTCTATTGTCTATTCCTTCTCTGTCTTATAGGCTCTTCTCTTTCAGATATTCGATACACTTAATCACTTACATAAAAAAGAATGTGTTGTGCCTCTTTTGTGAGCCAGGGTCCAGTTTTGGTACTGGGGATATGGTGGTGGACTAGACAGCCACAGTCCCTGCCATAATCGCTCATGTGCCAGTAACTGAGGACATAAATCATGATTTAAGAAGGGTCAGTGCAGAGATATAGAGGGACAACAAAAGCATGGTCAATTGGAGATCTAAAAGGAGTTCCTTGAGGAAGTGACACTGATGCTGAGTTTGGAGGACGAGTAGGGATTAACTAGGCCAAGAGGGAGCAGTGCTCTCTGGGCAGAAAGGACGTCATGAGTAAAGGCCCTGAGGCAGGAAGGAGTGTGGTGTGCTGGAGGAACCAAAGGCCAGGATGGCTGGAGCACCGATACAGAGTGTGGCTTCAGGGGTCGCAAGGGCCAGATTGTACAGGGCCTTCTAGGCCACCATGAAGAGTTTGGATTTCAGTTTAAGCATTTGGAGAGTTTTAAGCCAACAAGTAACCCAATCTGATTTCCATTCCAGCTAAATTATGGAGAATGGATTGGGTAAAATGAGCAGCAGGTCAGTCCACTACAGTGGCTCAAATAGGAGCTGGTGGTAACCACTGATGCCTTGAGGCCTCTTCCCTTGGACTACAAGCTTTGTGTGTATAAACTAAAACTGGATGTATGGTTTCTTCCCAACCAGTTATTATTCTTGATATTTTTGTCGCTATTGTTCTCATCACTTGTTCTGCTATTCTTATAATCACCTTGATTTGAAAATTCAGGGTCACTTCTATCAGCCTGTCCTTTGGGCCATCACAGCCTCAAGCCTGAACCCTTGCTGTACAAGGAGCGTCTCAGCCTCAAGTGCTCTCCCAGCTCTGATCCTGCCTGAGCATCAGTGACAGTATTTCCTCCTGAAAAGTCACTCATTATCTCCCTTCTTTCCTCAAACACTTGGTCTTCCCCGCTTGTCTTAGGGTAAGCCTGGGCTCTGGAGGGCCAGCAGTTGCTCTGGAGGCTCCACCTCAGTCTGTCTGCTTCTCCCATTTGCATTATTTTTTTTCTTGACACCAGTCAAGAAGTAGCGGGATTCCTGCCCAGGTGAAGCTTTTGGTCAACCTAAAGATGTTTCTGGAGGAAGAAATGAATGAAAAGATTTGTTCTGATTTTGGCAAGAAGATGGACTGAGATAATATTCAAACACACACATACCCCCCTTACTACAACTGTCTTGAAATGCTAAATAAAATATTACAACACCCCCTAAAATGTTAATGCATAGCTGAATTTACAAGGAAGAAAGGAAATCCCCAGATGAAACAAATGGAGAGAGAACTGGAAACCAGAACCTAAATGAATGAACTGATACTGCAGCTGGGTCATTATCAGCTATAGTGATGTAGAGCAGAAGCGCAGTTCTGTAAAGGCCAGATAGCAAATAGGTGAGGCTTTACAGACCACAGACAGTGTGATATCTTCTTTTCTTTTTCTTTTTTTTTTTTTACAACCCTTTAAATACATATAAAGCATTCTTAGCTTCTGGGTTGTACAAAAACAGACCACAAGCCAGATCTGGTCCATGGGCCACAGTTCGCTGACCCCTGATATAGAGGCTTGGGTTTATGTCCACATGAAGACAGGAGAAAAAAATCCTAGGTCCCCAAGAGGGAGTACTCTCAAAAGATTGGATCACAGGGAGACGACAGGGAAGCTTGCCATATATTTTTATCTTTCCTCTGTAGTTAAAACTGTGGACATGCTATGCTTACATGAGTTGGGTTTTAAATTTATACTATATAAACTACAGTGAACCCTGGGGATCTGTGAATAGAATTCAAGGAGTCTGTGAACTTGGAGGAGAAAGCTAATTGCATCCCACTAACCTCTAATTGAGACTTAGCATTTTCTTCAATTAAGAAGGTAGTCAGAAGACTATAGTTGTATTAATAGGACTTGTGACTTTGTCACCAATAAAATCACAGGTATTTTCACATCAAAATATAGTACATATATTATTATTTCAGAATTTAAAATGTATATATTCTGATAAGTATGTTTCCGCATAATTGGAAATTTTAAAACACACCTCTAAATACTTATTGGGCCAAAGAATTTCTTGATGAAATTTTTTAAATTTTAGAATTTTAAACTAACAACATTTATTTCACATCAAAACTTGTTAGGTTTAGAAGGGTAATATTTAGAAGGAACATGGAAAATGAATAAGTTAACTTTTAATTCAAGAAGTTACAAAACAAAATAAGTACAAAGAAAGTCTGTTAATAGTAGGATTAATAAAAATAAATGCAGAAATTAATAAAAAAAAACAAAATACGAGATGATCAACAAAGTCACACTTCTTCGAAAAAATTAATAATAAGGCACACTTGTGGCAAGGCTAGTCAAGAAAAAAAAGAATGCACAAATAAGTGGTGTTAGAGATGAAAAGAAAGATATAGGGACAGCATAGTGTTTAAATTTTAAGAGAATATAATGAACAGTTTTATGCCAATATGTTTGAATACTCAGAAAAAAATGGGAAATTTCCCAGAAAAATGTAATTTAACAAAACTGACTCGAGAAGAAGAGAAAACAGAATTCCCAATGTGGGAAGCTATCCAAGTGTGGAGTGAGTGTTGAAAAGACATTGAGCAGCCATTCATTCATTTATTCAACAAATATGTATTGAGTCTCCACGCCAGGCACTGTCATGGAAGCTGGGGGTGCAGCAGTAAATGAATAGTCAAAGCTCCGTACTCTGTCAGTTCTGTCCAAGAGAACTTTCTATGATGATGGAAATGTTCTTTATTGTCTCTGTAATATGGCAGCCATAGGCCACATGTGGCTCTTAAGCACTTGAAATATGGTTAGTGCAACTGAGACACTGAATTTCTAACTTTATTTCCTTATAATTAACTGAAATTTAAATAGCCAGATGTGGCCAGTGGTTATCTAGCTAATAAGATCAATAATGTGTTAGTGGCTTCCTATGAGAGAACAAATTGTTGAACTTTCAAGACCTCGACCTTTCCAGAAATAGCTCCTCTGTCTGAGGTGGGCAGCCTTGGTGGCCAGACAACCTTGTGATCCTGTTACTTTACAGAGCATTTTCAGGCGCTTTATCTTACCTGCTCCTCACTTCCCTCTTGAGGCCTCAGGAGCTCAGGGATCCTTCAGTAAGAAAACATTGAGTACTTGTTTCGTGGTAGCCCCATCCCATATCTGATATATGCCACGACCATGTTGCCTCGGCTGCCTGGCTTGGTAAACACTCATTACTTACTGGGTAAGTGTAGAAGAGAGTGAGCTCATTGAGTAAAGGGGCTGTGTTCACTTTGGTCTGCTTCATCAGCGTTGCAGGAATAGGCAATCCTAAGTCTGGATGCATGAGCTAGGGAGATGGAGCAGGATTGGTGGGCGGAGCTGGGCACAGGGAGCAGACTGGCTGGGAGCGCTGATGCTCTCCTTTTGCTTCTCCCGCCAAAAATTTTAGGAAATAAACCAAAAAAAAAAAAGTTTACTAATATAAAAAAGTTACACATGAATAAAAAGTCCCTCTATTGCATATTTTTACAGATGGATGACATAAGTATCTTGGCTCAAGAAGAAAAGGCAAAGCCATGTGGATAGTGGAGAAAATGAATTCTAGAATGAATTTCTTTTCTAAAGCCCTTTGCTTTATTGATGTCTCATCAATGCAAACAGAAAATAGGGCCAGGCTGCACACAGAAGCTATACTGGAGGGGCCAAGCGTGCACATCCCTCCTCACCCGAGTGCTGAATAAGCAGATGCTACCCAGGTCCCAACAGTCTTGCTGTTGGGAGTGATGGCACTTCACTCGCACAATTACTGAGGTGGTGGGGGTGGAAATTGACCAGTGTCCCTGGAGCCCCTCCCTTCTGCACCCACTGGCCTGCAAAGCCAGAGCTGAGCAGCAGCAGTGCCCTGGGGCTGCTGACACTCCTTCCCCCCCCCACACACACACACACACTGGGGCACAAACTGAAGCCTCCCAGGAAACGGATATACTGGAGAACTGCATCTGCTGTCCTCTCCGAAGATACTTAATAATGTTCTTCTGTTGTGTATCATTCAAGGGGTCTTTTATGCTTCTGTTTTTCAGGGATGATAATGGTGATTTTATTGCTGCTTGTGGCTATTGTGGTCGTGGCAGTCTGGCCTACCAACTAATGGCAATAAAGGGACCACCAGCTGTGACACCTGCCAATGATGAAGAAAAGCTCGGCACTCTTTTGATACATGAAAGCTGCTCTCAATAAATTCCCCCAAAGCTCTGAACCCTTGATGTATATTGCTTCAGTGAAAGAATATTACACGGCAGCTCTAGAGAGCTGCTTGGAGTATCAGGCTCAGTGTGACCCTTTTGGTTCCTTGGTCATTTGGGTACTAGCCCAAGGTTCCTCAACTGCCCATGACTGCCAGTGGATTCCAGCCACCCCTTTGGGCACCCTGCAGGCTCATACCAAATTAATAGATAGTTCGTAACCTTGAATGTCTGATCTGGGAAGTCACTTGTCCGTGTAGGAAATAAGCAAACAGCCCAGGCCATGTTGTCCAGTCAGAGAAGGACTGACATGAGGACTGTGACATGGGGACACATCTCTGTATAACCACCGCCCTGCCCGAGACACCCTGCAAGGCTCACCACTCCTTCTAGTGGTGCTTGCTGCCATTGCTGAGACTATTTCTGGACTCTGCTTGGAAGCTGCCTTCAGACCTAAAAGCACATTCTTTTTCATTTCCTTGGTGATAGTAAACCCATTTTTCAAGGCCAAAACATCTTTATAATATAGCAGCCAGAATCAAGTCTGTAGAATAAGGTGGGTGGGGTGGGAGGTGATTAGGCTGGAAAGTACTGTTTAGGGGGTCAAAGAAAGGTGTGATAATAAAGTCTAGAGAACAGTGCCTTTATTTGGCTTCTAAACTGGCTCTCATAACCCAGTGTATGAGTGTGCGCAGTGCATGCATGTGTGTGCATGTATGGAAAAAGGCAGACAGGGGGAGCAAGGCCTGCAGAGGATCTCAGGCCCATGGAAGCATTGGTGAGTTCCAGGTTAGAGGGGCAGAGGACCCATCCTAGTACTGTCTCTTCTATCTGGACCGAAGGCAGGCTGCCCAGCTGGCCTTGCTTTGCCCCCCCTGGCAAAGAGGGGAAGAATTCAGATTGACCATGGAGCGGTTTCTGAAGTGCAAGATTTTACTGAGGAAAAGGGGAGAACAGGCCCAAGGCGGGGAGTCCTGGGGGGAGTCCCCTGTGGATTTCATAGGCACTGCGGGTGACTTCTCTCAAGAGAGTAGGATCTGACCGACAGAGACAGACATAAGAGGAGAAGCACGGCACAGCCTGGCATGGTGGTATCCCCACGACCCCGAGGCCTGCGACCTGGTGTGTTCGGAAGACCTGGGTCCAGACACAGGGCCTATAGTCAGAGGGGAACCATGACTTCTTGTGTTTGGTAACACTTTGTAAATTGTTGCAAAGTGTGGGTGACCCTATTTCCAGTAGCTCTTCCCTAGAGGGGCTGGGTCACCTGAAGGCCTTGCCTGGCCCTGCTCTACCTGAGCCGTCCTGCTTCTCTCTGGTATGTGCATGTGGCAGTGACATACACATCTCTCCCATCTTCACATGGGACTCTGCTTTACGCTAGGAGACAGGGCAGTGCTGCATTCACAACCACCCAAATCGGAGCAGCCTAGATCCACCCCAGAGGTAGGTGTCTCGCATACTGTAAGTCCATCTGAGGTCAACTGGCTCTGATGACATCTCCTCGCTCCAGAACCTGGGCCGATGGAACAGCCTTCATGGGCTCTAACAGAGGAAAGAGGATTCTGGAAACGCTCACACTAGCAGTTGACTGTTCTGCTCAGAGGTGAACCCGTTGCCTCTGCTCACAGCTCACTGGCCAGGACCAGTCACCTGGCCCTGCTAAAGTGCGAGGGAACCAGGAAGTGCCCAGAAGGCAGCCTGAGCTAGGTGGTAAATGTCCCAGTGACAATCATACCACTTACCAGCTATGCGACCACGGGCCTGTTTCCTCCTTCAGAAAATGGAGAGAAGAATATTTCCTGCCTTAGAGGGCTGTTGTGAGGATAAGGTGAGTTAGCACAGAGCACACTGCTTGGCTCAGCTGGAAAAGGATTCTTCCTCTAACCCAAGTCTAGACCCATTGGGCCAGATGGTCCCCAAATCCATACTCAGATTCTATCGCACGCCTCCAAAAACGTAGGGCAACAGAGCGAACCGTTGTGAGGACGTGCGAGCGAGCTGGGGCAGAGCAAGGCTTTATTTGGACCCTAGTGCCTGCCGACCTCCAGGGTCTGTGAATACATGCAGACCTAGGCTAAGCCTTGGGACGCTGAGGCCCTGGGCACAGATTTAGTGGAATAGCCAAGCTGTGTTTAGTTGGGAGGTGGCGAAGGGATGAGAGGGCAGGGAACGAGCGTGAGACATGCTGTCGGAAAACTGGATTGCAAAGTGAAGGAGAGGAAATGGAAGCAGGCTCGTTTCATGATGGATGATTTCCCGAAGGAGAGGGGCCATGCTGCACAGGGGGCCGAGGGCTTCTGGATGGTACAGCTTCCTGGGGTGCGTTTTCCTTGTGGGGGGAGCAGGGCGGTTGCTAATGGATCACCGAACAGAGGATCAAGAATCCAGAGAGCCAAGTCTTTCAGTGTTGTCGTGCAAAACCCCAAATCTGTATAAACAGCATCTCCTCGGAGCCCCCCACTTCGTGGCTCATGGGAGGTGGTATTGAAGGTCTGTTTGACTTTCTCACCTCCTCTTGACTTGCTCAGCACGGAGCCCCGGCAACTCATGGGGCGTCTTTGAACCAGAGCCACAGCATCCTGGCTCAGCCACACAGAAAGCCTTTTTCACGCCAAACACTGAGCTGATGTCTGCACACAGCAGCTTCTGTTCTTTTGACGAGTGGGCTCAAGGCCCAGCCCAGCACAGCTAGCTGGGTGACCTGGACAAGTGACTTCACTTCTCTGGACCTGCAGGCAGGGGAGGGGGTTAAAGAACTGGCCAGGTTAGACTGCGAGGACCTGCTGTCCTAGCCTTGGGCAGTGCCAGGCCTGGAGGGTGGGGCAGTCAGTGCCCAGCAGGAAGGCACCCCTTTCCTCCAGCTTCCTCAGTGTGGGCTTCTCACAGGAGACACCCACCCCACTCTGAACTGAAGGGCAGATCAGGGAGTGGCAAGGCATACCCAAGCCACTTGGGGGATCTGTTGCACCTACAGTAACAATGCTAATGTAAAGGTGGAATTTTCTGGCTGGGTTTGGTAAGGCCTGCTATCCCCTTCAAAGGTGTCATGGGCTGCAGCCCCGGGTGGGCCACAGTATTCTGAGTTGGTTATATGAACAGTAAGACCTTACCTTAAGCATAAAGAAAAGAGGCAAGACAGGGCTTTAGTACCCATCACCTTGGGTGCTTTTTCAATGAAAACAGACTTTATTAAAATAACAGTATAAGTATTGTTTAACTTAACCGATTATTAATTATAATCACTTTAAGTCAGGATACCATATAAAGAAATCCAGATACCTAGTTACAACTGGTACTTTTGTTCCGTTGAAACTACATTATTATTAATAATTGTAACTAAACCTTAGTTTTCATTAGCCCCGGGTCAGTCTGCTCCTTTCAGGACCTCCTGGGCCCCAGCAGCGCCCTGGAACCTCCTTCCGTGAGGCTGCTGCTGGGTTCCCAGCTGCCCCTCTGCCTCAAGCACTAGCAGGGTCTCTCCTGACTCTAGTCAAGAGGAACTGCCGCCTGGTCGAGAGCTACCTTTTCCTTCCCTGTCAGCAAAGCGGGCCTCGGCTTCCTTAGCACCCTTATCCCCTGCTTCTTCAGCTTCAGGGTTACACTGAGAGCTCTTTGTATAAAGATCATCTTTTATCTAGTTGGGTTTTCTAACCTAGCCCCCCTAAAGTTAAGTGGGTTTTTCCCCTTTTACAAAGTGAGCCAAGATTCATCTTTCCTCTAATTGTTTTGTACAACTGCAGACTTTCAACTATGTGCCAATAACAAAAAGCATTTATTCTTTTCATAAGTGACTTGCTGTCCTGTTGAGTCTCCTCCAGTTTGATGAAGCAATGAGTTAATCCATCTGTATACAGTATTTCTCACTGGCTCCATTCGTCCTTTCACTCCCGGTTTTTCTTGGCATATTTCTTATGTCTTTATTTAGTCTTAAAAGAGCATGGAAAGAGATGTCTGTGCAACAAAATCCGAAACCTGGGAACGTCTCTGCCATGAGTGGGCAGTCCTCATCCCAAGGCACTGTCTCTGGGAAAGGCAGAACGGGGTGGCAGCGGGGAGCTTTATAAATGAGTGTGCCTCCCTGAAAGTCAGCAGACCCTGGGAAGCCCTCTCACCCAGCATGGTCTGCGTTTTTGACTAGACTGCACTGGACCGAGTCCCTCATGGATATCAGTCAGCTTCCTTGTACCTCAGCATCCAGTCTCCAAAATGGACTTTTATGCACCCACCTTGGGCCAGTACTTAGCAGCAACCCAGCTTATTTTCTGCACTGAGTTTGGCAGACGTCAGTGCCTTCGCTCTCTGGCTAGAGCGTGCGGCCCTGGGAGGCAGCAGGGCTACTTACAATCCACGTTCTAATGTGTCTCTTGGGCCTGGGGCTAGAGCCACCAGCACAGGGTCCGGCAGTGGTGGAGACCCAAAGGAGATGGCACTCTCAGGCACACCATTTTTATGGACAGAAAAATGCCGCATCCTGAAAGTCCCTGAGAACTGGACCCTTGAAAAGAATGACCAAAGCCGAGTGTCGGATTTCCAAGTGCAGCACAAACCTCTTAGCCCCAGTCTCTCAGGAGGCCTTAAATCCTGCAAATGCTCCAGTTGTGTCTGAACTGACCTTGGAGAGAGCCTGAGACTGCAGAAAGGCTTCCTTGGCCTGTCCAGCCACTTGAGATTTGTATCCTGTCCCTCACCACCCAGTGTCGGGCATTGCCATGCCAGCAGGGACTCACACCCAAGACTGATTGGGACACCCCTCTATCTACCTGCCCTGGCTTTGACCCCCGGTTTTGAAAACAGAGCTCCTGTTCCTCAGAGCTGGACCTCTTGAGGAGGCTGAGCTGGCCCTGTTTCTTCTTGAGGAGACGCTAAAAACACCTCAGCCAGCTCCCCATGCTGCAGGGGAAGGGCCTTCCATGCCTGCCAGTTGAATCTCCTTCACCGAGAGGCCAGACAAAGCCCATTGCTAAGACTTGTCTTCAAAACAGCTGGGTGCAGAAATTATAGCTTCCTGGTGACGATCGGCTCCACTTTGCATGGCAACACAACATGTTCCTAATGACTGAATTGTTTATTTAATAAAGAAATGACAACCATTTGGAGGTTTAAATATAGCCTCTCAGAAACTCAATGAGCTCAGCTCCTGGTGGCTGCGTGGCACTGGCAGGGGCCCAGTCCCTACACCACACGAAGCCTTTAGCAATGGCTTGAAAAAAATTCTTGAGTTTCGCTAACCATTATCTTTTCTCTCGAGTCTCCTCTTGGCTTCAAATAGAAGTAACTAGTTCTGTGAATCGGGTGGGGACATTCAAAGGTACTCTCGGCCCTACTGTTGAATTTGAAGATGGGAAGATACCTCTTTGCCTTTTTCCCTGTAGTCCCCCTGGCGTAGGGTCCCAAGGAGTGGCAAGGATGAATCAATCCCAAGAATGGTTCTTGAGGACTGAAAGACAGCATGTCCCATTTGAGAGCTTTTTAATTTAAAATCACGTTTGGAGCCAGCAAGCCCTAGGACTTTCCAAGCAAAGCTGCCCTTTTCCTGTCTTTTTTTTTTTTTTTCTCTTTTCTCCCATAATTTGAGGTCTGTCTCAGGTTTTGTGAAAAACCCAAGGCTCTGTCTTGCTGGGAGCTCTTAGACCAGAATCCATATTCCTTAAGTGGCCTGAAGCCCCTCCATCCCTCTCTCCCCCCGCAGGCTCACCACCCACAGCTCAGACCTCCAGTAAAGACTGGGAGACAAAGAACAGTGTACAAGAGTTTATTTAATTGATATCTGAATTTAGTTCTATCATGTGAGGTGTGAGGCCCACGTTACAATTTCCATCTGGGTCCATTACAACTCTAACCAAAAAAAAAAAAAAAAAAAAACAAAAAAAAAAAAACCAGAAACAAAACAAACAAAAAAAAACCACGAACCTTAAAAAAAAGAAAATCCACAACTTCTTCCATGTCATTAAATATATTCATATATAATAACCATAATATATTAGTATGCATTGGAAAGGAACATTGACCCAAACAATATGTCATGGTCACAACTAAACATTTACAATTCCGAGTGAACAGAACTCTGAAACGCAGGAGGGAGTTGAGGGAGGATGGGAAGTGCATTTGAGAGCAGGGGATGGGAAGAGATGGCCAACGACACAAGGAGTGGGGCTGGCTTGGTTTTGGTGTGGGGGGGGTGGGGCGAGGCCCCACAAGTACACATTTTGATACCCCTAGGGTATGGCATGGCTGCAGCCATGAACCGTGGCCCAGTAACCCCATCAGTGAGTCTAGTTTGTCCACTCTCGGTTTCTCTCGTAGGGTGGGATGGGGGGCTTCCTTTAAGTGTTGAGACCCTAACATTTTTGTTTCCTAGAGGGACCATTTCCTAACCCCTCAGATTCTGCTTGATTTCAGTCTCATTCCAACCTGGGCCAAACCCAAGAAAGTCTTTACCCATTTTTCTGCACGTTACTATGGAGGCAGAGTTTCAGGAGGTTGCTAAGGGCCTTGGGGCAGCTCATGGTCTCCCTGGCTTGGACCAAAGGTGTCCCTCCCTCCGTTTCTGAGAACCTGAGGATGGTGCCCCCTGCCCTGCTTTCTCAGAACAGAAGCCACAGCCTGCTGGTAATCCGGGGGCCGCCCCATATCCTTCCCCCTTCTCTCCACCCCAATCTTAAGCTTTACTGTGTGTCAGTAAAGCAGGCACTCTGTTGTCAGAGGCTCCAGACCACCTAGAAGGTAAAAAAAAAAAAAAAAAAGGACAACTGGGGAATCTTTTTTTGTTTTTTGTTTTTTTAAAAAGACTAATCTGGTATGTTTTTCTTCAAACACCTACATATCACAACTCTGGTTAATACACTCTTCAAAATCAAAATCTAGTTGCATTTTACATCCCTTCTTAACTGTACAAACCGGCATACCTCAATTCCTATTTCTACCTCCTCCCCGGGACGGAGACAGTGGTGGAAGAGGGTGCTTTCCCAAGGAGGGGTCCTCACTGCTGAAGTTGGTGGCTGGATTCAGAGGAGCAGGGGGCTGGGCTCTGGTTGGGTCTGTGATATGGGGAAGGCAGCCTGTGATGACTGAAATCCCAGCAGTGTCCTCACCCCAACCTGGCTGATCTGGCCACCCTGACCCATTCCCCAGGGGCCACGCCACTGGGTGGACTAGATGGATTTTGCCCTTGGGGTGCTAAGGTGGGTGAGGCTGAAGACTGGTTGAATTGAAAGCAAGATGTATTATTGCTTTGTAGGCTGTTGGCTCCAGAGCTGAGGGGACTTGGAGACTACCAAGGCCAGCCCCTTGAAGGACCTGGGGTGACTCAAACCCAGGGTAGGAGGTGGTAGAGCTGCCATGCCCTTCTGGGCAGGGGAGGGGAGCCAGGCTGGTGTAAATAGAAATAGGAAAAGTGAATGCCTTTCAAGGACTGTGGGCCAGCAAAATGCCAAGGCCTCTGAGGTGCTAATGGTGCTCAGCAAACCACGGTGGGCACTAGAAGGGCTGACTGCTAGGAGAGAGGTCCCTATGCTCCCAGCCTTGAGTCTGGATTCAGGAAAGACAAATACCCTTTCTCAGGGCCACTCTGTCCTCTCCCAGCCCACATGGGCATCTCTGCTCACCTCTCCTGGAATCCCTCTCAACAACCCCAGACAGCCAAACTTCCTTTCTACTATATCTTAGATCAGCCAAGGTCTGCCTTTTGGAACCTGGGGCTTCCGGACTGCCCCGTGGCGAGTTTACAGCCAGCCTCACCCACCACTCTTGCTCTACCTCTGGAGACGTTATTGTGCCCCCCCACCCCCCTCCCCCTATACACACACGCTTCTATTCTCCGGGCCAGTGGCAGTAACCAGGGCCCTGGAGAACCCCCTCACAGCCTGCTACAGGAACTGAGTGGGTAGGCTACAGAGCTAGCGTGCAGTGAGCGAGGAGCAGCATGGCCCATGGTCAGAAAGCCTGGCTTTGGAGTGTGAATCCAGTTCTGCCTCTTATCTGCCTGGTGACCATGGGCACATGTGCTTCATTTTCCTCACTGGTGAGTCTGGGGGTGAGAATCCCTGTTTCACAGGGTTGTCATGAGGATAATAATAGATCATGTGGGTAAAGTGCCAGGCACAGAGCAGGTGCTCATTAAATGGCAGCCGTGACACGGGCTGAAGCAGAGGCGGCAGAGGGAAGCCTGACCACTTACTTGGTGTCACCCTTCTGAGCAGCCAAACTCCGGTGGGAAAATGAAACCAATTTCCTGACTGAGAAGGGAGCCAGGACTCTCAGTGTGCCGGGTGTGAGGATGTGGGCCAGAGGCCCTGGGAAGTGCAGAGCTCAGGAGGCAGGGAGGCAACAGGCCCCCAGGAACAGGTTCTGTGTGAGGCAATCAGACCCAAAGATCTGGGGCTGCCTGCCTGGGGACAGTGTCTCTAGGAAACTCTGGAAAGTTGGTCTATCCATGCCCAGGGGTTATGGGAGGCCTCCACAAAGCCGGCAACTGGACCAGTTTGGATAGACGCTGCCCAGACTAGACCAAGATAGCTGGAGCGGACAGCCCCAGGGTAGGGGCAGCTGCGGCAGGCTGTCTTGGCCTAGCAGCCTCTGTCACTTCCCTTGGAAAGCCAGGAGCGAGGGCAGCAACAGGAAGTAGTCACGGCTTCCTTAGTTCCCAGGAACCTGGTCAGTTCTGCCCCTGCCCGCTCATAGCTCAGGCACTCCAGCCTCTTGCGGGGCAGGGAAACCCAGTCCTGACTCCTGCAAGCCCCTTCCCCCGGCCGGGCCTAACCACCTTTGCAGCCTGCATTCCATGCCCATCCAGGCCCTTCCCAGCTGTTTGTTGACACTGCTGAAAGGCCTTGTGGGAGCTGATGTCATTACACAAATAATGTCACTGCCATAAACCCAGGCAGTGCCCCTTCCCCCTCCCCTGGAAAATGTCATAAAGGGGCTGCCTCCAAGTTTCCAAAAAGGAAACTCTCAGGGAGGTTTTGCCTTCGCAATGCCTCCTCCAACAGGCAGCTCCAGTATGAGGCAGTGACCACCCGGCTTGGGCTTCTCAGGGGTGTCCTTGGGGCTACTGCCCTCGGAATGGGCCAGAATCCTGAGCCTGCACCCAACCCCCAGCTGGGCAGGGGCAGGCACCAGCGGAGGCTTCCGCTTCTCTGGCTCCACAGATTGTAAACCCCTCACCCCACCCAGGAGGACCAAATCGGCAGGTGGCAATGGAGACCACAGCCTGCACGGGGAACGCTGGTTGCACAGGCTGCTTCTGCCGCCCCCATATGGTAGCCCAGCCCCTTCAGATGGGGCCCACGTTGTCCCAGACAAGGGTCCTGTGACAAAGAAGGGGCAGGGGAAAAGGGAGGGGATTTTCGGTCTTTTGTGTCTGGGGTGGTGGTTTGGCCAGGCTCGCACTGCTCCCCGCCCAACTGCGGGCCTAAGAATTCACAGTTCTTCTCACGTTCCCCTCTCTCTCTAACCATCCACCGGCCGCCGCGGGTGCGGCCCCAACTGCGCGGTTCTGCGCCCATCCTTCGGGCCCCGGTCAGGCTGCCCCGCCCCCGCCACGGAGACCCCCCGCCAGGCCCTAGGGAAGCACATCCCTGCTCTGGAAGGAGCCCGTGAGGTAGCTAAGTCTCGTCCTCATTTCTCCAGGGCCAGGCCTGCTGCGCACCCCTCCCCGCGCGCGGCTCTCACCCAGGGCGAGCAGGGTGGGGCGGGGGCGGGG
>NW_011888825.1:1626757-1632120 GCF_000151845.1 Pteropus vampyrus | reverse complement strand
AAAAAAAGAGAGGGGGGCTTGCTCAAATATATTTGTGAAATACTGGATTAAATAAAGTCAAGAAATTTCCTCACTGCAGGACTTTTCAGAGCTTTTAATCTACAAATTGTGTGTGTGTCTGTGTGTGTGACACACTCATGCATGTGTGTTGGTTTCCCAAATAATCCTGACTGAAGAAATTTTTGACTGGTGCATTTCAAGTCATCAGAGCCCCATGGGGCCTACTTGGGGAACTCTCGGTGCGGGGACACATATTAATTCCCCTCAGTCTAGGGAATAAATCAAGAAGCCTCTGCTGCAATGACTTCCATTCAAGGACTCAGACTCTAGTCTATTAGGGTCCAGGAGGGCTAGGGGAAGTCTGTAAGAACTGACCACACTCCCAGCACACTGGGCCGGGTCCATCTATCTGCCCAGGGCCATCTTTCCCAGCATGCCCTGTACCCTTCACCGCTGGACCAGGCTGAAGATTACCCTGGCTGCTGAGTAGACGTGAGCCCTTCTGAGAGAGAAGCAGCATCTCATCCCTCCAGATACAGGTGAAGAAACCGAGTAATAGGAAGGCTAGGGGTCGCCAGCAGCCATGAAGACACAGTCATCACCTGCCCACTTACAGCTCCAAGCACTGGGCCCACCCACAGCTCAGCCTGGCTTCTCATGCTGACCGGCTTCTTCTCTCAGGGCTTCTGGGGCCACTCCACCACCCTCGATCCCAGGGCCCCCCATGCCCAGGGTGTTAGGGAGGGGCAGAGATGGATAGGCTCAGGGGAGCATCAAACACCATCCAACTCATACTTCTAGGGTGAGAGAAGTAGCAGATTTTCCCATATTTTCAGTTCAGCTGTTCCTGGGCATCCTGAACTTTGCACTCCAGTTTGAAGGCTCCAAAGAATGGCTGCCATGGCAACCGTTTCCATGTTTTTGTCACTAAGGGACTCAACACTCAGTGTGAACTCTGATGGGGGGTGGGGAGCCCTCCGGCCCAGAGAAGTGGCTGGGCCATGTGTGTTTGACTGTGCAGATGGAGGTCACCGTGGCAACTGAGTGCCCCTTAGCTAAGCAAGGGGGAGCCACCCCCAGCTTCCCCGAGAGCCCCCATTTCCTCTCCTCAGGACTGAGCTGAATACAGAATGAGCCTCCCTCAGGACGTGGCTGTTTCCCCGCATGGGACCTCAGACCCCTGGCCCAGCCACAGTGTCTCCCAGCTGGGGTGGGCATTGGTGGTCAAAAGAGGATGCTACAGAAGGCACCTCTGGCTGGGGTCCCTGGAGATGGCAGCTTTGATCTTAGGCACTGAGCACCTATTGGTGTTATGGGCTGAATTACGATCCCCCAAAATTCGTATGTTGCAAAGTTCTAACTCTCAGTAGTTCAGAATGTGATAGTATTTGGAGATAGAGCCTTTAAAGTGGTAATTAAGTTAAGATGAAGTTATCAGGGTTGGCTCTAATCAAATATGGCTGGTGTCTTCATAAGATGAGGAGATGAGGACACAGACACACAGAGGAACAACCATGTGACGACACAGCGAGAACGCGCCATCTGCGAGCCAAGGAGAGAGGCCTCAGGAGAAACTAACCCTGCCGACACCTTGATCTAGTACTTCTAACCTCCAGAAATGAAAGAAAATAAACGTCTATTGTTTAAGGCTCCAGTCTGTAGTGCTTTGTGCCGGCAGCCCTAGAAAACTAATACAATTGGAATCAGTGACTCAGGGCGTTGAGTCTCGGCTCAGGGCCAGGTGGGAGCCAGACCTGGTGAGGGCCCCCAGCTGTGCCGGGAAGAGCTGGCTGGACAAGGTCAGGCCTTGGGCTGACCCTTTGGGCCCCCAAGGGCCCTTCTAAGTCCCTGGACTTACAAGAGCATGGCCAATCACAGCAGGAGGACTTCCCCCCCGGCCCACTTTCCCTGGTCTGGAGCCCTCCCTCCTCTCAAGGAATGCCCTGGGACACCAGGCAGGGCATCCGAAGCAGCCTCCACCCCATGTCCCCAGGCATGATCAGCACAGGCCTGAAGGGGACCTGCTTTACACTGGGGACACAGCCCAGAGGGGCACCCGCCCCTGGGTACCCACTGTCCTCGAGAATCTAGGGGTCAATGTAGGGGATACCAGTCAGTTGGCACAAAGCACTGGCCCTTTTCCTCCTACAGCCCCAGCAGCTCCCGGCAGCTCCCTGGCTATTGAGTGAGACAGCACAGACCTGGAGGCAGGGGCAGTGGAGGGTGGTGGTAGGATTCGTGTGATTATGCTGGAAAAAATCCACATTTCCGCTGCCCTTGGCAACGCCTCCGCACATTACACAGCCCACCAAGTATGAGCTGCACACGAGTGCACGGGCCAAGTCCCCGCAGTGCACATACAGCTGAAAATATTCAAAATACACACTGAAACAGTGACCTCAGGCAGGGCTGCTCAGCATGCTCTGGGTGCACTCGGCACGGCACAGCACGGCACAGCGCTGGGGCTGCTGCCACCTCTGACGGCACTGCTGCTGGGAGCCAGAAATGACCTGAGTCTTCTGGGGGCCGTACATCACCCAATCGGGGCTGGGCACAGTGGCTGTGGGGAGCTCTGCCCATCCCAGGACCATGGCCCCCCACAGCGGGCCCCTTACACCCACACAACACTCACTCCGGAACCATTAGTCTCAGACCTTAAGATGCCTAAGCCCCTACTGTTGTCCTAAACTGACCTCAATGAGGCCAGAATGGGGAGCTCTGGTGAGGATCCCCAACCTTGTAGTCAGAAATGAGGGAGATGAGATGACCGACCCTCAGGAAGGCCAATCGTGAGATCGGACCAGAGCGATAAGAGGTGTGCGGACGCCTCTTAATTAGAGACTGGTGTGCAGGAAGAGGGTCCCAGGGTGCAGCCAGGGTAGATGTCTCTGAAGTGGAAATAAGGAAGTGGTTGAGGCAGGTGCTGGCCAGAAAGGGGTGCCTGGCGCCCAGCTTCAGACCCCACTTTCCGTGATAAGCGGCCCCACCTCAGGGTCTACATTGTGAATGCACCTTCCTTTGAACCCTTGTTCACCTAGAAAATGAGGGCTCAGGCTGGGTGGCTGCTGTGAGTGAGCGCTGCTGTGCTTGCTGTTCCACAGGGCTCTGCTCTTGGCACAGACAAAAGCAGGCGTTGGGGAGTAAAAGCTGGAGCCTACGAGGTCAGATGGGTGAGGCTGGCTCCAGGGGTGCCCCCAGCAAGCTGTGGAGGAAGCACGTCTGCAGCATGAAGCAGACACACACAGAAAAGCAAGAAGAGAGAGTTCAGGCTCCAGAGAACAAGGCCTCGGGTCCCAGGGGCCAGGCTGCGCCTTGTCTCCTGGCCTTGGAGTCCCTGGACTGTTGGTATCGGTGCAGCAAACCCTCCTTTCCCGAAGCAAACCAGTTGCAGAGGTCTGTTAGCAAGACTACAGGCGGGCCAGGGCAGCAGCCTCCCCCTCAGCAACTCCTGGGTTCAAAGGAAAGCCTTTCATGCAAGGAAGCCTTCTCAGCCACCGAGTACTGACTTCCCTACTCTAACTCAAGCCTGCTGCATTGGCTGGCAGGGGTACATACTTCGTTGTCCCTCGGCAAAGGCCTGTGCCTGGCTCTAGAGAAATGACTGTGACCTCAAATGGGTGGAAGGGACTGAGGGCCAGGTTCATGGAGGCCAGAGTCAGCAGGAACAGCCAGTGACATCACTGGGCTGGTTCTGGCTGAGGGGCAGGGAGCTAGGAGGTAGGCTCTGGACAGAGTGGGGGCCTTGCCCAGCCTGGGGGTCCTCAGTTGCTGTTTGCTGCATCCCCTACAAAGGTGTGAGGCACCTGCATGTCTTTCCATAGACGCAGACCTCTAGCCATCCTTCCCAGGGTGCCTCAACCTCTACAGAGCCTCAACGCTGGGATATTATCAGGCCATCAAAGGCAACCTGTAAAGTGAAAAGCTCCAAGTCCCGTCGTGCACTTGGGTTCCTCCAAAGGGGGTCATGTTGCCCCACGGCAGCCCTGTCCTTGCCCATAGCCCCATTTATTCAAAGCCTGCCTCCTTCCCTCCGCAGCTCCAGCCCTGGCCCAGGAGACCTGGAGCCTGTCAGCCCTGGGCCCTCTGAGGACCTGCACATTGCCACCACCTTGAACGGTTAGTGCCAGGAGGCAGTTCCCAGCGGGGATCAAAGCTCCCAGCAGAAGCCAAGTTCTAGGAAAGCTGCTAGATTAGCCAGGAGTATACAGTTGTTGCTCATTCATCTGTTGGTCCAGCCTGCCTGAGACAGACAACCCGCTGGGCTGGGACTGGGGGAGTGGCCTTGGCATAGGCCCGGGGTGTGTGTGTGTGCGCGCGCGGTGTGGGGGCAGTAAGGGGTTTGGGGGTGCCGGCTGTCCTCCTCTCCCAGAAAGCCCGGAGTGCTGGGACACCTCTGCAGGGAGGCTTCCTGCCTCCTGGAGGTCTCTTAGATTTACGGGCTGCTCGGGGTGGGCCCCCAGGAGCTTCCCAGCAGCTGCCCTTTCCAAGGAGGCTTGGGTGGTCAGCCCCTGGCCTCCCCCGCCCAGCCATGCCTTCCTGTTGGGCCAGTCTAGCTAGGAAAGGCTTGTCACCCATCTGCCTCAGAGACAGCGGCCAGAATGAATAGGGGGAGGACACTAACCCCACAGAAACCATTAAAACCATGCAGCCCCATAAATCTCCCGGCACAGAAAGCATGTCATGAGTTGCAGCTGCTTTCATAAAATGCAGCTCTGACCACATGTTCCCCAGTCTCCTGTGAAGGTAAGAAACCGCTGAGCAGGGCCAAGCCTTGTTCTCGGGGAAGCTAACCTGACTCAGGACTGGGTGAGCACAGGAGTGAATGTGCTGAGTTGGGGGGTGCACGGCGGCAGGGCAGGGCCAACACACCCAAGACGGGGTGTCACAGCAACCCACACTGTTTTTATTAAATGAGGTGGAGGGCTGGAGACTCACTGGGCCACCAGTCACAGCCCCCCACACCTCCCACACCCCAGGAATCCTCAGGAACCCTGGAGGCTGCCACCTTCTGCCATACCTGCGAGGACTGTCTCAGACCTTGAATAAGGTGGGGACAACCAACTTAGGGCCAACTAAAGGTCTCCCCCTTTTATCCCCTCAACCAAAGGAGGAATGGTATGCCCCTCTCTCATGGAACCAAGAGCAATGTGGAGGCTGCCTCAGTTTCCCCTGCCAGGGCCTGGTGCTTAGGCTCTGTTCCTGGGAAGGAGAGGGGTTAGGTGCCTGGGACCATCTGACTGCATGGGAATCTCCCGAGTAAGGGAGATCTGGGAACGGGAGAGCCAAACTCAAGAAGACACCAGCCCCAGTTGCCTGGGAGATGGTCATGGTCTGGCCACAGCTGGAAAGCAAGAAGAAATCAG
>NW_011888825.1:1590162-1625132 GCF_000151845.1 Pteropus vampyrus | reverse complement strand
GAAGCTCCAGGGAGGAAGACAGATGAGGGCCGGAGCTGCCAACCCCCCAGAGCAGGCCTCTCTGGAGCCCACTACCCTTAAGCCAGATGGGAGGGGCAGTGTTGGGGGGCCTGATTCTGGGAGTTGCTGTGCTGGGAAGGGCTGCAGTGTATCCCACCCACCCATGGCAGGAGGCCCCCATCAGTACAGCATCCTGTGAGATTAGGGGCTTTTATGTCAAGCTGTCACTGGGGCCCACCAGCCCTCCCTACCCAACCTGGTGGTCACCCACATTCCATGACCCTAGGCTGACTCATGTGGACCTAGCTCCACATCTGGCCTCCATATGGGGCTGGCACTCCTGGGGGGGAGGTCACATCTGGCAGGGAAATCGAAGGAACCCCAGGGGGCCAGTGACCCCCAGGGAAGGGTCAGTGAGCCTCTGCAATACCCCGCCATGTGCTGATGGCTGGTTGGCGTCCTGTTCTCTGGAGCTCAGGGTAATGCTGGGAGGTGTGGGGCTGGCCTCTCCCAGCCTGCACCACCAGCTGCCTCCCAGCCTCAGCGGGGGCCCTGCCACCTGCCTGGCTCCCTAGGCAGCCCTCCCTTTGGGGGACAGTCCCCAGGGCACTTCTCTAACATCTGCACTCATACCCAAGCCCCAAAGTCACAGCATGCTGAGGACATGAGAACTTCATCCTTTGGACATGGTTGGTAACCATCTGTTTCTCTGGCCTTGAGGGGACTGATCCTGATCAGGAATAGCTACTGACCCCCAGATCAAGAAAAGCAAAGGGAGGGGGTGTAAAGGGGGAGAGAGGCCATCATTTGCTGAGAGGCCCTATGTCCCCACAGCTAGTTGGAGAAAGAGAGGTCTGAATGTGAGACTCTCCCCATCACGCTGCTCATCTGATCCCTAGCTCGAGCCGCTGGACACGGGCCGGGCAAGGGCCAGGCATCATTTGCCGTCTCCATCCATGCCATGCCACCTTCACAGTAACCCACTGCCAGCATCGTCTCCACACCCACCTCCACGGCTAGCATGGTGTCTCCATCCTCCATCACGGATGTGCCCGTGACCCTTTGTCGCATGGCCATGCCCCTCACCAGAATAGTGCCAACCTCACCTCTGCACCATCAATGACATCCCCGCCATGATGCCCATCACCTTGGCTCCATCTTCTCCAACAGCCCCACCACTGTGACAGTCACCCTGACACCATGGTGATCCCACGAAGATGTCTCTGTGGCCTCCCCTCTAGGGCTTATTCTCTCTTCTGAGGCTTTTTGAGAGTTGAGTTCAGGGTCCTGTGAGGGAACCAGTTCTCGAGCCTTCTAAGGGACTGCTGTCCCCACTCTGTGCTGCCAAAGGCTCAGGGCCTCGGCACAGGGGAGGAGAAAGACCTCGGCCTTGGAGTTCTTGATCTTGGGCATGTTATTGCATCTTACTGAATCTTGACATCCCAATGACAGAAACAAATTCCTGCCTCACAGGTGCTTTTGAGGACTCAATAAGGATGTGAGCAAAGGCTGTGAGGTGCCCGCTCAGAGGCCTGCAGAGGAGGGAACAGTCACTGGCCCAGCGAGCCTCCTCTCTTGGGTTTCCACTGCCTCAGGAGGTACCAGAGCACTCTCTGTCGCTATAAATCAGAGCTCCGCAGAGGTCCAGCTCTGCTGTGAGGCCACCGAGAAAGCACACACACGCGTACCACCTAACGAGCCCAGCTTCTCCCCACAGGGGCCAACAGGATCTCCCCTTTGAGTTGTATCCTCACAAATAATCCTTGTGGGATCTCAAGAAGGAATAGTAGAGACAAATCATCTTGTGAAAAGCATTCTGATTTTTCCATCCGGTGGTGCCAAAATGTCTTTCAACAAAAGAGGTGACTAATAAACATTTCTGGGAATAAATAATTTTTCCAAGAACTGGCAAAAGTGAGATGATCTCACCTTTCAGAATGTGAGCTGTCTGTCTTCCCCACTCTTTCTGAAACTCAAGAAGGAAGAGGCAGGGGCAGCAACTAGGCCACCTGAGGCAGTGGCTCAGCAAATACGTAGGAGCCCTGGGGGCCAGCATGAGATAGACTGGCTCTCAGTGGGGTCAGAATGATTTCTGGATATGAGCACGGACATGGCTGCTGAGGTCCACGCTAGCATCTCCCCGGCCCCCACCCCCGGCCCCCAGCACCCCATACATGCTCTTCTTCCATTTCCTTAGCCTGTTTCCACTTCTGTGCTTAGAGGCCTTTCTGCCTCTGCCTGGGAGCCCTGCTTTGCCCAGTGAACGACGGATACTGGGGCTCCCTCCTCCGGGAAGCCCTCCCTCCCTCCCCTCTTCGGAGGACAGGCTATTCCTTGCTAATGGCCATCTCAAG
The DNA here is from genome assembly GCF_000151845.1 of Pteropus vampyrus. NCBI lineage: Eukaryota > Metazoa > Chordata > Mammalia > Chiroptera > Pteropodidae > Pteropus > Pteropus vampyrus. The sequence goes on along the minus strand of NW_011888825.1, from coordinate 1,622,778 downwards.
CTGGACCCTGGCCACACATCCACCATCTGTGTTCTCATCTGTGTGTCTGTTCCCCTCCTAGGCTGTAAGCTCCTTGTGGGCTAAGCCTGTGTCTCCTCCACATCTATAAGGTTAGCACCCAAAACAGAATGCGGCACACAGCAGACGCTCAATGAGTGTGCAAGGAGGAAATGGCTAGAGGTGGGTATGGGTGTGTGAGCAAGCAGGACTTCTTAGGATGTGCAGTGCTGTGCTTATGTATGTGTGTGTGGGCGGGGAACGAATGCCTGTGCACAGCGGCTACGGGATGGGGGAGGCTGCGCAAACATGAGGAGGTGAGTGAGGACCAGACAGTGGTCCTCTGAAGGAGCCCAGGGACAAGATGGAATAAAGAGGAAGGAAAGTAGATGGGAAAAAAGAAAGTCAGGAGGCTGAGTGGCAGGGCACAGGCCTGGGAGGAGTGGGGAGAGGGCCTTGTGGGGCTAGGTGGGCTGGAAGGCCCAGTTGGACAGGCTGAGGGCATTTACTACAGAAGGTCAGGGGAGCATGAAAGCCAGGCCCCCTTCTGCCACTTCCACGCCAGGTCAGTGGAGGGGGGGGCGGCACCAGGGGGGCTTTTCCCTTCCCGGTTGGGTTGCTTGGCCCTTGTTTTGGCCGGGCCCAACATCCCCACACAAGAGATGCTTGGGAACAAAGTGTCACTCTATCATCCTCATCGCCCTGACTCTACTGGCAGAGGTTCTGGAGCCCGGGCTTCCTGTACATGTGCCACAGAGCGGGCGACTCCAGCAGAGGTGTGCTCTGCCTATATCTGAGCGGCCGATGGGATGCAGACACACTCGCACACACATATTCACACACACGGTCACTGAAGCACACTCACTCGAAGCATTTATACAAAGGAAGGGCTCCTCCAAGGCTGAGTTTCTTGAGAAGTTGTCAAGAATTGCTAATACACTTGAGAATAATAAAAACTCTTCTGTGAACAACTGTCCCACGTTAAGCTTTCTCGTGGGTGCTTTTTCAAGCATTTGCAAGGTGAGCTGGATTCCCCTAGAGGGCAACAGAGGACTGAGGTGGTCCCAGGATAGGTGGACCGGCAATAATAGCCTCACCAAGGACCCCTGCCCTTGGAGATGGTGACTGGCGTGTTGGGGCCGTGACATGTCTTATCTAGATGAATGTCAGGTCCCCTTGATCACATCTCCATTTGACAGATGAGGACACTGAGGCCCAGCTTGGTAAGGCTTCTTGTCCAAAGTCACAGAGCAAGTTAGGAATCTGTGTCTTACCAGATTCTGGGGCCAATGTCCCTTTCCCTGTTATAGGGTTTCTCTGGACAGACATGAGAAGCACAGCAGGGCTTGGCCTGAGGCCCTCCCCCACTCCAATTCTTTCTTGTCTTGCTGGGCGCCCACCCCAACCCTACCCAGGCTGGGCCCTCTCTCATCGGTCAACATGCCAAAAGAACACAGGGCAGGATCTGCACACTCCAAGCCGGCCCCCTGGACATTCCTCATTCCCCAGCTTCCCCCAGTCTTGGGTCTACTGGCCAGGTCAGTGGAGACCCAAATCCATGCTCTGCAACCACACAACATCAAGACTCTCTCGTGAGCTGGCCTCAGAGGAGGGGCCTGCTCTTCACCCAGCAGGGACAGCAAACTTGAGGTTCCAATTAGCAGCTCCTGAAACATCCAAGTGCCCTGGCTGTAAGTGAAGGAAATGTGTTTCCTAATTGGCTCCCTGCCGGGGTGTCAGTCACAGAGCAGAGATTATGCAGCTCATCCAGACCTCCCTCCCCAGCCTTCCTTGCCTGGCCTGCCCAGGCCAACCTCACCTACTCTCCCATCCTCAGGCCAGCACCATCCTCATCCTCTTCTTGCTCATCTTCCCCTGGGCTGGCCCAGGTCTGTCCCCACTATAGGAGGGACACCCCTACTCACACTTCAGCCAGGGGTCCAGGGTCCCAACAGGATATAGGAATGATGCTCTACAAGGTCCTGCAGACTTAAGCCAAGACCTGGTCCCCCAGCCTCAGAGCTAGGCCTGCAGCTGCTGCTGGACTGGCCTCCTGCTGTGCCAGTGGGCCCAGTCCAGACTCTGTGGGTGCCACTCACTCCCTCCCTGAGGCCTTACCCGCCCCACCCTGCTGGGCTCTTATAAGCTGTCCCTAGGAACCCTTATTGACACTTTCTTTGTCTTGCTTCCTGCCTAAATACACAGGCCCAGATGCTGAAATGGGTGGAGATGTTCTCCAACTTTCAGGTAATCCCAAGAGTATAAGGAATAGTCTTGGGGACCAGAAAACCCTCCAATGTTTTTTGGGGAGTAGGAGGGGCAATGTCCGGCCTGGCCTTGGGCAACAGGCCAGGGGGCACAGTTAGGAGGACATTAAAGCTAACAGCACAACAGCTTCAGACCTCATCAGCGGCCTGAGGGGGCACCCCACTTCTCTCTTGCATCTGCTGCTCCTCAAGTCTTGCCCTGCGGCAGAACTGTGGATGATGGGCAGTGCCTGGCCGTAGGTGTGGGGGCAGCAGCAGGGGTAGCTTTGATGAAGTCTGGAAAGGTGAGCATGCAGGGCTGTTCCTAGCTCCTCTTGCCCCAGGACAGGTAGGGTCCTGGGGCTAAATATGATATTGAGGGGGGACCCAGGGAAGGGCCTGTGGAAGGAGCAGGAGGCTGGACCTCTGTTGGGCAGCGGCTGGATAAGGGTCCCATCTGTGACATGAGGGAACTGAAGCCCATCACCACTGACACTTGCTTCAGTCTGATAATCCATGAGGGACTGAGGTGTGGGCGGAAGGCAAGGATTGAGTCAGGGAGCAGAGGTCAAGTGGAAACCAAAGGCTGTGCCCCACCCATCCTTACCCACAGGAAAGAAGCCCCTGTTGCCGGGGCGGGGCACCAGCAGGGGTGGGGCGCGGGGAGGGCCTGGGGACCTCCCTGGGTCTATGAAAGGAGGGCATCAGGGCCCCTTCCACAGAGAGAGGGGGCCTGCCAGCTGGTGAGTGAGGTGGCTAAGGGAGCTCTGAGAATGCCAAGGGTCCCTGAGAATATCAGGGGTAAGAAATGCAGGATTCCATGGAGAAAAAGAAGTCAGAAGAGAACAAAACAGGACTGAATCAAACAGAATAAGGTGGAAAATGGGATCTGTTTTGGTAACTTTTAAATAAAAGTCCAATTTTTCTTTTTTCATTTGAAAAACAGAACAGGGCCTGCGGGTCGACACCTTATGGAGAGAAAGACTGTTCAGCTCTTCCGTTCTCCTGGCTCTCCCTCCGTAGCGTCTACTTAAGGATGCTTCAAGACTAAAATTAAAACAACCTTCCCCCATATAGGCCACTTATTCCTTTTCCCTCCAGCCTCTGTTCTAGGCAGGAAGAAGGGAAGAGGGGAGGCAGGGCGAGAGGCACAGGGCTCTTCGCTGAGCCTGTGAGGACGGGCTGGGCTCGGCCCTCAGACCCCCAGCCTGGGAATGTGGCAGACTTCTCAGTCCCTCTTGCCCGCAGAAGGCAACCTCAAAGTCCCCAACAGACTCAGACACCTGGGTCTGGGAAGACAAAGCCCTGTACCTTGGGGCCACACGAGTTTCATCCAGAACAATCTGGGGCCTCTCTTTATAGCTGTCACCCTGGCTCAAGACAGCACATCCTTTATCTTGAAACCACCTCAAAGTTTCTTTTCAAAATCAAGGTTTGTCTTCTGGTGGAAGCAGAAGTTTCTGTACTACCTTGGAGTGCAAACCCTCTAAAGGGGCTTTTAGGAACTTACTATGGACCTCAGAGGGGTCTGAGCAGGGATATACATGGCCTGGCCACTTCTGAATCAACACACAAAACCTGCCAGTGGCTTCACCCCGTGGGAGGCCAGGCTGATGGCAGGGAGCGTGGCTGGATCACTGCGAGTGGGGTGTGCGTGTTGTGTGTGCGCGCATATGTGCACACGCACAGCAGAATGAGAAAGTTTTAGAGGTTCTCAAAATTCCTCTGGTTTCCTTTGGGTCTCATCATTCATTTCTTTCTCCTAAAAAGACCTAATCATTGTCCTTATTAAAGGAAAAAAATCCTTATGTTTGGTTAAAACAGCTGGCCGAGTTAGGACCCCCATGGGGCCAGACTTCCAGGGCCAAGCTGCCAGACCCCGTGGGTCAGGAGGGATGGAGTGCATAATAGATGGATCTGGAAGATGAGTCCTCCTCATTAGGGGCCTTTCCTTTTCATTTCACTTCTTCCATCTCCACTTCTTCCTTCCTCCCTTCCTGCCCAGCCTCCTGTGGACTAGTAGAGGTCATTCCATACTGGAAGCCCATTAGACATCAGGCTTGTGCTAGGTGTTTCCCAAGCACACACAGTAGGTGCATTACCTCCATGTTACAGAAAAGGAAACTGAGGCTCAAATAAGCAACTGGGCTTGCCCCAGGTTCCACAGAAGGAGCATTATCAGGCCAGACCTGGAAAACTGGGAAGAAAAAAGATCACTCCATTTTCCCAGATGAGGCCAGAGTGATGCTAGGTTCAGTGGGGCCACTGAAGCCTTGGGTGGGGAATTTGCCTCTGGGGGCCAGTTGGAGAGGGGCAACATCCAGCTGGAGTGGGGCGATGGGCCGAGTGAACTGTTGGGGGCTGGGAAGAAGAGGACTAGCCACAGCCCCAATCAGCCAGACCTGCTGGGTCATGGTGGAAAGCACCAGGCCTGGGTTCAGAGCCCCTGGGCCTGCGTCCAGATTGCAGCTACATCCTGGCCGGGCCATCCGGGCTTCAGCCACCCACACCGGTGTCCTAGTCTCTACACAGGGGCCTTCTCAGATCTGCCAGTGAATGGCTGGAAAATTCTCTTGGGACTTGTTTGCTTCTCCTGCTCTGAAGTGCCCTCTCAGCCATTCGCCCACACCTGCCCATGGACCAATAAGGCTTCCCCTTCTCCTGCAGGTTCCCAACTGCCTCCCACCCACCATGACCGCAGGCAGACCGTGACTCTGTGTCACATGTTGTCTGGCCAGTGAGAACATTCTCAGGGACCAGAAACCGCAAAGCCAGCTCCTCGCCTCCCACAGGGTGGGGCCAGTACAAGGAGATTCTCAGCAAGTGTTTAAGCAGGCGGGAAAGGGGAGGCTCGACAGAGAAGGGGTTCAGGGGCTCACTGTCTCCAAGGTTGGGGAGAACAGTGCGTAATGAGAGTAGGGGTATTGGGCACCCCGTTCCAAGTTTAGGGAGCCTGAAGGTTCAAGTGACAGGGAATCTCTGCAGGTGGCTCCCAGGGCTGGAAAGGCCCATGGAGATCCCCCTTTGGCTGTGTTCAAACTTAGGGGGCATTAGAATTACCAGCAAGCCATTTAAAACGCATATTCCTTGACCCACCTCAACCTTGTGGGTTCAACCCTTAGAAAAAGGAGACTTCAGGAATCTGCATTTTAAGCAAACCACGGAGTTCCCATCCCCTTTCCTGATGTCTACAGGACCTCCCTTGAGCAACAGAGTCTCAGGTTAAATGTCCATAGAATGGATGAGGGCACTGAAGATCAGAGAGGTAAAGTGACTGGTTTGCAGCCACACAGCTTCTTGGAGCAGAGTGAAAACCAGAAGCCAGCCTGGAAGTCCCAGCCCTACACAACCCTACTGGCCTGGGTGCCCCGCTGCAGGCTCTGTGGCCCCTCCGAGGGCCAGGGTAGAAGAGATGAGAAATTCCAGGTCATGGGATCTGTCCAGCTCAGTTCCTGTCCAGCCACAGGGCCTTTATCACCAACACTCACTCGGGGCCACTTGTACCCTAACCCCTGCTCCTCGCTGGTCACATGACCCCCTCCCCTCTTCTCTAGACAACGGAACTCTCACTCACCATAGTCCTTCTTGCAGTACTTTTTCATGTTAATCTTCAGCTTCCCTTTGGAGGCCTTGCAGTAGGAATCACAGTCTGCAGGGGAGGGGAGAGCACAGACAAAACCTAATTAGGATGGCTCTGAATAGGCTGGCGGTAAGCGGGAGCCCGCCTCCCTAAATACTCAGAGGCCTCCGTAAATACCCAGAGGCCGGCGATACTCATGGGCCAGGCCAAGCTGACGGCCATTCATGGCAGGCCTGGCTTCTAAAGAGGAGCTTGGGACAAAAGGCCCCTGCCCAACCTACCCCCCACTCTGGCCTGACGAATCCTTTAGCCGCTGCTTGCAGCCCCCTTGGCCTCCGTGAGGGACACTGGGGGCTCCCGCATTGTGCCACCCAGGGCTTCTGAGCGCCACACAAATTCCCCCGTTCTTAAGACGCAAGTGGAGCCTGATTAAAACTGATAGAGGCCTCATTGTCACCCCGTGCCCCGGGTCTGTGTCAGGTGCTGGCTTTCATGGTGCAGAGCCTCTGGCTGGGGTCAGGCCCTAACAAAAGAGGTCACGGAGGAAATTAGCAGCCCATGAAGCATTAGAAAAACCCTTTGGTGTCCACTCTACTGGAGTGTGCAAATAAAATGCCCCCCGAAGAAGAGTTCAGTTCTAATGGGCCCTACTGCTGAGAGGCAGGGCTGCCCGGCCTGCATCCGCTGGGTATCGCTTTGGGGGCTTCCCACAACCCGAGCATGAGCTGGACAGGATGTGGGGGGCCCTGGGGCCTGCCAGCAACCAGACCTGCTTCTCCTGGGGGTGGCTTGTGGCAGCCCACAAAGTGCATACCTCCAACTCCAGCCTATTGCACCCTCCCCCTGCCAGCTCTTTCTGCTCTTTGGACAGGTGATACAATTCTTTTGCCAGGTCCGTGTGTGATACTCAGCGTAATGGGCAGCCCACCACACAGGCCCAATTCACCACTCCAGCCTGCCTTGGACTACTACTCAACATGCTGGATCTCATTCATTTCTCACAACCATTCTTTGATGTGTGGGTGTTACTCCCATTCTGCAGGTAAAAAAAAAACGGAGGCCACCCACCCCATGCATCCCAGACATCTAGCACCAAGGCTAGGTCTTGAACATGGGTTTGAAATGCCAAAATCACCATACTCTTGGTTACACCATGCTGTGTCTCAGTAAACACCAGTAGATTCCCCCTCAGTGTGAGAGGGTGCTAAGCTCAGAACTGGGATGAAGAGAACCCCATGTTCTAGCAACTCCCAGAATGTTGGCAGAGGAAGACCAGCCATGCTGGCCTGGGGATTGCTGGAGGGCTCAGTCTGTTTTAGAAGCAATGACAGCATGGGGTTGTGGAAATGGGTTGGGTGTGTGTCCTGGTGAGGGATGGGGTGGGGGGACTAGAAAGGTGAAAGGGATACACACACACACACACACACACACACACACACACTCACAAGTGACTGCCCAGGAGCAGGTGCCAGCCCCTTATTCTGCAGAGGGGAAAACCAAGTTAGGGGTAAGGATTTGCATGGGAGCACAGGACAAGGCCAGAGCACAAAGTCAAGCCTCCCAGTGCCACCTTCCCCCACCCCCAACCCATGGCTTAGATCTGTAAGGAATATTTAGAGATCACCCCAGAGTCAGCCTCTGGCCCCATGGGAGGTGGCTGCCTCCTTTGAGGTCCCAGGATATACTGACTAGTGCCTCAATTAAAAGAGAAACAGTTCCATCCCATTGCCCTGGGATCCACAGCCTTGCGGCTCCCTACTGCCTTCTTAGCCAACTTCCTGGGGCACCCAGATAAGAACCGTCTCAGGAAATAGGAAAAACAGCCCCTCTTCCTGCTTCCCTGTGGTCTGAGCTCTTGGATCCCCCACCCCAGGATGCCCTACCCAGGGAGCACCAGAGGCTGCAGTGCCAGTCCCTCCTGCCAGCTGGATGGCTAGTTGGTTATTAGAGTAAAGACTTCTTGAAATGCAGGGACTGGGTCATCCAGAGAGCATGGCCTGCATTCTACTGTGGCCTGGCCCGAAAGGTCGAGCTGTGAGGGGACGGTGGCCCAAACACAAAGATCAATGGCACTGGCAACAGCATCATCATACTGCACTTCACTGTTGGGAACAGCCGCTCTCAGCCACGTCTCTGCCAGCTCATGGAGTGACGCTCACAGCAAAGCCACTGCTATGGCTAAACCCAGGCTGTGCGTAAGTCCTTGTGGTCCTGAGTGAGCTGGCTGGAATCCCGCTCTGCTTGCTCCACTTAGGAAAGTGAACTGGAATGCAAGTGGTGCTGGGTGACGTTATTATAGGGACAGCCCTGACTGAACCCACTCTCATCACTTTTTTATTTTTTATGAAAGACATTGGCCTATGTCAGTTAGTACTTGCATTCTGGTCAGGAGGAAACCACCTCCGCCCTGCCTCCTGCATGGGTCAAGACACGTCACTCCATCTCAGCCCCGAGGTTGACAAACTGGGTCAAGAGATAACACTGGAGCACGTAAGCTCTTCAGAGCCTCAGAGCAACCCTATGAGGTAAAGATTGCCAGGTCCTATTTTACAGATGAGGAAACTAGAGATCAGAAGGGTTCCAGGGTGTGTGCCCCAAGCAAGCTCTGCACCGCAGAGTAGAAGGGAAGGTGGCTGAGTCCTGTGACGACCCACTCTTGCGCCTTCAGCTCCCACTTCCCCGCTTCCTTTTCCATCACTCTCCCTCCTGGTAACATCTATGGCTCTTCTTTTCAGAGCCAAGTCCACCTGGGACAGAAATCATCCTAGAATGTGTGGCATCCATCACTGCCTAATTAGCTCCAGCTCCAGACCCTACTTGACAAATCACAGCCATCCTTCTGAATATCAAGAGTCTGTGTTTCAATAATGGCAGCCCTCACATGGCACTAACGAGGCATGTGGCACACTGTCTACCCTGCCAATCAGCCTCATTTACAAATGAAGCAGTCTGGCTGCAGAGTCTGTATTCCTCACCCCAATCTTGGCTACACAGTGAAATTACTCAGGAACTTTAAAAAACACTGATGCCTGAGTCTCACCTCCAACACATTCTGATATCATTGGTTAAGGGGGCAGCCTGAGTGGCCAACGTTTTAAAGTTCTCCAGGTGCTTCTAATGTGCAGCCAGGGTTAGAAACCACTGTCTGAGCTAACTGTAGCTGTGAGAATGCGGACAGGGTCTCTGCACCCACGACTTGCACAGAGCACCCAACTTGGCAAAGGAAAGGTCTACACAGGTGAGTACTCACATAAAGAAACTCAAGCTGTCTGCCCCTAGAAAATAGTGTTGGCCTCTGAATATCTGTAGTCGTACTTGTGTGTGTGCGGTAAGGGGGTGGGGCGGAGGGCGTCCTACGTCCTTCCTTTCTGTCAGCCAGAAATTCAGTTCAGGCCAGTGTGCTTGTTGTTGTACAATGTCCTCTACTCCTTTCAGATCTGCTGCTTACAATTTATTGTGAGCTCCGAAAACAGGAAGACAAGCTTGTTAGGATTGTATGTAACACATGGGTAAATAGACTTGGAATGAGAGGCTGAAATGCTCTCCTTTGGGTAAAGTGAATAACCTCCAGAACATAGACACTGAAGCAGCTATCTGGCTGCTTGTGGACTCTTTGTTTTGGTGGTATTCCAGAGAATTGAGGTCATTGGAAAAGTAGTCCCTGGATAAGGGAAAATGTTCCTGTATTTTCTTCTTTTATCAAATATACACAAAGCTACAGAGACTGCTTCAAGATGGACAAACCACAGCTTTAAAATGTAGCTTTGACTCCTTCAAAATGGCATCTACTTGGCAGCCACCCATGTAGCCTCTCCTTGTTTTGTTCCAAAATAACTATAAAGATAATGGAAAAAAATGAAAATTCACACTAATGCCAAAAACTAAACTGATAGATGACCCAGTGTTGGAATCTGGGAGCAATCTCCATTAATTAAAGGCAGATGGTGGTGGAATAAGCAAAACCTGTCCAGGTTTTACCTCCGGACAAAGCTCTGTATCTGACGAATGAAAGGATCTTGAAAAAGGGAAAAATGACAGGGAGACAACAACCAGCAAATAAATGGGCAGGAATTGAGTGGGGGCACCGGAAGCAGTGCCCTCCTCCAGGGAGGAGAAGCTTAAAGGAGGGTAAGGACAGGAAGGACAGTGTTTGCAGTGGATATCTGAACTTGCATTTTTATCTAAATCACTGAGGTAGAGAATGAGAAAATTAAGCAGTAGAGGGTATCACCTCCACAGAGCAGAGTCAAGGGAAAAGGCTGGTAAGAATTAGGAACTCGAGTGGAGCTGCATACACTCCTTCCTCTTCCATCCAGCTTGAAGCCGAGATGGGAACCCAGCTGTCATGCTCGTATCAGGGTCTGCAATTTTTTTTTTTTTTGCAAAGTGCCAAACAATAAATATTTCAAGCTATGCAGGCCATACGGTCTCTATTATAACTATTCAAACTTTGTCACCATAGCTGGAAAACAGCTATAGACAATATGTAACCGAATGGGCATGGCAGACTAAAAAAATTCTAAAAAGACAAAGCCTCTGTGAAATAGAAAAAGAAAGCCATAAGGAAAGACGAGGCTGAGCTAAAAAGGCTCTATGATGACACACAAAAAAAAAGGGTGACATATAAGAGAAAGAAGACCTGGAAAAGCCAAAACCAAAATCTAAAAATCCACAGCACAATTAAAATCCACTTTGAAAGCAATAAAGAGAAATGATTCCCTAGAAAACTGATTCAGAAATATGGAGAATAAATTGGAGGAACTCTCCTAAAATTTAGAGGGAAAGGATAGAGACATGAAAACTGTGAAAGAGAAAACGATAAGGATATAAGTGACATACGATTGAGAGAGAACTGCAGCAGAGGCCAAATGGAATAGAAATAAGAATCAAAGACAGGATTCCTGAGCTAAAGACAGATCTACATACATGCAAGGAAAGGGCTCACTGAGTATTTGGAAAACAACAAGGAAAGAAGCCAATATCCAGACACATCATCACAAAACATATGAAATACCAGGATAAGGAAAACTACATATAGATTAAAAATTAACAAGAAGAAGCTGGCCAGATGATCATGGAGCAATGTCTATATGTCTTTAAGAGGGAAAAAAGTCTGTGACCCAAGAATTTTATACCTAGCTAGACTGTCTTACATATAATGCAGGCCACGATAAACGAAAGGCATTTTCAAGAGTGCAAGGGCTCTGAAAATATTCCAATCATGTATCTTTTGTGAGAAAAATACTTAAGAATGTTTTCCAACCAACTATAAAATGAATTTTAAAAAAGAGCTGAAGAGGGGAAAGTCATGGTATGAAGACACTGGTGGTGAACACTGAAACCAGTGAACATAAGAGATTTTAAATTTGGTTCTAAAACTGAAGGCAAATATCAAAATAATTTTAAAATGTTTCGAAAGGAACATAAGGCTATGTATATGTACATACAAATAACTTTAAGATTTTAGTCTAAAACTTTAGATCATATTAACAAAAACTAAGAAGTAGAATGAAGTGGAGAACACAACTCTGTCTTAAGTAGGTAGAATGCAAAAGATGCTATTTCACGCTTTATTCTGACAAATAAGAGCTATGAGATCAAATAGTGCTTTTGAAAAATCCAAAGAAAACCATGAAACACCAGAGAAGATAGAAAATAAACTATAGATAATATGTCAAAAGAAAAAAAAACAGGAAAAATGGAATATATAAAAAGCAATTGTGATAAATTAAGATTATATAAGAGCAACTATCTAAAAACAAAACAATGACTATAAGTGGATTCAACTCCACTGAAAAACTGATCAAAAAACATTAAATAACTGTTTCAGAGGGACATAATAAAGCAATTTTTTTTAAAGTTTACAACTTTAAAAGAAGTTGTAAGCTTCTTTAAAGAAGTTGTAAGTTTGTCACTAGGTAACTAAGAAATTCATTTAGTAATAAAAAAGAACGTTCTGTGTGGAAAAACATCTTATTAAAATATATTAAACAAAAATTGTTAGAAATTCAAAACGAAACAGACAGAAACAAATATATAATAAAAGATGCTAAAGTCATTCCAAGAAGCTGAAATTGTACAGGCCATATTTCCTGACCACAATGTAATAAATAGTATTTATTACTAAACAAAAAAGAATGAAAATAAATGAAGTGTATTCAATTCTAGAAGTAACAAATGAGCAAAACAAAAAACCCGAAGAAAGCAGGAGGAAAGAATAACAACAGAAGTAGACATTAATAAAGTAGGATACTGAAAAACTCAAGTTTCAAATACACCCAAGAACTGATTCTCAGCAAAGCCCCAAACTAACAAACTGAAAGAGAGAGAGAGAGAGAGACAGACAGAGACAGAGACAGAGACAGAGACAGAGACAGACAGAGACAGAGAAACACTGTCATGTCTAATTATGAATATAAGAGAGAAAAGAGACACATTAGGAAGTAATGAGAAAAGGTGAGCAGGAAGCTCCCTGCCCTGGCTCTCTCAGGGGACTCTCTGGGGCTCTGATCAAGAGAGCAGGTAAATATGAGAAGATCTGCAGGGGCCCCTGCACCAGGGTCACCTCCACTCCTACCCTCCTGCGCAACAAGATGGGAGCTGCCAGGAACAGACACGGGGACCGCCTGGCTCCCCACTAGGACAGCTCTGTCCCAGGGAGAGCCGCTGAGACCTGGAGGCCGCCATCTGCAGCTCGCAGCAGGCCCATCCTGGCTGGCTGGCATCCTGACTCCTCCTGGGAGCAGCAGACCCTTCCTTTTATTCCCCCCACCTGCTCCCCTGACCAACCCACAGACAAGAGCCAAGAGGGGGCCTTGCAGGCCCAATCCCAGAGGCCAAACCCCTCCCTCTTCTTCCTCCACCTTCGGTAGCTGGCTCCTCTGGTCTGCCTCCTGTGCCCAGGTGCCAAAAACCCTGCTGGGCAGGCCTGTGCGGCAGATCCAGATCGAAGCTCATCTCTGAGCATATGGCAGGCGGGGCCCAGTGTTCTCCGGTTGGGCGCTGCATCTGGCGACTCCCTTGGAGCAGGGCGGGGAGCTGGCCAAGGTCTCACTCTCAGCAGCACCCCTGCCTCTCTGCTTCTGGGCTGTCAGGCTTGGGAAGGTGGGGCTGCACGGGCAATGAATGAGGGACACCCAACCACCGAGGTCCATCTCAGGGCAGAGACCTGGAGGGCTGGGTGGGTTTCCAACTCCACTGGCTGGGTGCAAGGGAGGGGTTCCTGGTCCCCCCTGTCCCGGAGTGACAGAGCTCAAGGGTCTGGGGCTAGCAGGGGTACCCAGCTGGCTCTGCCTTTTTGGCTGGGCCACTCTGCCCACCGGCAAGTGATAAAAGACAGGTTAGGCCGTTCTGCCCAGAGAGAGTGTATTTTGGCTCCACTGGACCTAGAGCCACAGAGCTGCTTGGAATTCCTCATGCCAGAGTCCAATTTTTAGTGTGCGCAATTTTCAAGATGCTGCAGGTGTCCACAGGTTTCATAACAGCCATCGTAGAATGGCGGAGGCATTCCCTGTGAAGCCAGCTCTCCCCTCTTGGTCCTAGGATACAGGTACTAAACAACTCTCCCCCTGCTACGACCACCTTTTCAGCAACCTCACCTACAAGCACTTTGCCCAGGGTACAGCCACCTCTCTGGGAGAGCTGAGGTCTGAGGCAGCTCTTGAGTGCCCACTTGTCTCTCCAAGCTTGTACTGCTCTCATCCACCTACTCTATCACCTCCAAGCCCTACCTGCCTCAACAGCATAATGCCCATTTAACTTTGGGCTCTGGCACAGAAAGGCCAAGGACCCCCAAATGAGACAGCCTCTAGCAATCAACTGGCAGAGCAGCTGGGAGTGAGACGCCTTGCAACCTATAGGTGCAGATGACTGAAAAAAAAGCCCAAAGTGTTTGCAACATAGGTGGCAAAGGACTAGTGTCTTTATATGTAAAGAGCTCCTCTCAATCAATAAAAAAAAGATAAGCAACCTAAAATGCAAAGAGGAATCAGACAATTCACAGAAGAGGGAAAAAGGAGTAAAGAGAAGAAAAATGTTCTATGTCAAATATTCAGAGAAACACACCTTAAATCAACAGGAACATAGGACTCCTGTCTGGCAAACCGGCCAAGGCAAACACACACTCATACAACGTGGCTGGGAAGCAAACTAACACACACTTCCCTGAGTGCAACTGGCATCGAAAAGAGTGACACTCCTAAAATGAAAACAATGAGCAGGTAGAGAATTGGGAGTCGGGGGAGGAAGAAGTAGAGAATTACTTAGATACAAAGGCCAGTCTGAGGGGGTGACAGGATGACAAGGAGTCAGCCCTGTGAAGCACTCAGGGCAGGAAAGGGTGAGACAGATGTGAGGAACCAAAGAAAGGGGAGCCTGGACCTAGTAAGGGAGGCTCAGTGAGAGGTGAGGCTGCATGGTTTGCAGGGGTCCCCTGGGGACTTGTCAACTATGGCAGGATTTGGATTTATAAAAGAATATACTATGCACTGATAGGCTGGATGGTGGGACTATGTCTGGTTTTTAAACTGTCATTTTGTCTTATCTATATTTTAATTTTATTGCAATGAGGATACAATGTTGTGTTAGAAATTCTGAGGTGAGTCTCTCCTTTGATGAGGATGGGGACCACATACTTATGGATAGTGGGGATGAATCCCATAATGAGATGATATCTGTATTCAACAAGGTGACACTTGTATTCCTGACCCATGGGGCTTCTGCTGCCGAGAAGTGCTTGTGTGTATGTGCGGGTGCGCGTGCGCGTGTGTGTGTCTGCGTGTTCATCCTCTCCCAATTCCACAAATGTTAATACCAAGGGACAAAGAAAAACTGAGTTGTCAGCCAACTGTGTGCACAGTAAGGTAGTTGGGAGTGAGAACACTGTTCCAGCTAAAGTGGTCAGGGTAAGTTCCCCGAGGAGGTAACACAGGACTGAGACCCAAACGGTGCCAAGGATGGAGGGCCAAGAAGATCTGAGACCAGACAGTTCCAAGCAGGAAGAACAGCCTGTGCAAAGGCCCTGAGGCAGGATCAAACCAGGCATTCTCCAGGGACTGAATGAAGGCTGGGATGCCTTGCACAGAGTGAACAGAGAGGAGCAGAGAGATGAGTCACGCAGCCTTGAGGGGTCATGTGGGGCTGGATATGGTTTGGATTCTATTTTAAATGTAACACAAATACCTCTATGTTCTTAGTGCCTCAGAGGATTCTAGCCAGACCTGGAACACTTAGGGCTGCTGGATACTGGGTCTTTAATTGCATGGGCTGAGGGAGGCTGAGGGAAGGTCCCTGGGCTGCCCAGGCCCTCCTCATAGCTGAGGTTACCAGAACAGGATATCTACTCTGTACTGCAGTTACAAATAGCCAGTTTCCTTGCTCTTAGAAATCTACATAGTCATTCTGCCGTATGAGCCTCATCCTTTCTCAAGGACTGCAAATATATATTCCAGTGCAGAAGTATGGATATGTGTGCTTTATGCTGGTGAATTCGGCACTGGATCCTCTTCCTGTATGCAACTGGGGACCAAGGGGGTTCAGCTGGTTAGAGTAGTGGCTTGTGCTCTGGCACACACACACCCCACCCTCATGCCCCCCAGGGAAGCCCTGCTGTATTTGCTCCTTCTCAAGTGTGACCACTTTCACCCAGGGCTTCCCAGGAGATTCCCCTTGCTACACCTGTAGGGGAGGAGGCAGGCTCCTGGCAGGTCCATACACTGTGCAAGGCATATCCATGACCTTCCTTTTTTCCATTAGTTTTCCATAGAGAGCCACCCATTGTGACAGCCTCAAACATCAGGCCTGGGTCTGACAGATCTACAGCCTCCCCAACATCCACTCTCCTTTTTCCTAAATAGCAAGCCCCAATGTTTCCAACTTCAAATACCCTTCTTCAAAGACCATGGCCAGGTCCCCAGTTCTGGCCCTGAAGGTATAAGTCTAAGTCCACTGAGAGGGACTCCAGAGAAAGCAGTATTTTCTTGTACAACCCTGTGATCTGGGTCCCTTAACCATTCTGAGCTTCAGTTTCTCTGTCAGTGTCATATACATTCATAGGATTTAGGAAGAAATAACTATGGTGCAGTGAGAGCGATAAAGGAAGTCAGAGACAGTATCTCAAGGAGATGACCTTTCAGCTGGGACCTGGAAAGTGAGAAGGTGCTGCCAACTGGGTATGATGAGCTCAAGCCCCTCAGAAGGCCCCAGCTGAATGAGGGTGAATGGTGATAGAGCAGAAGGAAAGGTAGGGCCTCACCGATGGGCCTCAAGAGGCAAGGAGAGGAGCTCAGATCTGAGTGAGCTGGCCCCGGTCTTTGGTAGAAACTGAAGAACTGACCCAAACCAAGAAGCCAGTGGGTGGGTGGGGTAGGGGCAATGGAGCTCCCAACAGGAGCACTTCTGCCTCCAAGATCCTTTCAGGGCTACACTGTGGACCCAGAGCTGCGCAGCAGGCCAGAGAGAGAAGGTGCCCAGATGAACAGGACATCGGATCCACAGCCAAGACCTTGTCTGTGTCCAAGGTCCACGGCCTTGGGACATTTCCTCTGTTCACTGGTGGACTATCATTTGCAGAATGTCTGGAAAGAACAGGCCCAACACCCCAAGGATACTGGAGAAGCCAGAGACTCCACAGAGGGCCATTCACAGGTTCAGCCACCCCACTTTGGCGACCTTTCCCCTTGGCGACCTTCCTTGAAACTCATCCCTGTGTCACTTCCCCACGTGGCCTTCTTCTCTGCTCCCAAGCACAGCTGGGCACCTCTGTATTCTTAGTGCCCATCTCAGTGTCTGGATTTGTCTGTCTGCCTCCTCTCCCAGTGGTGAATTGAACCCTGGTCTCAACACCTGGCACAGTGTGGGTTACCACTGAATGCTTGTTGAACCCACCGGAACGTGCACTCTGGGCCATGTATGACCACGAACACAGCAGTGTAAAATAAGCCGAATGCAGTTGCTCCTGTAAGATACCAAGACTGCTTGGACCCACAAACCCACAAATGAAAGACACAGTCAGCTCCCTTTGAAATTCTGGAGACACCTGTGAGAAAGCCTGGGTCAAGGGCTCAGACATCTTTTAAACCTGCTAAGCCCTCTGACGACAAAGAGGGCCTGATCTGGGCTGGAGAGGGCTTGAGTAGCACTAGAAATCAGGGGGTCCCACCACCTCCATCGGGATGTGCACCTGACATCCTAAAAGCAGATTCCTCGAGGTCTGGATCTCAGGGCTTTTCTGCAGGTTGTAGCCTGCTCTCTTTGGGGTGTGGAGTATCCGCTGGACAGTTCGCCTCCACCTGGACCCAGGATACAATCCATTGCACCGGTGGGAATGGTCTATCTCAGAATAGTGATGAACTTCAGGGCTACAGGATGCTGGGCAGCAGTTAGCAGCGAGGCTATGGAGGAACTCAAAATGATGGCCCTGTGACTTTCAAGCTGTGTGTCTGCTGACACCTCTCTGAACCTCAGATTCCTCATTTATTAAATGGAGGTGAGAGTGTGTAATTCTCTGAAGTTCTAGTAAGATGAAGCCTGATATGGTAAGCACTAAAAAATGTTTGCTATCATTATTTTTACTGTAATTTAGGAGCCATGAAAAGAAAATCTTGTTGTAATCCTGGCTTACCCATTTAAAAAAAAATTTTTTTTTAATTTCTCGCTCAAGTACGTACTGACTGACCTTTAGCTATTCCGAAAAGCAAAGCCATCTTTAGGGCACCTGTTTCCTTCCCAGCACTTGTCAGTTACACATCATCCAGTTATAACTACACGCAGTGCAGTTACACATTTTCCAATTTGTTTATTTTCTGCCTCCCTCCCTGAAGATGAGGGCCACTGCCTTGTTCACTCCCCAGGGCCCAGGACACATATAAGCTCTTAATAAATTTTTGTTGAAATGGGGGCTCAGCCGCCACCACCTGTGGCCAGCAAAGTGACCTGTGGCCCCAGCAATTCCTTCACTCCCCTAGTCCAAGGGCGGAAAACACCAGGCCTTGCAAGGGAAACCACCCAGAAGAGCAAGTTTGTGTAAACAGCAGGAAAGCAAAGGCCCAAGGCAGGATTCTGAACGGACGGCAGAAAAAGACAATTTTGGAAAATGCTGCAAACAAAAAGCTGACATTTGGTGAGTGTGCTCCTTGCCTGGGGAGTACAGTGGGAGCCGATAAATCATCTTTCTCCAGGGAGGTTTGAAGGGCTTTAGTGTTTTGTTTGGACTTTAATAACGTAGATTCTGATTCTGCTGCCCTATTATGAAAATAGATTTGCAGATTTAGAATAATGGGCCTGGAATTCTGTGAGCAGCTCCTACAGGAGGAGCCAGGAAGGCCCTGACCTGGGGGAGAGGGGGTGTGAGCCACCTTCTACCAAGTCACCTGCCCTGGAAGCCCATCTTGTTTCAGTCTTGCCTGGTCACTGGTACCCCTGAAGGGAAAGGAACAAGCACACTGGGCTGGACTTTTGGAGCGGGGACAGCAAGCCAGGGTCTTGCTCCTGTAGCTGATGAAAGTGGTTGACTGGCTCCAGCCCCCTCCCTTCGGGCCAGGGCAGCCTACAGCCTGGTTTGGGGGTGGGGTGCTGGGCTTGGAGAGGTCGGGGCTGCACTGGCCATATGAGGCGGGAGAGCAGCCCCTCTTCTCCACTTGGAACAAGAGGGTGCCATGAGTCCCCAGCATGCTCTTTCTTCTTGCTGAACAAGATGGATTGGAAAACAAATTGGCTCAAATAAAGCATGTAATTAGATTAAAGCCTCTTGCCCAGAGCTTTCGGGGCTGCAAAAAGCCTTCCTGACTGGAGACAGGAGACCTCGGAGGGTTGAACCAGCTCCTGGACATCCAGAATTTTCCCTTGACTCTCAGATGCCCACCCCCAGTCCTCCCCAGCCGGTGTGAACTATGCTGAGGGGAAAATTTCTGCCACAAAGATGGCCCCAGACCCTGCACTGCCACCAGCCCCACAGGAGGTGGGGGTCACCTTGTTCCCTGCCTGCAGACCCCACCTCTTCCACAGAGGGTGACCATGTCCAATCCACGTGGCCCAGCTGCAGCTCAGCCCATCTCTAGCGTGAACACCTGGGACAGTGATACATCCACACCTGAGGAGCCCTCGCCGAAGCGCTTTCCACCAATAACACCATTTGAACAGCACAAGGACCTCTAAGGGGATCAGGCAGTAGTATCAGGACTGCCGTTTCCATTACACACATGATAGAAGTGAGGCCCGGAATGTTCAGTGTCCAGGGTCACCGGCCGGTGAGGGCACTTTCACTAACACCAGCTGCCCTTCACTCCAAGTCATGGTCACCCAGGGAGGTCTTTGCCATAGGCAACCTGATGACCATCAAGCAGTGACTCTTGACCTTCTCTTAACCAACTCTCAAGGGACCTTTTCTCGGCTTCCTGTCCTCAGGAAGATCCTCTGCATAACTGTCCTTTCCACTATCCATCCTCCTGCCACACCCCTTCCCAAAGAGTCAGCTTCCACCATGACACCCCTGCCCCTCCTCCCAGCAGCCAGCCCTTCGGAAATGCAGTTGTGATCGCAGGCTGCCAGAGAAAGGAAGGAGCACGTATGAAACTCAGGGTTCCTAGTTTGAAAGTCCTGATGATAAGCAACTTATCTCCAGAAGAAAAAAAATATGAGGGTCACCATAGGAGACACTGATGGGGAGCAAGTATGGAAGCAGGAAAAGCAAATAGGATTATGAGCCACCAGCTTTCCCATCCAAGCTCATGGCAGACATGACTAGTCAACCTCAGCACCCAAGGGAGCACAGAACTCAATAAGATGCTCCTCGTTGCTCAGTGGGAAAGCTGATACATTCTTGCCATCCCTTGTTTATTCTGTCATTTGCCACTGACTGATACACTGGACATGGGCCATGCAATCTGCCTTCTCTGAGCTGAAAAGGTATTTGAAGGTTGGTCCGCCCCTGTATCTCCTGTTGCCATCCCACTGCCTGAATCTGCCTCACCACTTATCTGAGGGTTGGAAAGGACTTTTGTCAGCTGAGTCTTGCCTGTTACTCCTACCAGATGGTCTTAGTTCCACCTACTGGAACTGCTCAGCACAAGCCTACCACCTGTTAAACCAACAGATGAGCCTTCGAGACTTTTGGAGAAAGTGCCCCTCCCTCCCAAGCCTTCCTGGTTCCTTAGACACCAAGGACATGGCTTTTAGCACCCCCGTCATGCTGGTCCCTCTTCTTAATCTCTCTGTTCCTCGGTTCTCTGATGCTGAGGCTTGAAAAGGCTAATCTTGCCTCCTCTTTACTTTATGGACATCTATGTTGAGTGTGCAAAAATCCTACTTAACTGGAGGCTGCTTACCTGCTTATATCAAGTCTCTGGAATACAGGTGAGAACCAGGAAGGAAGAGATCTAAGCAGACAAATTGCTATCACAAAGGAAATCCCTTCAGGCCTTTATTCACAGCTTAATTATCTTTTACATACAAACATTGATAATAAATGTTGTTACATGCATTCCTAGAACACAATTCTTACCATCTACATATTTAAAGGGTGAGGAGGCTAGAGATTGATCCACAGGAAGGAGAAACAGCTAGCAAACAGAGGACAAAGAGGCAGAACACTATGAAACTATGAAAAGCAGATGTAGAATACGTAAGGGCCATTTTGAACAGAGGCAAACAGTCCTGAAAAAGCTCAAGATTATGACTGCATTATATACAATCCCTTTTTGCAATGGCTGTATCATCCTGAAAGGTGAAATCATGTTCCGTGTGCATGGTTTAATAAGGCAAGAAAGTTGCTGATACATTTGGGAAAGATTTCCATCCACAATGGTTAAAATAAAAAAGGTACATGGCACATCAATGAATTACACCTCAGGCATCTTTAAAACCGTGTTCACGGGGGCTGCTCATTCCACAACAAAGCAAGATCCGTGGCAGATACTAAAATCCTCCCTGTCAAGACCAGACTCCATCATTTTCTCACATGGAGAACGAAGGTACTGTGGGAAGCAAAGAATTTTCTATATACTTCAGGTAACCGCAGACCCAAGGGCCCCCCTGCGGAAGGTGTGAGGAGTCTTCATATTCCAGGCAGAGGCCTGGCTGTCCTCCCCAAAAGCCACTGCAGGGCCTAGAGGCTGAAGGTCACCAAGCGGCCAGGGGATACCTGGACTTCATCCTTGCCCTGTCCTCCCCACCTGGACACATCTAGGGGACCTGTGGGACCCGCAGCCATGCCTGAGCTCCTGAGGCATCCTATTCTCTCATTCCAGTTCCCTTTGGTCTGTGGACAGTGGGTGGGAGCCAGGGAGACACAACTCTGAGCTGTGTCCTGCCCTCCCCACCTGGACACATCTAGGCTTTAACGAGATGGCCAAGCTCATCTTTTATACCAGTCTTCTATTTCTTAACTATTGCTTCTGTCTCCAGGAACTCTTTAGCCCAGGATTTCCAACTGGTGCCCCACATCTGTCTCCCACTTAGAGAACAGCCTCAGAGTTGTGTCTCTCTGGCTCCCACCCACTGTCCACAGACCAAAGGGAACTGGAATGAGAGAATGGTGTGCCTCAGGATCTTGGGCATGGCTGCAGGTCCCACAGATCCCCCAAGTGCTGTAACTGACTCACCGCTGGGAAATTCACACACAGGCCCCCTGGACAGGCTTTCCAGGACAATTCTGGTAGAAAAAAACTAACCAGCTTTCACCCACAAAGGAGGCCACATGTGTGGGAGACACTATCTGGCTCAATTCCTGGCACCCAAAAGCACCAGCTCCTGTAAGAACTTGGAAAAGAGCTACTTGGGCCCCTGAAACAAGTCACCTCAGAACCTTCTGATTTCATGAGCCTCTGCTCTGAGGAGGTCAGGCTTTGTGGTCACCCTGAGGTCTAATCGAGCCCCTTTATCACCCTCCCCACTGTAACATGCTCATCCAAACCTTGAGCCACACAGCAAATTCAAACATCTTTTGTCAGAGTCAAAAATCAAAACTCTTGCACCAGAGATGAGCCCTGTAAACTCCAGGAGAGACTTTAGAGATCTGCTTGCTGAGGATGAGCTGCCTGGCTGAATGAAAGGTGTCTGACTGGGGCGGATGGGGGTGTCCTCAGCGCTGAGAAAAAGACATGGAGACCAAATCTACATCAGAGCCAGAGGAATACAGCCCCCTAATCTTTCTTCAAGGTGCAAATGCTGCCATCCCTAGGGGTTTTGCTTGAGGGCCCCACATTGTTTCTAGCTATGCCGCTGCTTCTCCTTACCTGCCATCAATGTCATCAGGAAACAGCAGCCCATCCAGAAGGGTGACGAGCCACCTTCGACTTGGGGCTTTGAATGAGGGCAGAACAGACACAGCAGGCTCTGAGCCAAGCCTGACATTGGGAGGCCCACAGAATGCCATGTGGACACCTGCTGACAAATGTACACCTGGATCTACTCTAATAGGTAACAGTCTGAGTTAGAAGCCATCTTTCTTGCATAGTAAAATCATGGTCCACTGAACTCAGAGGTCCATATTCCATCATTTCTGTAACCCCAGCACCTAACCCAGGCCCTTGGTAAATGTGCAATTGATGAACGAATGAAGAGAAAATGAACAAACAGACAAGTGCGCAAATCTTTGAACTGGAATTGCCAAGGAAGGCTGGGAGTTTGGTGCGGGGAGCGGGGTTGGGGGATGCGTGGGCCCTCAAAATCACTACCAAGCCCAGCTGAACAAGAAATCCCCATTTTCAGCCTGTAGCCCAGACGAGGCCAAGGGAAGGATTTATAGAGCACAGGATCCGTATTTCATAAACCCTTCCAAATTGCAGAAAAGGCTGCACCTGCCTCCGTCAGTCTGCGGCTGCTAATCCGCTGTAACAGTTCTGTGCCCTCCATTCTGTCTCCCACTCGGAGGGCAGAGTTATCCCGTGTATTCGCCTTTAATAAGCTGAAGCCATTCGGGCACTGTATTCACTGGTATCTGCTCCCACAGGGCCCGCCCCACGGGGTCTCCTTGTCGGCTCTCCGAGTGAACAGGGGATTTTGTGTTCGGCAGGGAAAACAAAGCTGTCCCAATGGGGATCCGGTTGGCTCCCGATACGCTTCTCCAGTGAGAGCCAACAGTGGACACAGCCTAGAGTTGCTGTCAACACTAAAGAGTGATTCAATGGAGTGGAGGAGGGGGAAGCTAAGCTGGGGATCCCTGGGAAGGTCGTGAAAGGGAGGGATGTTTGTAGCCCCATAGCATCCTCCCAACTGGTTAAGCCAATGCCATTGAGGTCATGCCTTACAACCTGGTGTCACCTTTGCTTAGTTCCCTGGGTGGGCCTACACTCCAAACCTAGGCAGCTGTCATGCAGGATGCACTTCCCTCAGCCAGGACAGGGCTAAACTGCTTCCTTTACAGAGAAAAGGCCCTTAAAGTTCACCATCACTTTCTGATGCCAATAACTGCGGTCCCATAATGAGAGGTGGCCACAGATGCCTGTGAAGTCAGCAGGATGAACAAAAAGGTCTGTGGCGAAGACCATGTGTGGTTCTCAAACACCATTTCATTTTCCTCCGGGCCTGACAGACTATTTTACCCAGTACCCCTTGCAGTTAGGTGTTGTCACGTCATAGAGTTCTAGCCAATAGGACATAGGTAGAAGTGATGCGTGACGCTTTCAGGCCTAGCCCAGAAAAGTCTCCCATGTGCTCCCCTATGCTCTCCCTCTCCGAACCAGCAATGACTCCGAGGCCCTAGGGCATGGCAGAGCCACATGACAGGAGCAGCCTGGATCCCTGACTCACTGCTTAGAAGGGAGCCACCCAACCAGGAACACCTGTGACGGACCGTTGTCTGCTTGTTACAGCATGTAGCCTGCCCTGACCAATACAGGACCAATACCAGAAGTAAAGAGAGTTTGAATTAGGAGCAGCAGCAGCTGCGATACACATGGGAAAAGAGAGAGATACGAAAGATATCATAAGACTGGCATTACTGAGTGACTGGCTGGATATGAGAGAGAGAAAATACCGTACCCCAGAGAATAATCACCAAGGCTTTCTACGGTGCAGGGCTACTAGAGAATGGACAAAACAGAAACCCACAGAAGGTCCCCAAATCCCAATAAAACTTGCTTCCTTGCAAATAATTTACCAAATAGAGCAGATGTGGCTGGTGCCCTCCTCAGACCCCCTCTACTGGGCCAGTACGCCCAACTCCAGCTGCTGCAGGTGCTAGCAGCTGATGGTTCACACTTGGACGTTCCCTGAAGGCTTGCCCTTGGCTGATGAAAATTGTTCTGCTTGGAAATATCTGGGAGGTCACATGCACCCCTCCCCAGGGGGTAGTCCACAGCCAATGGCCAGCTACATGGGCAGGTGTAACTGCCCAGCCCTCTGCTTTTAAGAAGGACAACTTCTTTAATGTGATTCCCTCTCCAGAGCTCTCCATGGGCTCATGTTGAGACCAGACTTCCAAACCCACATGTTTCCCTAGCTTCTTCCCTGCCTGTCCTGCTTCCCCCACTCCCTTATCGGTTTCTCCTGAGAACATCCCCTCACTAAACCAACTGCACAAGAATCCCTGTCTTGGGGCCTCTGGGGCCCCTAAAACATCATGGCCCCTGGTAATCCCAATGAATGGCTGGAATTCCATCTCTTGTCCCATCAGCAGTACATTTGCCACGAAAGAAAGAAGGATGGGGTGAAGTCCAGAGCCAGGACAATCCTGGACTATCGGGCCTATGGAGATTACCACCTTCTCAGCGGTCTCTCCACCTGGTGAAGATGGACGCTATGGTAAAGAAGTCATGGCCTGCAGGGAGATTTTAGATGTTCGAGGTACAACTTCCCAACCCTGGGGCTGAAGGAAGTCCCGATCCTGGGGCCTCACGGGACAGAAGGGATGGTTGGCCAGGAAACTAGGGAAGTGTCTTAACCTGCTGGGGGTGGGTAGGAAGTCAGACAGATGACAGTGGGTGAAAACCTAACCCAGTATGGCTTGAAGAAATTTTTAAAGCAGCTTCACTAAAGCTGTGGCCCCAAACATCCATGAATTTCTAACCTCTCTTCAGCAGGAGGAATCTTTCCCAAGCCTCCAGGTCTCCTTTCTCTCCACAACTTAACCACCTGAAAGGGAGCTTGCTTGAGGCACTACAGTCAGTGGAAAGCTGGGACACCTGGGTCCTCCCCTCGATTCTTCCATCCACCCTAGGGCAAGTCACTGTCCTCCTCTGAGTCTCAGTCTCCCCCTCTGTCACATGTGGAGCCATATTGGATGATCTGTCCCTAGGTTTCCTATTGGTATCAAGATTCAAAATTCCACTCCCGGGATGCCTTTCAGGGGGAACGCTGAGAAATATTTAATAACCAGCTCTCTGGGAAGAAAAAGCATTTGATTTGTAGCATGTGCCAATTTCTGAGGTGTAAATATTCCCATCACGGCCAATTTCAAACTACCAGCAGGATGCCCTGAACACTGAGCTGGGAAGAGATGCCCACAGTCAACAATCATGAGCCAGGGTGAGCAGGTACATGCTGGCTTCAGCACACCACTGATTTTCGTACACCTCATTGCACAAAATAAATTAATTTCAGACCCTGGTTCATTTCTAGTCTCTGCAAACAAAAAGGCTTTCTCCTTTCCTCAATTCTGCATTACACTTTACTCTTGAACAGAGACCACAAAACAATACAAATGACACCCACCATCATCTTCCCTAGGGAGAAGCTGACCTCCCCAGTGGAAGGAACAGGAAGGGGGCCACTGAATGAAAGCTCCACCCTCTGCCCTAGGAGGCAAAGATGCAAGGACCGTGTTCTGTGTGGTCATACCTGGGGTCACAGCAGGAACTTGCAATACATGGCCGTACCCATACTTTTAGCAGCAGAGGGACAACACAGCAGACAGCAGCGTCCCATTTAATAGTAGGTGGGGGTTGGGGCTGAGGAATGTCTGAGCATCACACCAAATGTGGTAGGAGGCAACTGGCAGCCTCCCTGGCTTCAAGGCCAAGTTGGTCCTCCCAACACTGAAGGTTCATGTCCACACCCGGAAAATGGGCAGATGACGTCCCAATCCATTCTCCTCTTCTCCTTTCCGTCCCCAAGTCTAGGCACCTTCTTGGTCCAAATCCCCCCCATGGTCCCCTCAACAAAGCCTAGAAAGAGCCCCTAGGGCAAGGGCTCTGTGGCTACCAGCCCTGCAACCACAATCAGCCTCCCGACCAGCTGGGACCAGAGAATTCTGACTTGGGAGGGAGCCAAATCAATCATTGAGCCCAACTCCTTCATTTCCTTGAGAAGACTGAGCCTAAGCTCTCAAGTGACCTTCAGGGCACTTTAATTGGGGTGGAGGACTGTCACAAAATACTCAAAACCTATGCTCTTAAGTAAATGATTGTTTTTAACAATGTTGCTATGACCACCTGCTATGGACTGAATTGTGTCCCACCAAAATGCCTATGTTGAAGCTCTAACCCCCAGTGTGGGAAGGAAGTGGGGTTAGATGAGATCGGAGAGGTGGGGCCCATGAGGATGGAATTAGTGCCCTTACAAGAAGAGACACAGAGAGCTCTCTCCCCACCATGTGAGGACACAGAGAAAAGTTGACAATCTACAAGCTGGGAAGAGGGTCCTCTCTAGAACCCAACCATGTTGGCATCCTGATCTTGAACTTCCAATGTCCAGAACTTCCATCTTCAGAGAAAACTAATTCCTCTCATTCAAGCCACACAGTCTATGGTGTTTTGTTTTGGCAGCCTGAGCAGACTAATATATTGTAAGTCTGGTAGAGTATTTAAGATATCAGAGGGACCACTGCGGTGCTGCCCAACTCCCAACTCTGGAGGTGGGGACTTTATACCAGTTCAGTGGCTAGTGGGGTTCTCCCCCAGCAGAGCTGACAGCATTCTGGATGGGAGAGAAAACTGACCGTACTGAGGGCTTCAGGCCAGGGTGCCTGGCACAGCCTAGTTACTGTGCACCCCTTCCCACCAGTGCCCAGCCCAGGACCTCAGCGAGAATCCCCAGGGGAAGTATCAAACACAGCTCTGGGCAGGGGCCACCCTGAGGGTAGGGTGCATATCTCTGCATCTACCCTGCCTCAGCCTAGCAATGTAGCCTGCAAACACTATTCCCCACCCCACCCCACCCCGCTGCCTCTACCAACAAGGACCTTATGACATCTGTGTGACACAGGGGCGGGTCCTGGAGATTCCAATCCTCTCTCTCACTGACACCTGTCACTCATCCCACTCCCATCAGCCATTCCCCTTGAGTTCCCAGAGGGAAGAGCTCCCAAGAAGGGCTAACTATTTTGCCCCTGCAGGCTCCCCTAGCCTCTTTGCACATCCCTTTATCCTCCTGGAGGCTGGTGGCAGCTCCACCTGCAAAGGCCCTGCCACAGGGAAACAATGGGGGCCTCAAACCCACAATGCAAATGGCTTCCTTTGTCCTCCCTGGGGTGACTGAGGCCTCTGGCTGGGGGTGGGAGCACCAGAGTTTCTCCTAGCCCTGCTCACCCCCATCCTGACCTCTGCCCTGGGCCCTTTGTGCAGATTCCAAAAAGGGGAGAGAATGAGGGGGAGGCGGGGAGAGTGAGGAAAGTCGGGGAATAAGGAAGCTGCTGGAGTGGGGTGGAGAAGGAAGACAGAGGGAGAGGACACAGAGAAAAAGGCAGAGGAAAGGAGAGTCAGAGAGTGAGAAAGAATGAGAGAGAGACTGCTTCACACAGGCTGCCCAGAGCAGCGTCTCCTGCCCTAGGGGAAGTAAACAGTAAGTTGGACCATGTGAAATTGCCATTTTTGTGGGTTACAACCGGTCATATAAAATGGCAATTCCATTCAGTCCAACCTAATACTTAACGGGATCAGTTCAGTCTCCAGCCAGGGCAATGAGCAGGTTCCACTCACAGGTCCCATGTTCTCGTGGCTCAGTCTCTGGTTTCCTTTCCTGGCGTGTTCTGGGGAACTAGGCTGATGTCAGGAAATCTGAGTTTAATCCAGTGGTTCTCAACCATAAGCTGTTTTTCCCCCAGGGGAAAAAGGCTAGGGGCTAGGGGAGCCTGCAGGGGCAAAATAGTTAGCCCTTCTTGGGAGCTCTTCCCTCTGGGAACTCAAGGGGAATGGCTGATGGGAGTGGGATGAGTGACAGGTGTCAGTGAGAGAGAGGATTGGAATCTCCAGGACCCGCCCCTGTGTCACACAGATGTCATAAGGTCCTTGTTGGTAGAGGCAGGGGGGTGGGGTGGGGTGGGGTGGATGTTGATTATCACAACATCCAGAGTACGGAGGCCAGGGATGCTGTGCAACAACCCAAACGCCACAATCAAGGATTCTCCAGCCCTGTTGTTACCAGTGTTGACATTGAGAAATCTTGCTTCAGACCCTTGATGGGCACCTCGTATCACTGCTGAGTGCCTTCTAGCTTCCATACCTTCTTTTCCCACAATGGAGAAGTGTGGCAAAGATTTACACTGGTGTCTCACTCCCTTGTTCCCTAAGCTGTGGAGTTCCCCCTTTCTCACGGACAGTCCCCTAAAGGAAGCTCAGAGCCTGCACCCCTCAGTCCCAAAGCCATTAGGTTGGCCAAAGTTTGGGCTGGACTTGGCGCATGGGCCTGCCTCTTTAAGAGCATGAGCTTAAGGATGACAGCAAGTAACATGTGGGTAGCACTTTTTATTTGACACGCCAATCCACATGCATTAAATCCTCAAAAGCAGCACACGCCTGGGGACCCATGCACTTCTAAATATAATGCTTTGTAAAGCACAGTATTGTATAATGCTTTAATAATTAAACCACTGAGCAAACCAGCTATGAAAGACATTTGGGGGATAACCAAGAAAGTTTGAAGATGGACTAAGTATCAGATGATAGTAAAGAACTGTTCATTTTTGTTAGGTGTAATAATGCTGTTGAGCAGATACGGGAAACTTATTTTTCAGAGATGGCATTCTGAAATATTTAGGGGTGAAATGTCTAACCTTTTCTTTAAAAATATTTCAGCAAAAGAAAAAACTGTTAAGCAAATGAGGCAAAACATCAATTATGAAGTTAGGTGATAGGCATGGGTGTCCATCACTCTATTCCCTCCACTTCTCTTTTTCATAATAAAAAGTTTAACGATTAGTTAAATCAAATTAATTCAAAATATAGTAATGTATAGTACAACTCAGAATTTGGGATAAATTTTGTCCTAGGATGGGCTAAATTTTAGCATGAAAAAAGAACCAGGCAAACATTTCCTATGATCAGATAGAGAATGCTTGCTGACGAGAAAATAGCTTTCTAAATCCTCAGCTGCAACCATTTCAACATATGTAACTAACAAATGAGATGGTTATCGAAGAATACAACAGTATCTCTCCTCAATACTTTCGGAGAGAACATAAGAATTTTATCTTTGATACAGGAGTTTCTCAACCTCAGCACTGTTAGCATTTGTGGCTGGATAATTCTTTTTTGTGGGTGGGTGCTCCTGTGCGTTGTAGGATGTCTAGCAGCATCCCTGGCTTCTACCTGCTGGCAGCACTCTTCCTCCGACTGTGACAATAAAAAATGTCTCCAAAAATTGCCAAGTGTCCCTTGGGGTCAAAATAGCCCCTGGCTGAGAATCACAGAACTATATGAACACAATGAAATAATTTATTTGCAATGTTCTGTAAACCAGTCCTTTCACCAAAATTGACCCTCCATGTGTAACCTACTGTGTAATCTCCTTTGGCAATATATTGTATCTTTCCATTTCATATTTAAATATCGTCCTACAACATAATTATATGGATCTCCCATAACTGAGTAACTAAAACTCAATTTAGTTGTTTCCCTCTTTTGTTATTATAAACAATGCTGCTATAAGCAACCTTGCAGCTAAATCTTGGCACACATAAATATTTCCTAAATATCTAGAAGTGAAACCACCAGGTCAAAGATACATTTTGATACATAATGCCAAACCACCTTTCATAAAAGTGGTACCAAGTTACTCTTCCATTACCAGAGTAGGTGTGTGCCTATTTCCTATGCCTATTTTCCCAACCCTTTCAACACTGTAAATTACCTTGTTTTCTAAATGGTATCAGTTGAATAAGGTTTTAAAATGGTATTCTTGTTAACGTTATTTCTTTATTACTAGTGAGTGCAACACTTCAGATGCTTAGTGCCATTTGTACAAATTCTGTAAATTTCTTTCATTTTCTCAGCCCAACTTTGTATTAGGATTTCTCTCTCTCTTATTGAACTGTAAAAGCTCTTTATTTATTGAGGATATTAATCTTTGGTCATCCATGTCACAAATATTTCTTCAGCTTTTAGTCTGCCTTTTATGTTGCTTACAGAGATTTTTGAAGTACAGAAGTTTTCTATTTTTATCAACTTAACATCTTTTCTTTCATGATTTCTGACTTTGGTATCATATCTAGAAAGCCCTCCTTACCTCAAGATTATATTGGTACTGACATGTTTTATTCTAGAACTTTTAAGGATTCATTAAAACATAAATATTTAATCCACTGGGATTTATGTTGGTTTGTAGCATAATGCAGAAATTTAATTTTATTATTTTAAAATAAATAGCCAGTTTTCCCAGCACCATTTACTGACTGATTTATCCTTTTCCTCACTGATTTATAATTACAGCTTTACTATATACTGTTCTTATGTTTATAGTTGAGTCTATTTCTGGACTTTCTACTCAGCTTTCATGATTTCTCTCTGCCTATGCCAATATCACACTAATTTAAATATCTTGTTTATAGTATTTTAAAAATCTGGTAGGGCGAGTCACCCTTCATTACTCGTTTTTAAAAAAGTTATTGGCTATTTTCACTCATTTAATTTTTCTAGCTGAACTTAATCATGTTTTATCCAATCAGGATTTTGACTGGAATTATACTAAATTTATAGATTATTTCAGGGAGAATTAACATTTTACTATTTTGTATCTTGCCCTCCCAGAATATGGTCAGACCTTCCATTTCTCTTCATCTTCTTTAGTGTCCCCAAGGAAAGTTGTAATTTTTTTTTTTTTAAAGAATATACACTGTGCTTTTATTGCTACATATATTTGTGTAGTTGATACTTCTGTTGCTACTTTAATTGAGATTTTGTTTCCATTATCATAAAAATGATATGCATTTATTGAGCACTTACTACAGGCCAGAAATCCCATTATGTGCTTTTTACTGACTATGTCATTGTTTTGGAACTAGTTATTGCTGATATATAAGAAAAATTACTGATCTCTTTATGTTAATTTTGTAATGGCCTCCCTGCAGAATTCATTTACAATTTTCAGCTGATTCTCTACAGGCACGTTTTTATGATGCGAGGACTGTCCTGTGTGTGAGGAAGGCACTGTGGATTTCCCCCCTCTACCTTCCCCCATTTTCTGATACCAGTTGATTTATCGGCCTTGTGTCACTCGGGCCACCTTCTGACAAAGGGACAGAGCTCTGCTAACTGGTTCTCCAATGCCCAGATCCTATGGCCTCAGCCATGCCAGCCCCACACGCCAATTAACCACATTTCCAAAAGCCACTTTAACTGGTACCTGCAGAAGACAGTGGCTTTTAACTGGCTGCTCCTTCATCTCTATCTTGGTTTCAGGTCCCCTATGGATGTGTGAGCTTGTCTTTTCTTGGTAGGATGTTATCACACAGTCAGGAATATAAAAAAATTGATCCTAAATTGACCAACCAGCCTAACGACTGAGAGACAGAATGACAGAGAAGTCAATGCCACTCAGATTCTGAAGCCAGGAGACCTCAGCTGGAATGCCAGCTACTTATTAGTGTTCACTAACCTCTCAGTGCCTCCGTTTCCTCCTATGTAAAATAGGGGTAATAACAGTACCTACCCTTGTGTGAGTGGAAGAGATAATTAAATGGTTAATAATTGAGAAGAGTGCCTAGCACAGAGTAAGCATTATGAATATGTCATCGCCTCCTTCATTTAGCCAGAATTTATTTCTCTTTTATCGTGGGTCTGTTCCAATCTCTTTTCAGGGTAAAAATTATCTGATGGTCATTTCCTAAACAGCTAATCCTGGACAGCCTAACGTTCTATTTCATACCACCCTTTGAAAACTAGAGCCTTGGTCAATTAACAGATCTCCTTCTTATAAGTGACGTGGGTTGGCTGCACGGTCAGCAATCCTATCTCTGGCCAGCAGTTTCCCCTATGAATCCACTGTTG
This sequence comes from Pteropus vampyrus, assembly GCF_000151845.1. NCBI lineage: Eukaryota > Metazoa > Chordata > Mammalia > Chiroptera > Pteropodidae > Pteropus > Pteropus vampyrus. The sequence goes on along the minus strand of NW_011888825.1, from coordinate 1,590,820 downwards.
CCTTTCTCCTATGCCAAGGGGGTACCAAGGCCCCCTTCCTTGGGGTTCACATGGCTCCAAAAGGAGAAAGAGGCTGCAGGCTATGCGACCAGACCATTCCTACATAACACATGCCCACGTGGCCAGTGCTGTATGTCTGGAAGGCAACAGAAGACATCTGCTACTTCCTGTGTTGGCTGGGCTATTCCTGCCTGGAGATGGGGTGGGGGATGGTGCCAAGAGACACACCCCGCCCTTGTAAGTCTCCCAGTGAGCAAGGGGAGAGGAAGGCAAGCATGTCCCCACTACTCCCATGCCCCAGCACCCAGTCCCTATGCCTCCTGCTCTCCACTCATCTTGACCAGACAAGCCAGATTCGCTTTACCCTTGGTCTTTAACTTCAAGCACCTGACTTTTTTTATTTAATTGTGGTAAAATACATGTAAAATAAAGTTGATCATTTTAGCTGTTTTTAAATGGTTCGATTCAGTGGCATTAAGTACATTCACACTGCTGTAGAACCCATCGCCACAATCTAGTTCCAGAATTTTTCCATCGCCCCTAAAGGAAAGCCCTGTACCCATCATCAGTCACTCCCCATTCCTCCCTTGTCTCACCCCCTGGTATCCACTCATCTAATTTGTCTCTGGATTTGTTTATTCACGACATTTCACAGAAA
>NW_011888825.1:1574344-1589227 GCF_000151845.1 Pteropus vampyrus | reverse complement strand
CGCCCTTGTAAGTCTCCCAGTGAGCAAGGGGAGAGGAAGGCAAGCATGTCCCCACTACTCCCATGCCCCAGCACCCAGTCCCTATGCCTCCTGCTCTCCACTCATCTTGACCAGACAAGCCAGATTCACTTTACCCTTGGACTTTAACTTCAAGCACCTGACTTTTTTTTTAATTGTGGTAAAATACATGTAAAATAAAGTTGGCCATTTTAGCTGTTTTTAAATGGTTCGATTCAGTGAAATTAAGTACATTCACACTGCTGTAGAACCCATCACCACGATCTAGTTCCAGAATTTTTCCATCACCCCTAAAGGAAAGCCCTGTACCCATCAGTCACTCCCCATTCCTCCCTTGTCTCACCCCCTGGTATCCACTCATCTAATTTGTCTCTGGATTTGTTTATTCATGACATTTCACAGAAATGGGATCATACACTTTGTGGCCTTTTGTGTCTGGCTCCTTTTACTTTGCATAATGTTTTCAAGGTTCATCCAAGTTGTAGCATGGGTCAGTCCTTTATTTCTTTTTATGACTGAATACTATTCTATTGTATGGATACGCCACATTATGTTTATCCATTCTTCCGTTGATGGACATTTGGGCTGTTTCCACATTTTGGCTATTATGAAGTCAAGCACTGACTTTTGACTTCCAGTTTTCAACTCTGCTGGATTCAGGGTCTAACATTAGCTGCTAGGATGGCTGTGATGAGGCCACTAGCAGTTCCCTCAGCTGCCCTGGCCTTGGGGAGCCCCACCTGTTCCCTCCCAAGGTCTCCTCAAGCATTTTCTATCTAGCTGACTCTCCACATTTATCCTCGTGCTGACATCTGCTGAAAAACTCACCTTCCTGACGAGGAGCCAACAGAGACTTTAACTCATCCGTGATGCACTGTGATGTTTATATTTTCCTTGATGGTCCATTGGTTTTTTATTGAGCACTTATGATAAGCCCGTCACTGAATCATCCCATTTAATCCTCAAAACAACCCTGTGAGGCAGGATTATCATTACCCAGTTTCACAGAGAAGAAAACAAGATCAGGCAGAACTCAGGACTCAGACTCCCAATTCAATGCCCTTTCCTCCCCTGCATCCTGTCCCCCAGTACCTGGCCAATACGCATTGAAGTCTTATCAACTTGTTTCCCACACTTACCCAGCCTGTTATCTATCTTGGAAAACAAAAGTCTAAAATGAGAATAATCTGAGTTCATCCAGGTTGCAGGTCTATATAAACCCAATTTTCTTCCACAAAAAAAATGGAGGTGCTGAGAGGCCACCAGGTATGATATCTCTAAGGTCACCTCCACACTCAGACTGGGTCCACTGAAGCAGCTAGCAGAAGGTACCACATAGGGCCCCAAACAGGGTGAGTGCCATGGGAGGACAGGGCCAGGAAAGAGGACCCGAGATCCTGTTGGGAGATGAGGCACCCAGGAGTTGGCTCCTTGTTCTCGTACCTCCAACCTGAGTTCAGCTTCCACTCAAAAGACTGCCGAGACCCTTCACACCAAGGAGGCCAGCAAAGACCAACAGCCTCTCCTCTGCTGAGAGGTGGCCCTTCCTCCTTCTAGATTTCTGTGTTCCTTTGCCAATACTCCATTTTCAGGGAAGGCTCACGGGCAGTGCTGGGTGGAGTCTGCATACACTGGCCCTGAGAACCAGTTATAACCATCTCTTCCTAACTCTTCTGAAACCTGCCAGGAGGGAGTGTTTACACAAGGGAAAGTGGTAAATGCTAGCGATCATCTCCCCCTCCCCCCAGCCAGGTGTTAATTACCTAACCAGCACCTCTGCCCACAGAGCCTCTGTAAGGAACTGGAAGAAGCAGATCATCATCAGCAGAGAAGAGTGAGCAGACATTTCTGAAGAGGAAAAAAGCTTAGCAGTAGGTCATTCCCACCACAAGAAGCAGGGTGGGGAGGTCCCCCCCACCCAGAAGACCATTGGTCCCACCCCTTCATTCTTCAAAGGATGCAGAAAGGAGAAGTCTTTGCACGTCCAAGGCCTCACAGCCAGTGGAGAATCAACCCCAGATCGCCTGGCTACAAACCGGGGCTCCTCCCAAGAGGCCTCCATAAACCCAAACAACATGCAAATCAACAACCACCACAGAGCTGATGGAGGCCAAGGGAAAACGGGGGGCCCTCTCTATTAGCTCTAGGGGTGGAGGTTGCTACAATCAGAAGTAGCTGGGTTTGGAGTGGGTGGTCCCTATCTCCATTCCAGCCCATTCCCCTCCTGGGCCCCTGGCTCCAGACCTCCCACCTCCCCGCCCCATGATGGGGTCCCAGCCAGCTCAGACAGCAGGTGGATAGCATTCCTTGAGTGAGCTGGCCTTGCAAGGGGATGGGTTCAGGGTGAGGTTATGTCCATCAGCTTTCAGGACAAATTCTCGGTTTATTAATTCTCCTCTGTTACACAGGCAAAAGTAAATAAGCTTTTCTCAGGCAGCCTGGCACAGAGGGCTTCCCTATTCAAACACTGCAAGAATCGACAGGCTTGGAAGAACCGAGCTCCCAGGCCCAACTTCCCAGGGGGCCCCTGGCCTCCTGCCCACACCATCCCGCCTGCTGAGACAAGGCAAGCCCAGCCTCTCTGTGGTGGCATGGCCCCAGTTCTGCAGTGCGAGCAGCAAAGATCCTGGGCATCCACAGACCACCAGAGAAGTTCCAAAAGGGCCTGGCCAAAGCTACAAACATCACACCTGCTCGCTTAGTTCCTCTGCGAGCAAAGCACTTTGTGAGGGTGTTTATTTACTGCTTGCTCCTATTTAAAACATGTTTTTAAAGGTTCAGAAGGAAGAAAGGAAATAAACAGTAACAAAACCAAGAGTCAGAGAAGTTAATCAACTAAGAACTGCTAAGGAAGACTTTTCAAAGTAGGATGCTACAAGTGTTTGTAAGTACTTGCTCAGGACTCTTTTGTCTGTTTGCATGCTTTATACCAGTTTCTTGTGGCCTGTACAGAAATCTCATGAGTTGTTTTACTTTTTCCCTCTATTTTTTTTTTCCCATTTGCCCATTTCTGATTTGAAAGGGAAAAAACAAACAAACAAACAAACAAACAAACACTGCAAGAAACCTAAAGTCAAGCTGCAAAGACTAGAAAAATGGGAGTCAAAAGAGATGATGAAGATCCGTCATGGCCTTGGATTAGTTGTGTGCACAGCCCAAAGAGCTTGTCCAGGTGAGTTCTGATGTGACTGATGTCACATCGTGGAAGCACTGAAGAGGAATTTTCATTCAAAAGGCTAATCAGCTCTCTGTTCTGCTTCTGTAAATATGCTTGCTGCATGGGCTGTACTCCAAATTGACTAAAGACTCACCTTCCCTTTTGTTTGAGCTAAGCAACAAATGTAACTGTTTGTACCCCCAGCAACTGCCGCGCTTCGTAACACTTTGTAACTGCAGGTAACCCATAGCAACTCCCGCCTTTTGTAATGCACTGTAACTACCTGCAACCATAGCAACTCGCACTGCTTTTTAAAGGTCTGAGGACAAATTAACCAATCAGCCTGTGCCAAAAAGGGTCTATATAAGGAATGTTGCAATTGAGCTGGTCCAGATCTTCAGAGCCCTAGCTCCTCTGAGACTGCCAGCATAATAAACTCTCCAACTCTCTGAGTGCTGCTTGGTTTCTTGCCGGTCTGATTTTGGATCTTTTCTGCAACAGCACGAGTCAAGACACCATTAAATGGAAGTTATCTTCTCATTTCAAAACTGCTCTATCCTAGAGCTGAACTAATTGGGAATGTTTCTTTAAATTCTATTTTTACAGAAAGAGCTTCCTCATCCCCCATGTTGGCTTCTGTCATCCTGCCTCCCAGGTGCTTGCTGTGATGCTTCTTCCTCTGGCCCCTTCTCATCACTATTTCTCCTTTAAATGTCCACTGCAGCTCAACCAAAGTTGACTGAAGACTACCTAACAATCCAAGACAAAAACATCTTTGAATATCCCCAGTGTGGCCTCAGCACTCCCTGAAATGTTTTTCTGTCCTTTCTTATTTAAGGGCTGTTTGTTGACTGTATATATGCAAGTTCGAAATGTGTTTTCTCTCAAGTTCGCAGTATACTGCCAATACTAAAAAAATTCAGTCTTTATTCTAAAATATTCCGGCAACTGCATGGGTATGCAAGCCTCCCCCACACCTCCCTACAATCCTATTTGGAGAGGAGGAAAGAAGTCCCCAGAGCTGGCACTGATGGCTATGAGAGGCCCCACTGTCACTTTTTCTGCTGCCCATTCCTACTCCTACTCCAAGTACCACTACACAAAGCCCTGTGTGACCCCAGGATACAGGCCTGGCCTGCACTCCAGGTGGCACCCTATGAAACCAGGCTTCCAACCCTGTGTAACCTTTCTTGTGCCAAGGACTTGCAACACCCATGGACCCTTTCTCACAGTAATGTTTTTAAATATGAAAATAAAATACATACGACTACAAAGGAAGCTAATAATACTGAAATACACTTATCCAAATATTTTTGAAAACCAGTATTTATAGTAGTTACATAAGGTATGTGCTTCTTTATTAATGATTATAAATCAGGATCTAGCAGGGGGTCTGATGACTTCCATACTTTTGAAGAAATAGCAAGCATCAACAATATTTCATGTTATTTGCACCGACTCTTAACGGGATGTGAAAATAGCTGTGATTTCTGCTGGTGGCCAAGTCACAGTTGCCGCTGGCCCTGCTGTGGTTGTGGCCCACCTTTGCAACAGAGGAAATGCTCAATTTCAGTGAGAGACAGTGAAGATGTGATTCTCTTCCAGTCCCAGTTCCTGGCCCTTCTCTAACCCAGTGTCTGTTTATGGCCCCTGTTCCGTTCTCGTGCTCCAGAATGCCCTTTTCGTCCCAGCCACCCATCCTTTTCCTACTTCGCAGCCCCAGGAAGGAGTTACACGCCATCCCCACCTCTCGACTTGGATGGTATTGGGCTGGCAAGAGGTTTCTCACCCTTGGTGGATAAGGAGGAGGAGCGCAGCTTCAGAGGTCCCAGGCTTTGGAGAGAGGCAGCCCACAGGCAGTAATAAACCCCTTCCCTTTTATTCTTGGAAGGGGGCCTCACAGAAAAATGCCCTGTGGCTCGATCCTTCTCAATTCAACCCAGGGGTATCACTCACACTGAGCAGCACCCCAATGGTGGTTCAGAGGATTCCGGTTCCTCTAATCACCCTCCCTTGCTCACCCCACACCACAGCAAAAGCAAGACATGAGCAAGAAGGGGAAGGGCCTACCTTCTGGCTCCTCCACGCTGCTGGCCGCAGTGGTCGGTGGTGCCACGGGGATTTCTGTGAGGTTCAGGATGGGAGGAAGAGAAAGCAAGGTAAGAAGATGTTACTAAAAAAAAAAGAAAAGATGTTACTTTTGACCTTACAAAAGAATCAGCACAGCACAGACCTCTCCCAGCCTTCCTGCCCACCCCTTCAACGCCCCCGCCACCAGGACAGTCAGGGAGGAGAAAGCCAAGCCAGCATGGGGGCCCAGCATTCTCCCTTGTTCTGTGGAAGCTGTCCTTTCACCTGGCAGAGTCGTAGATGCTCCTGGCTGTTGAGGAAGGGACCGGAGTGGGGAGAAGGCAGGAGGGACAGATAGCACGAAGAGCTGGCCTTGCTCCCTAGTGGGGGCCTGCCAGGTGCGTGTGCTTGGCTCTGTGTATCCACAGCTTGGCTCAGCCTGAGGCGGTAGAGAGGGGCCTTCCTATGGCCCCTGCTCTTCGCAATGTGGCTGCCTGGGCCCTGCTCACCTCTGACCTTGACCTACTGGTGGGGAAGGCGCTCATGGCTGGTGTGGCATGTGAGGGGGCTGGGAGGTGTCTTACACGTGCAGAGAGGGTCTGCACCCCTGGCTCAGATTCTCACAGGTGCATCTCACAAGCTAAGGCACTGTCTCGGTGGGCAGAACAGACTGACAATACAGAAGATCGAGGGGCCTGAAGAAGCATCTACTTTATTGGGATCACTCCTTTTCTATGTAGAATGGCAATGAGTTCCTTCTAGCTCCTGGCTCTGAATCTGTGCTCCCAAAAGGTGAGGGTCAACCGGTCTCTTGCAAAGACCAAATGTCACAGCTCCAGCTTCCTCTTTCTGAATGAAGGCTAAGCATGGACCAAAAGTCCATGAGGGGCAAGGGCTCGCCTCCCCTGATGAGTGACCACATGAAAATGGGGTCACAGAGGCCTTCACGAGCCCCACTGACTCTGACCACCATCTGACTGCTGAGGGTAAGACCTCCCTTGGATCCTCAGACTCTAGATCACCTGGACTGGAACCTTGATGGATAAAGATGGAACACTCTTAGGCCAGGGGCAAATCTGAGAGACACCCACAGAAGCCAGCCTTTGCACCTCCCAAAAGGAATGGACAGAGGACCCAGCTGTCAATTTGGAGGCAAATCTTGCTCTCGGCCCTGTCACAGCAGCTCATTAAGAAACTGGACCTTGTATCAGGCCTTCTCTTAGCCTTCATGATGAGCTACTTGGTCCCAGCAGAAACATTGCAGAGGGAACCTCTGAATTGTCTGGTCTAATCCTGCAAGTTCACAAACAGGGCTGAGGCCAGTGGCCATGGAGCCGCATTGGCTGCCCAACCGCAGTGCCTTAGGCCTGGCACAGGGGTGTATGCAGAGGGCATGTGGCTTACAGAGCTGTGATGAAACAGGGCACAAGTCCCTCAGCACTGTGGCGCCTGTAGCCAGATGCCCTCAGGAAAAGCTCACGGAAATCCCAGGATGGAGACTCAGGTCTTCAGGTTGTTGGTGGGAACACTCGCGCCCAGCATCAGCCGGCCCTTCGAGAGGACGAAGAAAGTACAGAGCAAGTTGGGCAGCGAGAACTTCCATTTCCCAGGTCTCTGTCTCTGATTCTGAAGCATAGTTCCATTTCAAGGTCTTTCCCCCAGGCCAATGGAAATGTTGGTTCCCGCCATTTTTGAGCAACCTGACAGCTCCTTACTCCCTTTATAAGAGAGACCCTGTTTTTTCTCCCTCTTTTTTCATAACCCCAGATGGCAGCACTGATTTCTTCCCAGTGTGCTAAAAATGTTCACTTTGCAGCTTTTTGGACAGATGGAAAAGAAAAAATTTTGCACGTTGTTAGACTCTGACAATTAGAAGTTTTCATCAAAACCATTTCACCTTGCTCTGCCCTGGATGGACATAGAGCTCAATCTCCCAAAGCCGAGATTTTTGTTATCTGTGTTACTAGACCCCTGCGGACACGTCTCCTGATTTAGAAACTTGTCAGAAGAGCTGCTGAAACTGATGCAGCCCAATATGTTCTGGGAGTGAAGGCCACACCCAGCTCAGGCAGGTGAGGTATAGTGTGTTTCAGGCCAGTGTAGGTGTGGGGGAATTCCTTGTAAGGTAGGTGGGACTGCTCCAAGGGCCTCAAGGGGGTGCTGGGGTGAGGACCCCCAGCCTCTTGCTGTGCCTAAGGTTGTTCCAAGTCCCTCAGGACTGACTGGAAAAGCCAGTGCCCTCCCAGTGCTGAGGGACACTAAAACCCTAAAGCAGGGTCAGCCGACTTCTCCTGTCAAAGGCCGGCTAGTAAATGTTTCAGGCTCTGCAGGTCACACGGTCTCTGTTGTAACTGCTCAATTCTGCTGTTGGAACTCAAAAGCACCCATAAGCAGCATGTGAACAGGCACAGCTGTGTCCCCATAAAACTTTACTTATGGACACTGAACTTTCATATCATTTTCACATGTCATAAAATGGTATTTTTTAATTTTTATTTCAATCATTTTAAAGAGGTAAAAAAAAAAAAAAAAAAATCAAGCCATATAAAACAAGGCAGTGGGCCGACCTCCCAGGCTAGGTGTGCTAACTCAGCTCTAGAGAAGCAGACTGTATCCCAAGGTCTGCCTGATGAGCTGGGATCGGCACCTTCTTCCACCCACCCACTGGGTTTAGACCTGTCTTGCACAGGGAATCGATGAGGCTGAGGCCGGGGCCAGCTCTCAACCAGGCTTGACTTTCCCCCAAGACTAATTCTCCCCTCATGACACCTATGTGATCCTATCAGTTGTAAGATAGTAAAGCCTGGCTGAGCCAAGGCCCCTGAGTGACCCTGCAACCTTGCTCATCCCCTCCCCAAGTTCTAGCATCTAGGGGTAACAGCTAGCCTGATGGGGCCTTCGGGACCCTCGGGGATGCTCCCACGCTTCATAAGGGCAAGGGAGCCCTGCCCAGCTTCCCTCAAAGGCCAGATGGTACCAGTCCCTCTGTTCTGAATCTTCCAGAGGCAGGGGGAGTTGGAATTCTCATAGCAGCAATGGTAGCCCCTGGTGCAGGCCCCCCCGGGTCCAGGCTCAAGGTGGCGTATGGGAACAGGACCTGGGCTGAGGAGGGGGGCTTGTGTCCACCCAGGAACAGAAGACTCACTCTGTGTCAGGACAAACAGGCTGGCTCTGCTGGGCCCTGGCTGCTTCTGCAAGAACCCCATAGGCTTGAGTGTCTCACAAGGGGCCTCAGTGAGCACTATGCCCACTGGATGTCAGTGAGCTGAAAGGGCCCCCCCAACACCCACACCCAAGCCGGAGCCTCAAGGAAGAGGGTGCCTGGCACGTACTTATGCAGGGGGCGATGGGAGAGCGGCTCTGCTGGTAGCCTTTGGCACAGCGGTTGCAGGTGATGCCCGTCACACCATCCTTGCAGGGACACTGGCCGGTGGTTTGGTTGCAGGTTTTGCCAGCAGCACCCACGGGGTGGCAATCACAGGCTGTGGAAGAGACACAAAAGGAAGGTCAGAAGGTGGGAAGAGGCCAGTGCACACCCACCCTGAGGGGCCCTCCCCACCCAGGGGCACCCCAGGGACCCCACCCCAGGGGGAAGAGCAGAAATGGGGGAGCAGGCCCAGCCAAGCCCGTACACACATTCCAGAAGCTCTGATAACTGGCCACCTGCCTACCTGGAAAGGGGAAATGCAAATCAGAGTGGACCGACTTGAAAGGACTGTTTTGGCAGCAGGAAGTGAAGCGGGGGAGCCCTTCCAAAGGCCTAGAGGAAGTCCGACCTTCATGTATGTTTTCGGGAATGCAAAGTCTGATCACAGATGGAGGAGTTAGAATTGAGAGGTGAACCTTCTCTCCGTGGGAAAGTTTGTGCGTTCTCACTGCTGCACCCCGGCCAGCTCCTGGCCCCCAGGCTTGCTTACTGACCCTTTGGATGGAAGGGCCGGGTCTTGGAGGCTGATGGAGCCCTAGGGTTTTCCAGGTCAGGGGAATCACCAGGGAGGTGAGACCCCCCACCTGCAGGCTGCTGCCCCCTCCCCCCCGACCTGCTCTACCCACCCACCCTCATTTGCAACCAGACAGTCCAAGGCTCAGGCTCCTGGATCACAAAACCCATAAACTGTAGCACTGAGAAGAGTCACAGTGATCATTTAAACACCTGATGAAATGTTCAAAGAGGGGAGGTGAAGGAACCCCGCCCCTACCACCATCACCACCAGGGTCTTACAGAAAGCGAGTGGCCAAGCTGGGCAGTGGAGTGAGGTCCCAATTCTCAGGCCAGTCAGTGGTTACTGCACCGCAGAGCAGACCTCACACCACCCCGCTTTTGGTTTACAATGGGCTGGAGAGCTGGGGCTGCCCACCCTGTCACACTGCACCCTGAAGTTCCCTTAGTGTTCTAAGGACTCAATCCTAGTGATGGAATGGCCAGAAGACATTGAGGGGATATCCCCACTGCTATGGACTGAATATTTGTATCCCCCAAATTCATACGGTGAAGAGCACTAAACCCCCAGTGTGATGGCATTAGGAGGTATGGCCCTTGGAAGGAAATTAGGTTTAGATAAGGTCATGACAGTGGGCCCCCCATGATGATGGGATTCTCGCCTTTATAAGAGGGAGAGAGAGAGGGAGAGAGAGCAGGGAGGAAGGGAGGGAGAAGGGGAAGGGAGGGAGGGAGGGATGGGGAGAGAGAAAGAGAGGGTGAGAGAGAGCCCGAGCTCCACAAGCACATAGCAAGAAGGCAGCTATCTGCAAACGAGGAAGCGAGCCAGACACTGACTCTGCAGGCATCTCGATCTTGGACTTCTCAGCCTCCAGAACTGAGTGAAATAAATATTTGTTGTCTAAGCCCCCCAGTCTGTGGTTTTTTCTGTTACAGCAGCCTGAGCTGACCAAGATACCCGCCAAAACCGTGGTACCTGGGCAAGAACTGCTGCACCAACTGACACAGGACACCTGAATACCCCACTGACTCCTGCCTCCCTGAATCCAGCAAGTGGATTCAGAGTGTGTGAGTGGGGAAGGAGAAATGAGATGAAGGAGGCAAATGGTCTGCCTCTCGCCCTCTCCCTCCCCCTCCCTGCAGGGACGGGGAGGGGGTGCATCCTGCAGCAATTTCAATTGGTGCTTTGTGTTTCTGCTTCAAATGGGAAAAAATGCATCCAAGAAAAGAAGTGAGAGCGCTGTTCCTAAAAAGCTAAATTAGAATTTCTCCAGCCAGCACTGCTCATTGTGAGGGCAGGAGTCTGGATGAAGATATGGCTGGGATATGGCCTCTCCCAGCCAGGCGTGGGCCCACGAGTGGCTGATGAGGTGACTTAGGAAGAGGAAGGAAGGAGCAGGGAACAGCAGAAAGGAGAGGAATGTAAGAAATTATTGAAGTTGTCTGGATACATGAATGCTCCCAGAAACCCCGGTGTAGGGGTCCTGGTCATGGATGCTCCCTGACAGGTTAGAAGATGGCAGGCAACACAGGCCCGGGGCACCAGGCAGGAAGCCTGGTGGACTGTGTCTGGGGTCCTCACACCACAGGCTCCACAGGAGGAAAATGGGCTGTTCCAGTTTTGCCCCTGTAGACAGCAGTAAGCCCTTCTGAATCCTTGTGTTTGGAACTTGTCTTCTTAAATCCACCCTGAATTCGAGCTCATTCCTTGTTTTTGTTTTTGTTTTTCTTTTCTTCTTCTCTTTTTTAATTCAGTAAGAAAAGACCCAGCCTTGATGCAAGCTACAGATGATGATGTAAGGAGACGGTTGGAGAAGACCGCTGACCTTTCCCTCTGGCCTCCTAAATCCAGCCCTGTGATGGGAAGGGCGATCAAGCATGGGCAGCATCTCTAAGTCGGCCACACGAAAGCAGAGGGCCACAGCTCGGGACCCCACCATCCTGAGCCCCTGATGTGGGCACCAGTTGGATATAGACTCCTAAGGCTCCTGCCAGCTAACATCCTCTGGCCTGATTCACAAGTTTGCTGGAAATGCTAAGATTCAAGCCAAGATGTCCTCCCCTCGATGCTGATAGAACACAGCTGTGCTCCATGAGGATCCTTGGTCTTGACTGGAAGGAAGTCGCCAAAGGTTGCTCAGTCACTAAAGAGTCAGACACAAGTCACTCACAGGCACCACTATTGATTCAGGTCATCTTCACCATGGCAGAAGCTGGCCCAGAGCAGGAATGGGGGGAGCAATGGGAGTCCCTCTCACAGCTGGGCACCCGGGCTGGTGTGCTACCAGTGAGGAGCCAGGCACCAGCTGAGGTCAGCTGGTGCTGAGGGCCATCCTTGGTGATGGCAGGGTGCTGGGCCTGCTCTGTGCAGCAGGCACTTTCTATAAGCCCGTCCTTTGATAAAATGAGGAGGTATTTTACTGCTTGGTTTCCAAATATTTCTCCCAAGATTCTGCAAAGACTCTGACCAATTGGCCCCTTGACCTGGTTTAACGGAAGCAGCAGGCTGATGTGCTTCCACACAAATCACTGTTCCAGGATGAGAAGCCATCAGAGTCCCAAAGGGTGAAAGGGGGGCCTTGACCTGGTCAGGTCACCTCCAGGGCAGAGGGACCATCACCAGAGGCAGAGCATTCCTCCAACAGAGCGCCACCACCAGAAGCCTGTGAACACCTGAGCACATCCACATTCTCATACAGTTGTCCCCTCTGGTCTTCACACCAGCCTGTGAAATTGGCACTACCAAGCAGAGGAGGAGAACATGAACTGGCAAGAAAAATCACAGGCAGAGGGAGGCCATCTGGGGGATGGGGGATGAGAGGGCCAGTCACTGAGGGTGTCACCGAGGCCCACATCCTCTCTAGACGCCTTGTCTGTACTTCTCATTCTGCGAGGAGAAATGCATGCTTAAACCTGTTGAAACAAAGGCTATGTGGATTTTCTGTTATGCATGACCAAATACAATCCTCACAGACAGACTCACATTGCACTCAAAATAAGGACTTTCCTCAAAATCCCATGAATAAGGAAGAGCCCAAATTATCCCTCTATGCAAAGAAGGGTGAATATCAAGGTTTGGAGAGAAGTGATAGATGACAGCGCCCTACAGTGGATTCTTCTACAGTTTGGGACAAAGGAATCTGATAAGCAGTGTCAAAGAAAGGGGGTCCGATCCACCCGCCAGTTACAAAGGAAGCCCCAGACCTTGGCCCATGGGGAGAGAAAACCAAAGGGATTCTGCTGTATTCCTTCAAACCTCACCACCCCCCCACGCCCCCCCCCACACACACACACACGTGCGCAGTGGGGGGAAGGGCGGGGCTGCGTTGGGGAGAACGTGGAATTCAGTTGAGTGGAGGTCTTCTCCTTTGCAGGGCATCTGGTGAGGAGACAAAGAGCCTCCTTGATTCTGAGATCTTGGTCTGGGTCAGAACATCTTCCACCACAGGAAGCTCGTTGGGTGACTCCCATTTCCCTGGAAGTCAGCCGCTTTTTTCAGCGGAATTCAATCCCTTCCACAAAGGTCACCCCATTTGCACAGAGCAGGCAACACCTGGTCACAGGAAACGATCTATCCCATGGTTTTTCCATTGAGAGGAAGGTGAGACCAGACGGAAGCCCAAGGTCCTGAGAAGGTGGCAGGATTAGGTTTCTCACAAACAAGGCGGGCTGGAGGGTCTCCAGGTACAGAGAAGCCAGACTGTCCTTGCTCTGGGCCATGAGACAGGGACAGATGATCTGGGCACGCAGATGGGCACCAGGAGATGCAGGTTCGAGCCTGTCCTGCCAGTAACGCTGTGTAACCCTGGGTTAGTGACTCGCTCGCTCTGAGCCTCAGGAGATTCACCTGTAAGGACAGAGATCTGCACTCCCACAAAAGTCACTTCCAACTTGACAGCCTAAGGCTTGGTGTCTACAGGGCGCCAAGGATCCAGGGTGTCAGCCTGAGCCTTAGACCATGACTCCCATCACTGCAGTTCATTGCAGTGTCCTGACCAAGGGTGGAAGGAAGGTGCTCTCGTGCTGCCAGACACATCGGACCCTCCGTCTACACCCACCGATCACCCTGCCCAACGCCACTGCCCACGGTGTCATGCTGGGATCTCTTTACTGAGGTTCGGTTTCTCTGTCAGTTGAGAGAAGTACACTCAGGGTTTCCGAGAGCCTCAGCAGAGCTGACCTGGAAGGCAGACAGTCCAGATCCTAGGCTACTGGTCCCGAGCAGCTGCCTTCCTCTCTTCCCTCCGACACCCTCTGTCCTGAATCCCTGATGTCCCAACAGCCTTCATCAGGAGGAAATGCACAGCTGAGGGTGGCCCCTCTCACCGCAGCTCACACTGTGGCTTTTGGAAAGTTATCCGGGGCTATCAGGTCTGGTGACTTTTCCTGAGGACCTGGCTCCAGGGGCCCTTGGGGTCAGGCAGGACCCACAAATGGCAGTGATCCCAGGGCATATGGTTGTGGACGAGAGGGGGGCTGGCCTGGTGCCCAGACCTCCCTGGATACCTCCAGGCAGGACAGGGCAGACCTCATGTTCTGGGCTGAATTACGCCCTACTCCCAACACCCGAAATCAAATGTTTAAGACCTAACCCCAGTACCTCAGAATGTGACTGTATTTCAAGATAGCCTTTAAAGAGGTAATTAAGATGAAGTCATTAGGGTGGGCCCTAATCCAATATGACTAGTGTCCTTCCTGTCCTTTGAGAAGAAAGAGCCCAAACACCAGGTGATGGAGGCACTCCGTTCCCAGCCAAGGTCTGATGGGAAAACGCCCTTTCTAGTACTCACGGGGCCTCCAAGGTGTAGAGAAGTACATAGGGAGAGAAAACACTTTGCCCTGAATCCCGGGAGGTTGCTATCAGTGAATGTGGCTGCTCCCTGGAGCCAATCCTGAGGCCACCTGGGACTCCAAGATCACGCCAAAGGTCTGTATCTGTCTGTGGCACTGGGTTAGGGTGAAACATCCCTCTCCACTTTGAGTAAGACGGGGCTGTGTATCTGAGTACCATCCACAGAGAAAGCAGGAGCAGGCAACAGCATCAAGGCAAATCCTCACAGGAGCTGACCCTGCTTTCCCACGCCTCCCTCTGACCAAGCCCTTTCTTGCTTCCAGACACTGGTGCTGCTCTTGCCTCGATCTCCCCACAAGTGTTCACTCCTCACCCCCTAGGTCTCGTCTCAAACATCCCGTCTTCTGACAGGTCTACCCTGGCTGCCTTGCAGACAGGCTCCCCCTACTTACAATCTCCTTCCATTCCGTTTTTTCCTTCGTGTAACTCGCCGCAATCTATAATAATCTTATGCTTATTTTTTCTTCTTTATCATCAACCTCCCTCCAGGAAGCAGGCTCTGAGGGAACATGTCTGTTCCAGTCAGCACTGTAACCCCAGTTCTTGCACGTAGCAGGTGCTCAATAAATACTTGCTGAATCAATGAAAAAACCTGGGGCAAATCTGCCGCCCTCCCCACACGGCAAAGGCCGTCTGATTTACCCTCTGAATCTGAAGGAATGAAGGCAGAGCAAGCAGGGAACATGATCCCCTCACATCCTAGATCACTGGCAACCTGACTACAGAACACTCCCTGCTCCTAAATTCTCCATGCTAATGAGGGAATGGGGATCATTTAAATCCACAGATAATCCACAAACTTCGGCTCAGCTGTCTGTGTCAACCTCCTCCGCAGCTATGCTTTTC
>NW_011888825.1:1559852-1574294 GCF_000151845.1 Pteropus vampyrus | reverse complement strand
GTATCTGTCTGTGGCACTGGGTTAGGGTGAAACATCCCTCTCCACTTTGAGTAAGACGGGGCTGTGTATCTGAGTACCATCCACAGAGAAAGCAGGAGCAGGCAACAGCATCAAGGCAAATCCTCACAGGAGCTGACCCTGCTTTCCCACGCCTCCCTCTGACCAAGCCCTTTCTTGCTTCCAGACACTGGTGCTGCTCTTGCCTCGATCTCCCCACAAGTGTTCACTCCTCACCCCCTAGGTCTCGTCTCAAACATCCCGTCTTCTGACAGGTCTACCCTGGCTGCCTTGCAGACAGGCTCCCCCTACTTACACTCTCCTTCCATTCCGTTTTTTCCTTCGTGTAACTCGCCGCAATCTATAATAATCTTATGCTTATTTTTTCTTCTTTATCATCAACCTCCCTCCAGGAAGCAGGCTCTGAGGGAACATGTCTGTTCCAGTCAGCACTGTAACCCCAGTTCTTGCACGTAGCAGGTGCTCAATAAATACTTGCTGAATCAATGAAAAAACCTGGGGCAAATCTGCCGCCCTCCCCACACGGCAAAGGCCATCTGATTTACCCTCTGAATCTGAAGGAATGAAGGCAGAGCAAGCAGGGAACATGATCCCCTCACATCCTAGATCACTGGCAACCTGACTACAGAACACTCCCTGCTCCTAAATTCTCCATGCTAATGAGGGAATGGGGATCATTTAAATCCACAGATAATCCACAAACTTCGGCTCAGCTGTCTGTGTCAACCTCCTCCGCAGCTATGCTTTTCTTTCTCCCGGCAGTTGCTAACCAGGCACAAAAGAATAAATGTTTCATATTGCGTGACCTCTCCTTTCCCCTGCCACTTTCGGCTCAAGGTGCAGACAGCAGGAAGTAGAAGGAGAGGGGAGCCCCATAATCCCAAACTGGGTTATTTGACCCTCCGTGATCTAGTTAACTATAGTCTTCCTGCACCTGATTTATAGCTGAGGCGAAAGGCACAGCTCCTACGGATGGGGGCCGGGGCTGGGGGGAGGGACTGAGACTGCACGCACAGGCTCAGGGCAGGATCTTTCTCAGTGGCACCTTCAGAACCGCATTTATACAACACAGCCCATCCCCGCCCCCACACGCAGCTGCTGGACACTCATCTCTGTTCAACTCGTTTGTCATTTTTGCTCCCAAAGCGTGTAAAATCCTTTATTGAGAGTGTACGACAGCATTAGGGCAGATCCCCAAGGCCCTGCCCGGTCCTGTGGGAACTGGCCTCAAAGTCCACGTCAGGGCTGAGCCCTTCGTGTGAGAGGGGCTGGTTCTCCCATACGCCACCACTCACTGAAAGAACGAAAGCGACTGGAGAGCCAAAGGAAGGATCGTCCCCGGGGGCAACGGCAGGGCCTTCTGGTGATTCTATTTCCCTCTACTTGTACGAGTAATCCTAACGGCTAACAGGTATGGGGTAATGCCATGTGCCAAGGACCTCCTCTACATCATCTCATTTAATCTACACCATAATCCTAGGAGGGAGGAGGAACAATTATTGACCCCTCAGATGAGAAGACTGAGGCACCGAAGAGTAC
The DNA here is from genome assembly GCF_000151845.1 of Pteropus vampyrus. NCBI lineage: Eukaryota > Metazoa > Chordata > Mammalia > Chiroptera > Pteropodidae > Pteropus > Pteropus vampyrus. Next base: position 1,572,737 of record NW_011888825.1, on the reverse strand, counting down.
ATAATTTGCCCAGGGGTGGAATTTGAACTGTGGTCTCAAAACCCATTGCTTTTAAAAGCTATTCATCCCAAGGCTGCTAGCTGGAGCCTACCTGCTGCTCTCCTGGTAGCAAAGTTCTTTCCCAAGTGAAATGCCCTCCATTAACAGGGCAGCTCAAGATCAGGAGGCTTTTCTGCTCAGGACCAGGGACCCCTGAGGACCCTCCAGGAACGTTCATGCAGAACCGGGATGAGAGTAGGCTTCAGAGACAGGGAACTGGCATCCAGGAAGGTGAAGAAAGTGGCCAAGGATGCCCAAGGGAATGAGACAAAGGGCTGGGCCTGAAGATCCCATTTCAGAGCAGGGCACTGTGGGGGCTTAGTCACAAGAGCAGGAACCCTGCGTTTATAAAGACCTTGGAACAAAACCACCTGCACCTGATTTCTGCCAGCTTTTCCAAGTTCCCAAGACACAAACTTCACTGATACAAGACACTATCCTGTTGTTTCAGGGACTGATGAAATTTTGAATATTCAAAAAGAGCATGTGGAATGTGGAATATCAAAGCTGGACAGGACTCAGATTATAAATCTGAATATGATTCATAGATTAGGAGACTGAGGTCTACGGAGGTCACATGCTCTACAGACTTTGAACCCAGAGCCAAATCTGGAGATCAGAATTTCCGACCCCCCACCCTTCCACATTCCCCAGGGAACGGGATAAGGATGCAACCCAGAGAGGCCACAGTCGGAGTTGAGCTTCCATGGGGACTTTCTCTCTTCTGACTTCCTCTCTCCCTGGGAGTGCTGGCCTTAACTGCATCCTAATAGAAGACACTCCTTCAATTGTGGTCTCTGCCCCCTAAGCTGGGAGCTGCACTGAGTACCCTGCCGAAGGTGACCAACCCTTTTCCCTGCCCCCACTGAAAATGACAGAAAATGAAAATGTGACAAGTGACCAACCAACTGAAAGGCATTCCTGAGGTTTTCAGGTTTTTGTGAGCTGTATGAACACTACCTGAGACAGGAAGAGGTGTCCCAGGTTCTTAACTGTGCTATGACCAAACCTTTAAATGGTCAGATCTCACACACACACACACACACACACACACACACACAATCTAGCAGTGATGTCCATCCCATCCCATGCTTTCACCTGGACAATGGACCATCAGGCTGCACTAGCTAAGCTTCCAGCCCTACCTAGCAAGATAGACATTTTTAAAAATTTGAAACACACACCCACTCCACCCAATTTTCATGGAGAGTCATAAAAAAGATTTAAATTCATTGATAATAAGTCTCTCCCCTCAGAAAAATAAACCCTGGGGCCCAGGCCACCTCTCTCAACACAAGAACAGTTCACTGTCTTCATCTCTTATTCTCCCACGTCTCTGGTTCTCAGCCTTGGCTACACATTTCCTCTGGGAAGCTTTCCAGGTTCCCAGTGCCCAGGTTTCACCTGGACCCATGAATTAAACCAGAATCTTTCGGGGCAGGAGCCAGGAGTCAGTATTTTCGAATCTCCAAAGTACAGCCATAGGTGAGAATCTCCACGCAAGTTAAAGACAAAGACACAGACATTGTCGATAGCCTCTGTGACTTTAAGCAAAATAACATATAACAAAATCAATTTTACCATGGGCTAATTGATATAAGTACCTATGACATCTCATCAACATTATTACAAAATGATGCTGAATAAAGGGATGTTAATCAAGATCCTGCTGTACTGAGGATGCCCTACAGTGAAGGACAAGAATCAAGAGTGAGAAAGACACGGAAAACCACACATAGTGGGCAGGGAGCCACAGGAGGTGGCCCGAGGAGCTCGCTTCCCCCTCAACCCCTGACAAAACTGCTGGGAGAAACAGGGGGGAGATGGGAGCAGCAAGTGTGCAGTGGCCAAGATGGTGAGGACCACTGCATCCCTCTGTTCTATTACCACCTGCATCTTCTGAGGACTCAGGTCCTTCTTGGCAGCATGCATTCAGCCACGTTGACCGTAGACTTGAGGGGAGCGGGGCAATGAGTGAAAGGAACAGGCTGCTCAGTGAGGTGGAACGAAAGCCCTTTGTGCAGGGAGGCTAGATGCGGTGGTTAATTTCTTAATTCTCATCGCAATTCAGTTCACGGGAGACTCCTGGAATGTCTTTATCCATCACAGATGGTTTGGGAAGATGATAAATTAATATAATTTAAATGGAGGCATGGCTGAAATGGTTAAATGGCAATGTCTTCTTTACTGGCTCCAAAGAGAAAGCACCCCCCAGTCCATAAAGAAGACAAATGGTAAACAAAACCGCCTATCTTTTGACAGATTCCAGGAGGAGTATCATTCACAAACCATTCTGCAGAGAAAAGGGAGAAATTCATCTCACTGACTTTGTATAGGACAACAGCCCATGCCATAATGAGGCCTTCTCAGTGCTGTGAAATTGCGCTGAATAGGGGGAGAGTGCAGCCGCCTGTTCCCTGGGCATGTTTATTACAGCCCTTTGTATGCAGTAGCCCTGCCAGCCTGGGGTTGGTTCTAAGCTAGGGGAGGGGAGAAAGAACCCAACAAATTTGTTGCTATGAAACTTCCCAAATGGGGGACTGCATAATAACGTTCGGAATCTAATGCCCTTGCTCCAAGCTGTTCTTGTCTAGGTCCACCCCTGCTCTAAAGTGAACAAGGTTGGGAGTCAGCCAATTGCCAGCAATGTATGGGTGGCCTCAGCCCTCAGCCGGGGGCTCCTCCCGGGTCCTGGGAAGTCAAGGGGTAAAGAGGGCCCAGATGCCATTCCCAACCTCCCTCAGGTCAACTGCCTATGTGAGTCAAGAGCCACTGCCAGTTGTCTCGGTTCCCCTGTGAAATGCATCTGAAACACAGCAAAGAAATGCAGACTTCACTGAGGGCTATGATGGGGCTTGCTGAGATCGACCCTCAGGCCAGAGCCGGAGGGTGGCTCCATACCTACAAGATCTTGGAAGCCTCTGAGAGCAAACCATTAGAGATCAAAATACTGGAGCCCAATGCTTCCACAAAAGGAACCGTTACCTTAAACCATCTGCCCTGGGAAGACAAGGCAGCGAACATGGTGTGGGTGATGGAGAGACCCCTGTCTGAAGATCTCAAGGATATACATCCCCCGGCGAGCATCGGAATTCTTACAGCTGGTTCCTACCAAGATCTCAGAGTCTTTCTTTGGTAGGAAGTATCCTGTGGGGGAACTGAGGATTCAAAGTTCCCACAGCCCCTAAGGGAGCCGCACCAGGAAAAAGAGACCTGCGGGGAAATATCTGGGACTTTCAAGAGATGCCTTTCTGCGCCAGTCACATGGCAGGACCTTTCAGGTCATATTCTTTTTGCTCACCAATCAGAGAACAGGTCTCTCAGACAGTGTCTTTTCTTACCAATCATGAAGCAGGACACAGGCAATGCTTTTCCCTCACTAATCAGTGTTAGGACTGGCCAGGTAGTGTTTTTCCTCACCGATCAGGTGGCAGGATCCTGGAAGCATTGTCTTTCCTCACCAATCAGTACGCACTGAGAGTCCCACCCTTTCCTGTCACATTTCCCCAACAGGATATGCAGGTATCCTTCTGAGCAGAATTCATCCATACATTTCTTTTCTTTTGTGAGTTCTCCCAGGGTTCCCACCAATGCTGGGGGTAGCTGCTGTTTAGGGCTGGAGGGGAAGACCCTAAGGCTGACCACAGTGTTTGAAATAATAAGACAGGACCACACCCTTGTCTACTTGAATTCTGTTCCTCCTGAAAGCCAGCAAAGGAAGCTGGGTGTCTCCACACCATTTAACTGGAGTGGCAGAGCCCCGGAGAATGGTCTGCAGGTTCCCTGTCCCTTCCTGACATCTCACCTAGAACAGTGAGAGGCCACATTGTACCCTTGTCCCTCCTCACTGGAAGAGAGGAGAGAAAGGGGAGGCAAATGGCAAGATGGCCAAGGCCCTGACCCTTTCTGTCTCTGCAGGGGACATACCTTTCCTGTTCTGACAGTAGAAACTGACAGGACAGTACATAACCATTGCCCTTCTACACACGGCCCAGACCTTCTCCCTACCTCGGCAGAGTTCTCCATTTATCCACCTGAATGGCCCTTATTGATTAACATTTCTGGGCCAAATCCCCAAGAAATCTATGTGCAACATGTTGTTTACAAGACCCTGGTTTCAATTTTTTGTAAATAAAAGACAATGAACACTTGGGCACAGGCAAATGAGTTGGATACCTTCTAATTACGTTTCTAAAAACCCAAAGTCCTCTCTCCCTGGTCAAGTCCTTGCTCACGCCTTCCTGCCACTGCAGGCATTTCTTGGGTCCCTTCGCCGGTACCACCTTCTCAATCCCTGTTCAAAGTCTCTGAGGAATTCTCACCTGAATCAGTTGTTTTTTGATGTGGAAATAGCCCGAAGACCTTTATGCTTAAATTTCTCTAGACAACCACCAGAGGCAGCCTTAAGTCCATAGATCTGGAAGGGAAGCTTGCTTGTATCTTGGGAGCCACCCTCCCTGTTCATTGGAATGGAAGAGATTTCTCCTGAAGATACAGACCGGGAACTGTTTGGTTTGTTTGTTTGTTTTTTATTTTGGTGTTCCATACAAGCAGAGCTGGCTTCATGGGCCTTGCACTCATAAGGGCATGTGCTTAGTGAAGCTCTGCTGTTGCCATTTTGAAATTCTTAGTAATTCCTGAACAAGAAGCCCCATATCTCATTTTGCACTGGGGCCTGCAAATTATGTAATCAGTCTGGTGCACAAGTGCCCAACATCTGGTGGATTTCCTGTTAAGATGATGATACTTTGGCTACAGAGGGATTTATATCTACTGTAGCTCATCATCTGGGCCTGAACCTGCCATGGCTTGGGTTTCTCCCGTGTCAGAACTCCGTCCATGCTAGATTGTGGCCCAAGAGCCCTCAGAGATAATATCTTCTTGGGGAGCCATGTTCACAGCAAGCCCAGGCGCTGGGCCCCAAATTCTGAACCCAAAAGAGCCCTGATTCTTGGAATTCCTAAAAGCTAATGTGTTTGTGTGGTGGTGGTGGTGGTGGGGGGGGCACTTTCCCCCTTCCCCAACGTCACTAAATTTCCTGGCATTTCATCAGCTCCTCTGAATCATCTCATCATTGCTTCATTTTTGTTACTGGGAGAAAACAAACAACAGAAAGTTAAAATATTAGTGCTTGCTTCAGTGAACGAAAAGAGAGTCTCCGGTCTCCTTTTAATTTTTTGTCCTGAGAAGTAAAGCTATTTGCAGGTGGATTAAATGTTCCTTCTGAGCCCCTGCCCCTGAAGCTGCAACTGTGCGTGTCTGTGTCTGTGTGAATGTCGGGGGGCCAGGGGGCGGGAGGCGCGCACACATCCAAAGAAATCCGTCTGCCTGGTTTTGGTAAAAGAGAGTCCTTTGTGCCGACATAAGCCTGGTGAACATGACCCCCGCCCTGTGGTATGCGGCACACCTGTGCAGAGGGACAGACGCTGGGAGGGGGCGGGGCGGGGGGGGCAAGCCAGAGCCCTGCGCCTGCACAAAGATCACACCTTTTCCTTTCTTCTCCTTGGAGCCATTTTTTCCATTGCCCCTTTGTTTCAGCTTATGCCTCCGAATACCAAGGAGGCCGTGGGTGAGAGAGAGAGAGAGAGGGGGAGAGAGAGAGAGAGAAAGAGTGTTAGTTATCTCAGTCTATGCTGATTTGTAAGTGGCCTTGAAAATATAAAAAGAAAAGGAGAAGCACAGAGAAAAGAGAGGAAGGGCAGTGTTCCCAAAGCCCGGCCGCACCGCCTACCTTTGCAGGCCTTCCGGTGGGTGATGGGCTTGCCCATGTCGCGGTAGTAGCCCTCCTTGCAGTAGTGGCAGTGGCGGCCGGCAGTGTTGTGGCGGCAGTTGAGGCAGACACCGCCGCTCTTGCGCCCCGACAGCTTGTAGAGCTCCATGTTGAAGCGGCAGCGCCGGGCATGCAGGTTGCAATTGCAGGCTGTGGGGGAGGCAGGGAGAGGTGTCAGGGGAGGGGCACTCGTGGGGGCCCCAAGAGACCCTGTCCACCAACACCCCCCTTCTTCTCCACTGCAGGACAGAGAGGCAGTCTTTTCTCTGGGAGCTTCTCCTTGGTTCCCCAGTTTGCATCCATAAGCACTTATTAACCACCTGGCAGTACCTGAACCATGGCTGAGGTTCTTGCTACCTCTCAGGTAGAGACTGTTCATTTCCCTCAACTCTACACTCCTCAGAGTTGGGAGGTGGAGGTGGCATCCTCCCTGTGCCCAAATCCTGCTTGCTATGGGCTGAACTGTATTCCCCCACCTGCATTCATTTGCTGAAACCCTAGCCCCAAGACCTCAGAATGTGACTGTGTTTGGAGACAGGGCCTTGAAAGAGGTGATTAAGTTAAAACGAGGTCATTAATCCCATCTGACTGGTGTCTTCACAAGAAGAGGAAATTTGGACACAATAGAGACACCAGGGGTGCACAGTACGAAGGAAGGACCATGCAAAGACACAGGGAGAAGGTAGCTACCTGTAAGCCAAGGAGAGAGGCTTCAGGAGTAACCAACCCTGCTGACACCTTGAGCTCAGCCTTCCAGCCTCCAGAACTGGGAGAAATAAATGACTGTTGGTTAAGCTGCCAGGTCCGTGGTGCTTTGTTACAGCAGCCGAGCAGGCTCATGCGCTGCTTCCAGGCATTCATCTCCACCTGCACACACCCCACTCCCTTGAGCTCTGGCCACCAGGCTGTGCTCTCCTTTTCCCATTCCTCCTTGTGCCACTGAGGCTGCTGGGGCCTGCTGCACCACCCTCCTACCCACCACCCACTTGGGCGACTTCCCACGCTGCTGGCTTCTGGATCCTCTGGAGAGGGCCCTCAGCACCCTCCTCTCTGGATCCTCCCGCCCACTCTTTCTTCCCTCTACCTGTTCCCTACATTCTCCTCAGGACTCAGCGCCCTTTCCCCTCTGCTCTGATGCTCTCCTGGTCGGCCTTGTTCACCCCTCATGGCAGCAGGACTGCTTCTGCGCTCCTCACTCCTAAATCCGTATTTCCAGCTCCCACTCTAGGGTCTCCACTTGGACCCAAAGGGGCCTCCCCCAAATCCAATCACTCCTCTCCACCCTACCAGGCCTTGGTCCTTCTGAGCTGAGCCCTCTATTCTGTTCTCAAAACTGTAACCACAGTAGGAATTCTAAATACCAATCTGAGAGCCTCTGTTAACCTATTGAAAATGTTTCAGGGGCTCCCAGTTTTTCCTCTGGATAAAATCTAAACCATTTCACACAGCCTCCAGGGCTCTGAATGAGCTGATCCCGCTTCCCTTTCTCACTCTTGTGCTTCAGTCCCTAGGGCATGCCCTGGGTGAGGAACCCTTGCCTGCCCTCTCTGTGCCTTTGCAAATGCTGTTCCTTGCCTCCCAGGACCCTCTTCTCCCGAGCCCACTCCTCATCTGCCTGCATCCTTCTCATCCTCCATGTCTTGGTTTCAGTGTCACTTCCAGGCCCATTTTCACCTCCCACCAGCCTGGCTTAGGCACAAGGGGCTATGGGTTCCCCAGGCATCCAGCATGGCCCCCACACAAACCTCATCACACCACACTGTGACTCATGCTACCTGCCTTTTTCCTTAGGCCTCTAACACCAGGATAATTCCAGCTTAGATCCAGCCTAATTTTGCTCACTGTAACACGATTTGCCCTGCTTGTGTGTTAAGCTTATTTCAAATTGCATTTTATGTAATTTCTAAAGAAATACATGTTTAATGCCAGACATTTGAAAAACAAAAACAGAAAGGAAAAAATTGCACTCAAATTTCCACCAACTGCTGTTAACACAGGGGTTCTTCCTCACAGGCTTTAATTAACATTTGTTCAGCTGTGAAACTATTTAATTCTTTCCTACAGACATGGATTGCACTTGTACATCTCACGTTTGTAGCGTATTTTCTCATAATGGTGAACATATTTCAGGGTCAGGTAACATAATTCTTCATAATTTTGAAAGGTTGTCTAGTCTACCATGGTACGGATTTATGTAATGGGCTTGTTGGATCTGCATTTAAAAGCAGGGCCTCCCTGGGTTGGGTGGTTAGGTTGTTTCCAGTTGTTCACTATTGTAAACAACCCATGGTCCAGTGCCCCAATGGTAGCCACCTTTGAACGGACGTATTTACACTCTGCTCTGAGGCCTGCTGTACAGTAAATTTCTCAAGACAGAATTGGTAGTTAAATTTTGGGTCTACGTGTCTTTAACTCGGGATCCAAATTGCCAAATTGCCCTCAAGAAAGGGTGTCCCATCAGCAGGATACGAGAGCTCCTATTTCGCCACACCCTTGAAAAGAATAACAATATTCATTTGGTATCAGCATTCTTTTTTTAATCTTTGCCAATTCGTCTGGAAAACATACACACATGATTTTAATTTGCATGTCTTTGATTACCAGTGAGGTTGGACGTTTCTCCATGTGTTTGTTTTTCTATTTATATTTCTTTTTTTGTGCATTGCCTGTTCATGCCATTTGCCCAGTTTTCAAATAACGTGGTGTGGTTTTTTTCCATGATGTCTAGTGCTCTTATATATGATGGATTAAAACCCATTTGTCTTTCCTACCATACAAGCTGCAAATATTTTTACCAGTTTCTTATTCATATATTACTTTTGTGGTTTTAAAAAAACTATTTGCCTAATTTTCTCTCTGGTGTTATAAGCTTCTTTAAATGATCTTCCTGGAGTTACCCTCCAAATCACACATCTATTAGTCACTTAATTTACAAGTAGAGATGGACAAATACTTTAGAGGAAGTGCTGTGGGGAGACGAGAAGACTCGGCACACCTTACGTCTGGAAGCAGCCAGACTCCATATTAGGCCAGAGAATGATTCCTGAGAGCCTTATGAGCATCCCTCAGCACCTCCAGCCCTTGGGGGCTGAGCTCAACTGTACAAAGAAAGAAACTGCAGACACACCCTGCCTATTAGCACAGAGGACCCTTGTACATACACAAGTTCATTGTCCCTCTGGACTCACTCAGCCAGTCTAGGGTGATAGGTGGCTGCTCAGCGGGGTGAACTGACCTACTAGCCCAGGACCACTGAGCCAGTAAATTGGGCAGGGGCCGGAGTGGCAGGACTGGAATACAGGTCTTCTGGCTCATGGTCCAGTGCCCCAGAGGAAAGGACCCATATCACTGAAAGGAACAGCTGGGCCCAGACTATAGTCTGGAATTTGGATCTTACCTACTAACAGAGAAGTCACAGGGCCTGGCACAACTGCCCAGGGACAAGGATCTGGAAAGATCACCTTGGCCTCACTTCCTGAGGCCTCTCTCATACTGGGAAAGGCCTCAGTAACAGCATCTTCTTGGTCCTTCTTGGAGGCAGATGCTAATCCTTTGTCCTCCGTGAGAAGAGCTCCAGCTTTCCTCCATTCCACCAACAGGGCCACCCAGCTTCTGAGCCCCTCCCAGAAGCTCAGCCCCCACCTATACCCCAAGGGAAACCTTGGGCTGGTATCTCTCTTCCATATGCACCTTGCGCCAACAAAAGGTTCTTCCCAAACAACTGGTCACACAAAAGAAAACTCGGAGGCCCTAACATCAAAAGGCAGGCCTCCCTTCTCTCCTCGCCTTGGAGCTGTCAGAGGACATCAAGTGGCAATTGCCCACGTTCAACCTTCTGCAAAGTATTTTACAGCTTGTTTTCTTTTCTCTTTGTTTTATTTTCACTGCACAAATGGAAAAATGCATCGGGCAAAGCAGCTCACATCTGGATCTCTTGGCTCCACACAGAGATGTCACCCAGCTCCTTGCCTGTCCCCAGCCCCTTCCTGGGAGAGACATCTTAATCCCTCAAGTCTTCCTGTTTATCTCCTGCCTCTCTAAGGAGGCAAAAATATTGAGTATTCGTTTCATTATCAGATTTCAAGGCAGGAAGGAAAGGGCAGCTTTGTGGGAACAGACAAGTCAGCCCAGAGGCGGGGGGCAGTGCAACTTCTAAGGAACCTGCATAGGCTGCCCTGTGAGGAGTTGCATCCAGTCCAAGGGTCACCCATCCAGAGAGAGCTGCTCTGGTCTAGACCCTGAGCTCTACGCCTACCTAAGCTGTCACATAGGATCACCAAGGATGCATCACATGTGGCTGCATTTCAGATCCATGGGGCAGGAGGGAGGAGAATGAGAATCCCACGGACACATTCCCCAACCGGAAACCTGAGAGGAAATGAGACCCAAAAGATGGGATTCTATTTTCTGCTTCCATCAAAAGTTCTTCTAAGTTCTATTTTAACGTATGCCAGGTACCACTTTTCCTTAAGCTCTTCCAAATCTCTTTCACCAGCCTGGACTGTCCAACCTCTTGCCATACCCAAGCCAATTCAATTCAACACACATTTAGGCACTCTAGCTACATGCCAGGACCTGTACCATGGGCCATTGGGAGACAGGATGGACAATGCACTCTCAACTGTCCAGGACTCCCCTTCTGACAAAGGTGAAGGGACAGATGAGACTCTTGCCATCAGTCTCTCAGATAAAGTGAGACAAATGCTCTCGCCAGCTGCGTTGGTTCCTAGAGGACAGGAACAGTGTTTGCCCTTATATCTGCCAGCCCAGAGCAGATCTCAATATGTTTTTGTTGTATAAATGAGAGCAAAAAGTGAGTAAGTCAGAGAGAAGATGGATGGATGGATGGATGGATGGATGGATGGATGGATGGATGGGTGGGTGGATAAATGGTGGGTAGGTAGGTAGATACGCAGGACAAATGGAAGATCGTGTGGTCTGCCTAGACTACACCCCAACAAGGCATTGCCTTGTGACACTTGTGACACTTCTTTTGTTGTTGCTTTGAAGTACTTAATACTTGTTTTGCTGCATTAACACATCGATTTAACTACTGTCTGCTCAAGTAGACTGCAGTACTTTAAGGAGAAGAACCCGAATCTAGGATGCCCTGGACTCCTCCCAGGACCCTGGTAGGGCCTTGTACACAATAGAGACTGAATCTGCATCCATTAGTTTGACGAGTTTAGGAAACACAGATGTCAGCCCTCTCCCAGAAAGACCCCGATGAACTCACCCCCAATCTCACCAGGGCTATCCCAAGCCCAGAAAGAATCCAGTGGACATGATTAAGCCATAGCCTGGTTCTGTCTCTCAGAGAATCTGGCCCTGGTTCGCCCAAATGTCACATGATTCAAGGCCTATCCACAGAAGAGGAAGACCATTGGCTACGGGTCTCCTCAGAGGCTCTGTGTTTGGCTCAGGGACCCTCTGCCCTTCCAGAACACAGGATCACTCCCGACATTCTTCCCTCTCTCCCAGAGCAGGTCTTTTGAAAAGGTTGCCCCATGTTATTTCTGCTGCATAACAGGAAATTTTGGACTGACATATGTGGAGCTGAACTGTCCAAAATAACTGGCCCACGTATACACCATCCACAGGCTGGGGACTTTGTATACAAGAAACCAGTTCCCAGCCCTGGGCTTCCTGTGCACCCCTGTAAACACAGCTCTAGACCTGCCATGATTAGCAACCACTTCCATGTGTCCAGGCCACAGGAGCAGGCTGGGGCATGGTGGGCACTTGCAGGGCTGGGGGCAGGTGCTGCTTCTCTCGCCAGTTCCTTTGCTAATTTTATCTGTGGCTGCTGGGTAAGGAACATGAGACCTACTCACTACACAAAGTGTTCACAATTTCCGGGGGGAATGGGGTGGGTGGAGCAAGGATCAGAGCAGTGGTTCTCAACTGGGGATGATTTTGCAACCCCCACCCACCGCCAGCAGACATTTGGCAATGTCTATAGGCACTGGAGAGAGGAGCTACTGGCCTCTACGGTATAGAGACCAGAGATGCTGCTACATCCTACCATGCACAGAACAGGCCCCCACACAACAGAGTTAACCAGCCCAAAATGTCAACAGCACCAAGTGTGAGAAACTCTGGGTTTGAGAGACTGAGACTTCCCCACCCCCAGGGTATGTGAATTTTTATAGCCCTTCACTGCTGTCTAAGACTCTGCTCTCTAAGTGCAGACCCTATAGCTTTGAATGCTGCCCAGGGAATGAATGACGTTCTCAACTTCAGCAAATGCGACTGAAGCCTTTAAAAGGACCAGATGCCGGTGTGAGTGCAAGCCAACAAGACCGAGACTGCCCTCACGGGGAGGTAGACAGTGCTCTAGTAACACTCTAGAAATCTTTGCAACAGATCTGGAATTTCCAACTGTGCTGAGTGCTGCCCGGACTGACAGTTGGGGAGGCCATTCTTCTGGGCTCTATTAGGAACAAGGTAGAGACAATAGGGCCTGAGAAGAGAATCGGCACAGCCAGAATAGCGTCACCAACTGAAACATGCATAGGAGTCACCCCAGCATCCTGCTCAAATGCAGATTCTGGTTCAGGAGGTCTGCGCTGGGGCCTGGGAGTCTGCATTTCCAACGAGCACCTAAGTGATGTTACTGCCGCAGGTCTGGAGACCAGCACAGGCTGGTGGAACTCGAACTAAACTGAAAAGAAATCGGTTTGAATATAGGGCACTCTCTGGAGAGAGGGTCCCCAGAAAGGGAAAGGGGAGAACTTACAGCGGGGAGTCTGCGATGGAATAGGGGGTGGAGATCTGGTTTAAAAGAAATGTCTCCTTAAACTATTGTTTTAGAATAATAAAAATATTTGAGAGTTATTTTTAGTTTGAGGTAATTTGTATTTCTTTTTACTTACTACTTTGTTACTCCATTTGGTATACTACTTACTTAGCAATTGCTTGACCCTTGTTTATGAATGTTAAGTATCTTCTACCCCCCGCCCCACCCACAGTGGTATCTTCTCTGAGCCCAGTTTTCAGCTTCTCCTGAAATGACCAGGCTGAGGAGTCGCTGCTCCCCATATACCTGGCTCCTGCCAGCACTGGGGGGACACTCT
>NW_011888825.1:1557814-1559802 GCF_000151845.1 Pteropus vampyrus | reverse complement strand
GAATATAGGGCACTCTCTGGAGAGAGGGTCCCCAGAAAGGGAAAGGGGAGAACTTACAGCGGGGAGTCTGCGATGGAATAGGGGGTGGAGATCTGGTTTAAAAGAAATGTCTCCTTAAACTATTGTTTTAGAATAATAAAAATATTTGAGAGTTATTTTTAGTTTGAGGTAATTTGTATTTCTTTTTACTTACTACTTTGTTACTCTATTTGGTATACTACTTACTTAGCAATTGCTTGACCCTTGTTTATGAATGTTAAGTATCTTCTACCCCCCGCCCCACCCACAGTGGTATCTTCTCTGAGCCCAGTTTTCAGCTTCTCCTGAAATGACCAGGCTGAGGAGTCGCTGCTCCCCATACACCTGGCTCCTGCCAGCACTGGGGGGACACTCTGAGCTGGGCTCTCAAAGGGCTTCTTTTGAGAAACGGGTGAGGCAGGACTGACCCAAGCATTTCCAAGGGCCTGGATTCTCTTGTGTCTACAGCTGAGCTGGGCATAAAAGAAATGATTGTACATGTGGATAAATCTGTGACACAATCAAAGCCTAGACTGTAGGTTTCACTTTACTAATAGAAAATCTGGTAGATCATGGATTTATTTATTCATTCAACAAATATTTACTGAGTACCTACCATGTTCCAGACACTAGGCATGGTGCTGGGGATATAACAGTGAGCAGGACAGATGTGGTCCCTGCCCTCGCAGCATCTTTGCAGATACTTGGTGTGATAAAAGTCTGGTTCATGCTGCTGCCATTGCCACCTCACTACAAGGTCAACCCCTACACCCAAACATGGGGCTTACTGCCTGTGAGCAATCAACATACAATGCAGTGGTGACCCTGTAGGCAACCACTAAGAGACCAGAAGCATCACACAGGAGCAGTTTGGTTCCAGTCAAAGCTCTAGGATTTGCAATCATTTGAAGGGTGCCTGGCATAAATTTTAATTTTACATAAACTGTATTAAAACATCACCTAGACATGGCCAGGAGAACTGGACAATTCGTTCATCTAAAAGAAGAGAGTCGATAGTCCACACTGGGCATGACAGAGCCCAGGTGAGCTGAGGATGTTCTATGGGATTCTCGGGGGTCCCAGAGAACACATGAGGGAGGGCATGGCACCTCAAGATATGAGATGGGGCCACCAATGACACTCCAAACAGGACCTGCTTCTGCAAGACTGCTCGTTTGTTTCCTCATTCAACAAATGTTAACGGAGTCCCTGCGACATGTCAGCCTCTGAGTCAGGAAGCACAGCTGCTACGGGGTTAACACCCCAGCACTTCGCTCTTTCAAAACTTTGCCCCCCTCCTCCTTTTCTCCAGCTATGGTTTTCAATTCAAGTCACCACTAACTCCCTCCCAAGACTCCCACATGTGATAGTTCTCAAACGGGTGCCCAGAATCACTGGGTTTGCCTATCCAAACACAGACAGCTGAGCCCCACACCCAGAAGTCTCTGATCAGTAGGCTGCAGGTGGGGCATGAGAATCTGCACTGCTAACAATTTCCAGGTGAGGTTGAACTGCCCTTCCAGGGGCCACACTCTGAGGACCACTGGTAATAATAACCACTGATAATACAGAGGGGAAAAAAGATGTCTGAGAACAAGGACCAGAAGCCCACATGTGATGTAATTATTATTAAGTAAAATCAAATGGCACACAACTGATATGACAGTATAAGGCAGCAAGGGCAAGAGGGGAACGAGCTGGACCTGACTTGGGAGACCTTGGACTGGGCACTACTCCTGGCCCTGCAATTCACCCAGGTGTGCAACCCTGGAAAGCCCACGTGGCCTCCCTGAGCCTCCACATTCTCATCTGAAAAATGAAGACATTGGGTTTGATGATCTCTTTCTTTTCTGGCCTTTAAAGTCTATAGCTGCAGGAGACCAAAACTCCTGTAAGGTAAAGAGCAGATTCGCGTCAGCAGGGGAACTTCAGGAGGGCACCTGGGAGATCAGGAGAAGAATGCTCCAGGT
>NW_011888825.1:1555190-1557764 GCF_000151845.1 Pteropus vampyrus | reverse complement strand
GCTGCAGGTGGGGCATGAGAATCTGCACTGCTAACAATTTCCAGGTGAGGTTGAACTGCCCTTCCAGGGGCCACACTCTGAGGACCACTGGTAATAATAACCACTGATAATACAGAGGGGAAAAAAGATGTCTGAGAACAAGGACCAGAAGCCCACATGTGATGTAATTATTATTAAGTAAAATCAAATGGCACACAACTGATATGACAGTATAAGGCAGCAAGGGCAAGAGGAGAACGAGCTGGACCTGACTTGGGAGACCTTGGACTGGGCACTACTCCTGGCCCTGCAATTCACCCAGGTGTGCGACCCTGGAAAGCCCACGTGGCCTCCTTGAGCCTCCACATTCTCATCTGAAAAATGAAGACATTGGGTTTGATGATCTCTTTCTTTTCTGGCCTTTAAAGTCTATAGCTGCAGGAGACCAAAACTCCTGTAAGGTAAAGAGCAGATTCGCGTCAGCAGGGGAACTTCAGGAGGGCACCTGGGAGATCAGGAGAAGAATGCTCCAGGTGCGAACACATCACATGGTGGGACCATGCAGGCAGGTAACAGGACCAAGGAGTTAGACCACCCCCAGCGAGGAAGATCATAGATGGGGCATGATGATCCCACGGCCCTGAGGGGGCCCCCTGCAGGCTTCTGCACTGATGGTAGCCTTCAGTAGGGGAAAGGGGAGTAGCCCATAGGACTGGTGACCACTTGGGTCTTCCAAAAGGAGAAAGTGTGGCAAGGATACTCTCTCTAGCGTACTCAGCAGAAGAAACCATTCTGAAGGAGAAAAAAAATCCCCTTTGGGTGCATATGGGAGGCCCATGGGGCCGTGGGGGGCTTTGGTGAGAGAATTTCCAAGAGAGCAGTTAGCAACAAGGTACTTCCATGGTGGGCCTGGGAGCCCCTGAAGTGAAGTTCTCAAAGCGGGGTGGGGGGGTCACTGACCTCTCTCAAAGTCTCAATGACGGCAACTCCTCTCGGGAAACAGACGTCTGAAAAGCCATAACTTTGTTCTTAAAAATTTCAACTTGAACACAAAATCCCTGCCCCCTGACCTGTGCTTTATCTCTGATATCAGAAACAGAATTGACAAGAGGTGGATCAAGGTGGTAGCAAAAATGAAAAAAGAAAAAACAAAAAACTGGAAAATGCTTTCGAAACCCAGTCCTGAGTGTCAGTCAAGGAGGCTGAAGTTCCCTGGCCAGGCCAGGCTGTAGATGGTTTCTGATAAAGTCCCTGGAGATAAGTGGCCTGTGTTTGTCGAGGGCTTAGAGAGCTTTAGCTGAGTCTGCACACAAAGGGGCCCTCTGTCAACAGTCCTTCAGGCCACTAATAGGGCTGAACAAACACTAGGGTAACAAGCTCTTCACACCTGTGGGGCCTGGGAAAGGCCGGGCCCTTTTGTCAAGATGTCAGACAAAAGAGCTGTTGGGAGCCCTTGCCCCAACCCAGCCAGACCCTCTGGGGCTTCTGGAGAAGGGACTGGGGGCAGGGGGATAAATCTGAGGTCTGCGAATCTTGCTCCTTCTTCAAGCAGATACGCGAACTCCAACTGGGCGGGGAGACCAGCTGATAATACGCCCCTGAGAACAGGCTGATTGGTAAATGGACCTGAGAGGGCATTCGTGGGGCTGCGACTATGGCCACAGCACGATTAAGACTACCAGGGAGAGGCCGGCTCTCTCCAAAGCACAGCCACGGCCTGGTGGCTTTCTTTCTGGCTGTCTGGGGCAACCAGCCCCTCCCCAGTTGACTGTGCAGGGCCATCCCCCAAATCAGCTTGACCTCACCATCATATTTTCCACTGACTTTTCTCTGTAAACATCTTAGCCTTTTCTCTCCCTTGCCCTTTTTTGGAGGCTGCGCCTCCCCCTAAGGCTTCGAAACAATCCCCTCCTAACATCTCCCAGGCCTTTCGCTGCTAAGTAGTAACTCACGGCTCCTGCTGCACAAGCATCCTCCTCTCTGCCTGACAGGGAGGCCCCTCTCCCTGAAGGACATGACAGGGAGGCTCTGAGCGGTCACCAATTCTTTGTCTGCAGCACAGTTCCTAGGATCCTCCCTTTGCAGAGCCCCGCCCCAGACAGCAGGGGAGGGCAGGCCCTGCCCTGTCACCTCCCTCTGGGACTTCAGCCCCGGGCCAAGTGCAGCATTCCCAATTCCAATCAACCCTCCGCCCCAAATCCCTCTTGCAACACTCCTCTCACCTACCTTGTCACTGCCCTGTTCTGAAACAATCCATGGCTGTCTACTGACTACTAGATGCAAACTCTCTTGTCCTCAAGGGTACTGGTTTCAAAACAGAGGTCCAGAGACGAGGGGTCTTGCTTCTCCCTTATGGTGGACCGTGTATGAACACCTCCGCCCCACTCCTACCCACACCCAGGATATCAGCCACACAGGAGGAGGAAGAGTCCTCCAGGGGCTGAAACAGGCTCTTGGGGCTGGTGCGGGCTTCCCAGTTTTCCCAGTTTACCCTCTTGTCATGGAAGAGATGAGAAAAATGAGGCCCCAATGGGCAAAGGAACCTTGCCAAGGACCTGGAAGCACACCTACCTCAGGGCTCCTTCCAGACCTCCC
>NW_011888825.1:1548285-1555140 GCF_000151845.1 Pteropus vampyrus | reverse complement strand
CAGGGAGGCTCTGAGCGGTCACCAATTCTTTGTCTGCAGCACAGTTCCTAGGATCCTCCCTTTGCAGAGCCCCGCCCCAGACAGCAGGGGAGGGCAGGCCCTGCCCTGTCACCTCCCTCTGGGACTTCAGCCCCGGGCCAAGTGCAGCATTCCCAATTCCAATCAACCCTCCGCCCCAAATCCCTCTTGCAACACTCCTCTCACCTACCTTGTCACTGCCCTGTTCTGAAACAATCCATGGCTGTCTACTGACTACTAGATGCAAACTCTCTTGTCCTCAAGGGTACTGGTTTCAAAACAGAGGTCCAGAGACGAGGGGTCTTGCTTCTCCCTTATGGTGGACCCTGTATGAACACCTCCGCCCCACTCCTACCCACACCCAGGATATCAGCCACACAGGAGGAGGAAGAGTCCTCCAGGGGCTGAAACAGGCTCTTGGGGCTGGTGCGGGCTTCCCAGTTTTCCCAGTTTACCCTCTTGTCATGGAAGAGATGAGAAAAATGAGGCCCCAATGGGCAAAGGAACCTTGCCAAGGACCTGGAAGCACACCTACCTCAGGGCTCCTTCCAGACCTCCCGAACGGAGAGGGTGACACGGCCGTAGGCAGAAAGAAGCCTGATAAACCCCCGTGGCTACTGGAATTCATTTCTGGGGAGGTTGTCTGAGGAAAACTCTGCCCCACTGCGGCTTGGGTTGCCACGAAATCCTCTTTGCCTTGCCGCTTGTCCACCCTGCCCAGATGCCTGTCTGCCAGCACGAGGCTTCCTTCCCACCTTTTTCCCCAGGGGCGGTACACACACTTCCTGTGCTTTATTAAACAGACACATGAAGGCTGATGTGCCAGCCATGCCGGCCAAACCTGGCCCCTAGCTCCCTGCAGTCATTCGCCGTAGGTAGTGGGTCCCATCTCCAAGTCTGGCACATGCCAGGCTGGGCTCTAGCGGCAGTGGGAGAGGCTGGCAGCGAGGGAGGTTTAATGACTTGCAATCGATTCTGTTCCTCTGACACCAGGCAGGAAAACATGCAATTCTCAGGACACCTTTTCCACTCTCTTCACCTTGTCCCACAGGTAGTGTCTCTCTGCATTTGACCAGTTATTTAATTCAACTCTTCAGTTAGCTTTGAACTGGGCTTTCAGCTCAGAGACCAACGTAATCTGCAGCCTAAACTGCTCTAGAAATACGACACTGCACACAGGGCCAGGTGAGCTCAATAGTTCGAGGTTCTTGCTGAACCTCGAGGAACACGCTGAAACCGGGGTCCCTAGGGCCACTCCAGGTCAACACCAATGTGCCTTCTCATTTTCCTAATTCACTCACTAACCAGAGTTGTCAGACTTAGCAAATAAAAATACAGGACGCCTAAGTTCAATTAGAAGTTCAGGAAAAAGTATTTGTAAAAGTATGCTCAAGTGTTGTCTGGTGATCCTATCTTGAACACCTTCCAGGCCTCAGTCAAATGCGTTCTTTGCTTAAGATATATGATTTTATATGACAGTTTCTAATCAAAAGAAACTCCAATCTTTTCAGCACCCTAAAGTCCCGGAAGAGGTTACGAGGGCCCCTCAATTCAAGAGGACCAGTAGAGAAGAGGCCTGTTCAGGCTTTTCTGCAGTTGAATGCTCTACCACTGAGCTATATCCTACAGACCTTTCTGAACCCCAGTGGTTGTCTGATTCTTCAGTTCCTATTTGGTCAGTGCCATCCTTTCCTTCCTTAATCACTTCCCTATCTCCCTCTGCTAAAAGAGAACAGAAATCTCTGCCTGAGACCACGTGGAAAAGTGACAGAAGGAAAAGACCCTGCCTATCTGATGACCCAAAAAGTGTTCTCCTTGCCACAAACAGCGCTGTCTGTGCTGAGCAGACAGGACACCTCGCTGTTCCCACCATCTTCTCAGGGGGCCCCAGTATTCCCTAGAACATCTCAATTCCACATGCAAAGATCCCCCTGTGGAATCACACTGTTGTTTATGAAGAAATGGAAGGAGAAAGGCAATTATGATCAGAATGAGCCAAAATCTTTACCCAAAAAAAGTCCATTTTCATCAGGACATGCCTCCTAGTGGAAGTGATCAAACTCTGAACTCCAATTCTGAATCCAGTTATTTTAATCAAACCAGTAGGCAAAATTTATTTAGATATCAGGAAAGTGTTTATCCGATTGCAATTAAAGACTTTCATTAAAATCATACCACTGAAGAAGGTAGGTGGCCTACCAGAGATTTGAGAAAAATGATAGGAAAAGGCAGATTCCAGCTAACCAAGAACAGAATGGGCCACCTCCGAGACAGAGTGATCTTGCCATTCCTGGAGGCATTCAAGTAGAGGGACACAGTACAGATTCTAGTTCTAAGGAGCAGGTCAAACTGGGCTAATATAGCCCCTTCAGACTCAGAGAGCCTCAGGGGAGATACTGCTCCACCACTGGGTTGAGAGCTCCTTCCAGGTTTGAGGCTACGACTGGCCTCGTTAATATTCTTATACATGAGTTTGTGGAGGGGAATCTTGAGAAGTCTTCCAGTCTGTAAATGACCCTCAGTCCTTGGGGTAGGGACTGTGCACATAGAAAGAAGGCAGCAGAACTTCCTTGTAGGCAAATGTGGGGATTCATTTGCAGAAATCAAACCAAATGATCCTTCCGGAAGGATGTCCTAAGTTATCAGCTACAGCTAGGGAACACTGCCTGGGGACTACAGTCCCCACTTCCTCACCGGGAAGAGTCAGTGTAGCGACAGCACTGACAGCGGAGGCTTAGCTCAAAACCAGCCAGTCTTCCAAGGTTTCAAAGGCTTTAGGGCAAACTAATCTTTGGCAGAAAAGCACCCATAGAGCTGTGTGCTGAGGGACCTCTGGGGGCTCTAAAAAAGGGAAGACAGAGAATGAATGCGCAGCCTGAAGGATGCGTTAAGCAAGTGGTGGGGAGCAGAAAGGGCAGAGGCAGGAGATGGGGGCAGTACTGAAAGATGGAATAGCTTAAACCTGGCCATCTTGACCCACTTCAGCCACCATAAGTATGACAGGTGACTTACATGGAGTCATCTCTATACACCAAGGTAAGGACCAGACACCCCACCCATGATAACATTTACTCTGCACGACCTCCCCCTGCGGCAGGGATCGCTGGCGTCCCACCTTGCACCTTCCTACGCTGCTTCCCCCTCACATCCTCAGTTTCCCCATCATGAAGCATGCACCACTGCCTTCAAGGTAAGCCATGGAGATAAGTGAGGGATGTGTGCGAAAGGGTGCAGAGGCCTCCCGAGGGGGGCTCCCAACTCTAGACAGCTGAAGCTACCCAACCAGTGACTTCAGAAACAGAATCTCCTATCCCTCTTCCTCTCTATGGGAGGCACAGATTAAAAACTAGTAAAAAAAAAACATTTGCTCTTCTAAACACCCCACACCGTACGAGTTTACATTCTTCTCATCAAAGCAAGCCATAAAAATTTAAAATGGAGGCACGAGGGGACTACTTTTATATGCTTTATCTACCCAACATTCTCACAGACAGTGAGGGCACCGTCCTGCCCATTTCACAGGTGAGGGTGGCAGGGCCGCTGGCAGGGCTCACACAGCTCACAGAGGGTGACTGCAGCCGGAATCCTGCTCACCCCGGCTCCGAATCCTGGCTTGCTCCTTCTTTCCCAGCTGCAAATGGTGGGGTTTCGCCCTTCCCCCTGGACCTCCACCAGTGACTTGGTTGACTGTAACCAGAATAGAACTATTTAAGGCACAAGCTGGGCCAGGCAAGGGTTGTTTTATGACAATAGTTCCCCTCAGGTAAAGTCTTTGGAAATGTCTTTTCTTGCCCTAAAATTAGGGGGTTTGTGAACCAGACAGGTTCCTTGTAGAAGCAGGGGGGACCCACATGTGGATGCCCCACATTTCTTGGCCCTGGTGCTTCTGGCTGCTTTGCATTTGGCTAATTCCCCAGGCGTCCTCTGTAATTCCACAGTAATGTGGCTTTAATTGTCCCCAAAGCGAACTATTCTCCCTTTATTGTGCAGTAAATTTCCCTCTAGAGTTCAGATTTCATGCGCCTGCCCAAGCCAGGGAGCAAGGAGCCCCACCAGGCATCACTGTCCTCATGGTCAGCCTCTTGTCCTGGCCAGCCAGACTGTTCTCGCCCCTGGGCCCATAGCTAGGAGGAGCTCGAATGGCCTAGGATGGAGGTCAGGGCCCCAGGGTCGGGCACACTGGGAAGGAGGCAGGGACTCAGATCTGTGGTTCTGTCTGGAAAACGAATTAACAAATGCAAACAAGCTGTAACAGCGGGATTCATCAGGCTGAGTGGGGACTTGGTTTTATCCGTTTGCTGGTCTGTTTCATCAGCAAATGCCACTGAGGCAGAAGCAGGAGCACAAGGTGTCAAAAGGGGACTCCAGGACCAGTTCAAATCTTCCACCTGTATGACCTAAGCCAGGTCACCTAACTTCTTCCAGTCTGTAAAGAAAGAGTAATTATAAGCACCCCTTTAGCAGATGAGATCAGGCTAGTAAAACAGTGCAGAGGGTAAGCCTGGAGCTTAATACATGGGTTCAATTTGGTCTGTCACATACTAGCACAGTGAACCTGACCTTGGGAGTATTTGTTACCCTCTCTGTGCCTCAGTTTCCTTATCTGGGAATGAGGAAAATAATGCTGCCCCCTCGCCCTGCCCCCCCCCAGGTTAACAGCAGCTGACACAGGGGACCAGTAACTGAAGTTACTATTATCAGTTTGACAACATAGTTCCAGGCATCTGAAGAAGGTCTACTGGATGCTGGCGACACAAGGCTGAGATGGTCTGCCCTGGACGGGTTCTTCGCAGGGAGACAGATACAGAAGCAGAGAATAATCCACCCAGAACGCTCTGCCAGGGGAACATCATGAATGGGGGGTCACCTCAGGGGTCACCCTTGACTTCTACAGGCCTCCGTCCCTAGGGGAGCAAGGCTAGCCCATCTCTGAAGGCCCTCATGGTTTAAGATGCAACTAAGTTCTAGCATTCGCCTGACACAGTTTGTACCCAGTTTCAAGAGACTCTCGCTATGACAGTCTTTCCTTCCCAGAACCTGAACCATCGAGAACAGAATCAAGAATAGTACAGAAGTGCAAAAAAAAACCTCTCTGAGCAGCCAAAATGGTGGTCACCAGGTTTCCCCACTAAGATTATCGCTATTTAGCCCCAGAAGCAGCCATCTCCACATTCTTACTCTTTGTTTACATGGAGTTCTAACACAGCAAGAAGGGGGAGCTAAAGTCTGACACTGAGGTAGAAGACAGAACAAGAAGCACAGTGAGACCCAAACACAGCATGCATGCAACGTGAGCGCCCAGAGAAGGGCAAGTCACCGAGCACACCACAGGAGGCCTCTGCTGCAGGAAACCGAAGTAACCGGTATGCACACAGTGGTGGGGCCGGTGGCGCCTCAGAGATGATCCCTGCACGCCTCTCATTCAGTCAGAGATAACAGCCTCCAGTGGATCTCTTCGTCTGTCTAAGGCTCAGGCCTGTCCACCTCTCTCCGGTCACCTGGCCGCATCTGTGCTTTGTCTCCACTCCTCACCCTGCCAGCGTCTTGGGTCAACCAGCATCTACTGGAACAAGTAAGTAGGATGCCCAGGGCCTTGGGTCTGTGGTCCCTTTATCACCAGGACCGTCTCCTCTCCCCCCTACTCCCGTTCAAACAGCCAGCCCTTCTGGAGAAGTCGCACCACGGGGAAGATGAATACTTCCATAAATCCAGGACCACGGAGTCTCCCCAGCCACACTTTACTCCCTCATCACTTTCAGGTCTTGGCTCAGCTGTTCCTTTTCAGTGAGGCCTGCCTTGAACACCCTACTTACAAATTCCCCACCACAGCCCTCCCACAGCCCTCCCACAGCCCTCTCCTCTGCTTCATTTTTCTCCATAGCACAGATCACATTACAGCACACACATACTTTACATACTGTTTTTGCTTATTATATTATAGCATATATATACTTTACATATTCATTTATTTACTATGCTCACTCATCTGGAATGTAAGATCCTTGAGGGCAGGGATTTTGGGGAGGTCATTTTTGTTGACTGATACACCCTGAGGGCCCTGACCACAGTGCCTGGTACATAGTAGGTACACAGTAATATTTGTTGAGTTAATGAATGGAATGAATGAAGGACTGGGTGTCCTTAAGACTTGTCAATCTCTCTCCTACTTCCTGGAATGATTCCCTATTTCAAATAGTCTCCACCCTCTTTAATTCTCCAGCCCCTACCATCTCCCTCCCCATCTCCACAACTACAGTTTTTGGCCTAACTTCCTATTTCTCAGAAAAAATGGAAACCTTTAGTCAAGCTCTCCTACAATCTGCTGCTACCAACCTTGAAACCACCTTCATTAGGGCCGGCACCCTCTCTCCTCCCTCTGTGTTGATCCGGTCCCCTCATTGTGTCTTGGACTTACCCGCTCTGCCTCTTGAGGAAAAATAAACCATCACCTACCCCTTCTCACTCAGATACTCCGCCTCTTCCTTTTGTTCCCCTTTGTTCTCTCATTCTACTACCAGTTTCGCTCAAATTGCTCCCCTCTCTAAAAGCCGTCCTTCCATCTCACATCTCCCCCCAGCCACCCTCTCTCTTGGCCTTCTCCACTGTCTTACCTCTGGCTCAATCTTCAATCTACTGCACTCTGCCTTTCTTTGTCCCATTATTCCACCAGAGTACCCATGCCAAGGCCACCCACAACCACGTCGCTGCAAACCCAATCGATGTTTCATCTCCCCCATTAGACATCTCAGCAGGTTTGACGGCGTCTGCCACATCTCCTCTGCAGTCCTTGCTCTGATGTTCATAGCGGCATCCACACCTGGTTTTCCTTAATCAAAG
>NW_011888825.1:1528856-1548235 GCF_000151845.1 Pteropus vampyrus | reverse complement strand
AGGAAAAATAAACCATCACCTACCCCTTCTCACTCAGATACTCCGCCTCTTCCTTTTGTTCCCCTTTGTTCTCTCATTCTACTACCAGTTTCGCTCAAATTGCTCCCCTCTCTAAAAGCCGTCCTTCCATCTCACATCTCCCCCCAGCCACCCTCTCTCTTGGCCTTCTCCACTGTCTTACCTCTGGCTCAATCTTCAATCTACTGCACTCTGCCTTTCTTTGTCCCATTATTCCACCAGAGTACCCATGCCAAGGCCACCCACAACCACGTCGCTGCAAACCCAATCGATGTTTCATCTCCCCCATTAGACATCTCAGCAGGTTTGACGGCGTCTGCCACATCTCCTCTGCAGTCCTTGCTCTGATGTTCATAGCGGCATCCACACCTGGTTTTCCTTAATCAAAGTGGGAGTCCTTCTGGGAGAACTTGGGCCTTCTCTTCTCTCACTTGACTACCTCCCTTGATAACATCACCCAATTCAATTATCATCTTCTTGAGGAGAAATGAGTCCCAGATTGATATCTCCAGTCCAGAAATCTTCTTTGAGCTTTAGACACGTGTGTCCAACTGTCTGCTCCACATCTCAGATCTCTCAAAGGCACTTTGAACTTAACGTGGTCCAAGATCAGAGTCATGATAGTCCCTCCCAAAGCCAGTCGTCTTCTAGGACACGATGCTTTCATCTACTCACAAGTGCAAAGTGGAAATGTAGAATTAACCTTTCTCACCTCCCACTCCCTCAACCCTGTTATCTAATCCATCTCCAAGTCCTGTTTACTTTTAAATTCTGAAATCTCTTCCATATCCTTCTATGTCCTTCCCTAGTCCAAGTCACCATCACCCTGGACCTGCACAGGAGTCATGAAGTTGGGCTTTATACCTATCCAAGAGCTGGCTTGTGGTTATGAATTCTCCAGAGACCATCTTTTCCCCTCCATCCAGTGAGAAGGTCAAAACAGGTTGGCCTCCTCATTCTCCCCTTCTGCACAGCACGTCTATGTCTTGTGGGCCTTTACACTGAGAGTATAGTGCTTTAGGGTCTAAGCTTTCCGTGGTCGTCTCCTGTTAGACTTCTTGTCTTTACCCCTGGTCCTGAGTCCCTCAGAGCTGAGTTTCCAGGTCACAAATGTTTGACGTATACCCTCACATCTAAAGCCAGTCCCATACTTGGTCACCTCCATAATTCCACTTTCACTTTGTGGGCTTCAACAGATGTCTCTACTCTCTTATCAGCTCAGTGATGCATTTTTTGTAAGTTTATGGTTTTGTTTATCTTTTAAAATTCATCCTATCATTTGTTTCTGTTATTTCCAGAGGCAGGGTATCCATTCCACCATACTGCCAGAAGTGGGAGTACAGATAATCAGTTGGATTCAATGCCACCACCATTGCAGAGCTCTAGCTCTTTATTACGGTCCATGGTGATAACTTCTGTTGCCCATGAACCAGAGCACACACAGCCCGCACCACCAGATAATTATTTAAGCAGCACACAGTTCTCCTAGACAGCCTGTTACCCTGCAGGCTGTTGGTTTCAACTCTCCAGTGTAGCCAGTGCTTAATGAACTGCAGGTAACAACCCTTTAGCAGGTCACGAGATCAGTTTAGTAGGTTGTGGAACAGCATTAAAAACAACAAAAACAAAAAACCCAGAAGCGAATAGAAAATATTGGGGTAGACCACACATAGTAAGAGTTCATTTGGATGAATAGATAGATAGACAAATAGATGGATAGATAAATGTACCAGGTCATGGTTCATAATAGTAAATATATTTTTACTATGTGTCATGGTCCAAAAATGTTTAATTTAAATTCCACTGATTGTGGTTATGGCTGGTCCTTGAGGACGAAGGCCATGTTTTATTTCTCTCCTGTTCTCTTACTGGACACAGAAGCATGCTGGGCTCACAGGAGGTTCTTGGCAAACACCAAGATTCATGGGATTCAGTGAGTTCCTGGAGAGAGTGAGAGAATCGTTTCTCTTGGAACTAAAATCTGTTAGGTCCCAGCATTCTCTCTGCTTGGACCTTGCCAGGTGAAGGCCAAGCCTGTCCTTGCAACAGCCTGATCTTCTACCCTGCAGCTGGGGTTTGGTGAAATCGGTTTTCTTCTGTACTGCTTCAGGAGAGGCTGATAAGTGTGGATGGTTGGTGGCAGGTCTGAAAAATCGAGACTGTCTGCAAGGGCTCGCTTTGCCCTCACTGTGCTCAGTTCCCACCCATGTGGCATCGGGTCTGGGCTCCTGCACCCCACCCCACCTCTTTCCTCCTGTATCCACACCACTGCCCAACTAACACGTCTAAATTGTCTCTTTTATCAGACTCCTTGTCTGATAAGAAACCTGCCCTGGCTCCACAGAGCCTAAAGGACACATCTAGATTCCTGAGCTTGGAATTCGAGGCTCCTCCCATCTCCCCAATCCCTTGGGTCACCCCTACAACTCCCCTCCATTGCAAGCTGTGCTTCAGCCCTGTCCTCCTACTCATTCTCCCTTAAAGACCCCTCTGACTAAGCCCCCTCCACTATGGCAGCCACAGACTTGACCCAGAGCAGCCATCCCAACCTCCTCTACCACACACCACCTCAGAGAACAGCACACTCAGGTACACCCAGGGGCTGCAGCCCAGGACAGTCTGCTTACTACAGGAGGCCAGCCTGGGGCACACCCAGTGGGAAGCTCAGCACCAGAAGGTCCCTGGACGAATCCAAGACTCTCTTCAGGTCCCCATCTTCAGCCCTCAGGTCCTAAGCTCTCTCCCCTATATCCCACTCCTGTCCCCCCAAAGCTCTGCCATTCCCCTAGGCCTGGTACCTAGTACAACTGCTTTGTCTTGTCTGCACTGCTCCCTACACAAGAGTCTTATTTCCTTGTGTCTTTTGCTTCTTCGTCTGCCCATGGCGGCACCCAGCGCCTGGCTGTCAGTACCCCGGCTGGCACTCAATAAGTCAGTGCGGATGGATTGACTGATAGGGAGGGGATGCCAGAGTCCAGGTGGGGGCGGGGGGGGGGGTCTGTCTGGCTCTGTCCCCCACTGGGGCAAGGGCCCTTGCTGACAACATGCAGAGAGAGGGGGTCAGGTTAAGTTCAGGGACAGGCGAGTCTGGGATCCTGAGCCTCCTGGAAGCAGCGTGTTCTTGTCTTTCTTGGCAGCCACCCTTGCAGGAGCTCTTGCAGAGGACAGAGGACAGAGCCGAGAAAATCGAGAAAATCGTAGGCACACATGCCTCGGCCAGACTGAGTCCTACCCCTTGACTTTGTTGCCCTATTACAAAGTCTATTTGAGCTTCCTAGGCCTGGGGCAATATCTCACCACTGAAATTTATGCAAATGAAATAATGAACAATTTAGGGAAAGGAATGAAATGCAGAGCAGGATCCAAACCACCCCAGACACCGCCTGCAGGGGTTTTCAAGTTGAGCAATCATTTTAAGACAATTTAAAGTCACTCGCCGGGAAAAAACACTGAGATTCCTGCAAACCAGCAGGCCCTGTGGCTTCAGGAGGCTGCTGGCCTCATTGTGGGAAACTGGGGAGGGAGGCTGGCTACAGAAGGGACGTGGAGCCTGTACTGTTCTTCATGACAGGACTAGTAGGAGGGACTTCAGTGGGTCCCGCCCTGAGCAAACTGCAGGGACCCAGCCTCCGGCCTGAGCGTCCTGAAACACCACCCACCTCCTTCCTGGAACCAGACACGGGGAAAGCTCCAGGTCCCGCCCAGGATACCCAAAATGCTCACCAACTCTTAACTAGTAGAGACATGCCTGCCCCAGCAATAGGGAACTCTACGTATTCATTCATTCATTCATTTGTTCATTCATTCACTCAACAAATCTTCATGGAGTGCCCACTGACCTGTGTGGCAGGAAGAGGGGAGGCACAAAATGAACCAGAGAATCAGTCACTGGCCTCCAAGAATTTATAGTCTGGTAGGAGTGGGGACAAAGCACAGATGAAACTCAAATTCCAGGCACTGATAATGTGCAAGGAGGGTTTAGAAAATGCAAAGACCATTTCTGACAGGGCTGACAGAAATCTTCAGGGAGGATGTGTCACCTCAGCCAGGTCTTGAAGAATAGATAGGAGCTGGGTATGCGGGGGATGAGAGAAAGGAATTCTAGGCAGAGGAAATGGCGTAGGAAAAATGTAGAATAACATGGGAGCTGGGATCATCAGCCTCTTTCCTGATCCCTGAAAACAGAGAATCTGCCTGAATGAGACGTCACTTTATTTTTTTCTTACCATCCACGCACAATCCTTCTTAAATATTAAAGAGATCCGGGCCTCCCTCACTCCGTCTACCTTCTGCCCACAAGTGAGAAGCAGGGCAAGGACGAGTAAGGAAGGAAAGGTTAGAGGAACAAGGATTCCCTCTAAATGCTATAAGGAGCATGTGGCAGGACTAGAGGAGAGGGTTTGCTCACTGGTTCCCAGGTCTTTTCCCTCTCCCCACACTGCATGTTCCCAGTTTGTAAGACTGGGGTTGGGGGCTTCCTAAAGACCAATTTCTTAAAAAAAAAAAAAAAAAAAAAGATAAAGCAACAAAAGGCATAATGTTGCAATTTAATAAAGCTGAGGGGTGGGTATAGAGTCATTCATTAAACTATCCTTTTAAAACTGTTATTATCCTATTAACTATTTCAGAATAAAATACATTTCAGTTTGGTTTGGTTTGGTAAAGACTGAGGAACAGAGACCAGCGTTCATTCCACTGGCCTGGTGATGGAAAACTTCCCACCTATTCCTTTCAGGGAAAACTGTCCGTTCCACGGCCTGTGACGAAAGCTTCTCTTTTTGGGGGGACTGACTCTAGAAAGATTCCAGAAAGCAGCATGGGTCAGAGCACCAGGAAATGTGAGGAAATGGGCTGAGAGTTTGCAGCAAGGAGCGAGGAGGACAGGTGGCACGTGCGAGTGCATGGGTGTTTACGTGGGGCTAAGACACAGAATGCATTCTGGTGGGGAACGTTCACCCTCTGTGAGCCGGGCTCAGTCAATACTCAGTTACCCTCGGTCTGGAACAGGTAGGCCCAGGGCTGGAACGCTGGCCTCCCCAAAGCAAAGCCAGTCCAATGCCCTGTAAACTCTGGCAGGCAAATCAGATTGCCAGGAGGGGCTGGGGGTGACCTAAGAGCAAGGACTCCACTGGGACTACTCCAGAACCTCAATCTGATGAGACGATGGCATCAGAAGTCAGAGTCTAGTCTCTACAGAAAGAACAAGCTCTACAAACACCATCAGAAACCAATGCCAGGGCTTTACGATTCAGTGGGCTCCAAGGAGCATGGGTCTTAACCCCATCCTCGGCTCCAGGGGTCAAGCGAGAGTCTGACGGTCACAGAGGACTGAGTAGTTGACTTCTGAGAGTGGCTAATGAATGAACACTATCCGGAGCAGGAAACAAACTAAGTCTTCCAAGAACAGGGGACAGGATATGCAAAGGCTCAGAGGCAAGAAGCGACTTTGCGTGAGAATGACATCAGCGAGGTCTGGGTGGCAGGAAGGCTACATGGGGGGCGGCAGCTGGAGACAGGCATAGAAGTAGGCAAAGGTGTGCTGGGGGCAGGGGCACTTTCAGATGCAGATGGCCCCTGTTCTCACACATTTTCCATAGGACAGTTACCCTCTGGTGGCGAGGAAAGACCAGATCACGGGGGTGATGAGTGTGGAGACACAAAGACCTGGCGAAGGTAAGCAAAGACAAAGACCTCAGCTGAAGGAGTGGGGACAGAGAGGAGAGGACGGACCTGGGAGAGTCAGGAGGTGGACACTGTGCCTCACTGGGCTCCGGGACGGATGGGGTTGCTAGTTTCCAGGTAGAGAGCTCAAAGGGTTTGGTCCAGGGTAAAGGGATTAGAGGTGCTGGGGAGGGGCGTGTGGGTGGGGTGCCCATTCAGAAGGCAGCACCTCCTGGGCCTGGAACCCAGAAACAGGCCTCCCGAACTAGACCGTCAAATCCTGGAACAAGTTTGCTCACCTCGCTCAGGACCCAATATTGAGCAGTCTTGGCGAGGTTCATTTCAAGTCTGCAAATACCTAGCAAGCAGCCACCATGAAAAACACCCCAGGCCTCAGGCTTAAATTCTGTACTCTGTGATGCAGGGGCTGTGTCTGCACACTCACCTTGTACCTGGAAGGGTCCCAGTAGGGCAATGAGAACGAGCATCTGTGCCCTGAACAGGCGCCTGAAAGCACAGGGCTACACAAAAGAATAACTGGTTTCAACAGTTATTCTGATGGTTCTCCATTCTTGCCACACAGTAGACTCACGTGAAGAGCTTTAGAAAGAAAGAAGTGTGGTTGCCCTATACCCAAATGGAGTATTGATTAATCTGATTAATTAGTCCAAATGAGGCTCTGGAGTGGGCAGTTTTTTAAAGCTCCCAGGTAATTTTAACATACAAGACCCCTCACCCCCACCCATGGAGCCAACCTTTGTTTTTCAAATGAGATTCAGAGAGACTGGTCTAAGGGAGAGGCGGCTGCGACCCCAGAAGTGCAAAGAATGTGGGGAGCAGGGGGTGCATCCAGTTACCAATAAGGAGAAACTGGCAAGAAATCAGTCATTTTTAGGGCAAGAAAAGAGCTACTATTGGCCTCAGGAACAAAGGGGTCCCTATTTTAGGGAGAGCCCTGTTTCTGTGATTGGTGGGGCTTTTAACTGTCACTAGAAAGGCCCTTTTCACAGAATGGAAGGCCATGGCCAGCCCATTTGCTTTTCAGCTCCAACAAGAACGAAGCAAGGGCCTCAGCTCACACATCCCATGGTCACTACGGGTCACAACGGGGAAGAGAGATAGCTCTGCCCGTCCTGAGCTACCCAGATCCTTCTGCAGCACTTCTTCAAGCAGGCACCTGACCTCCTGGCCATGGCTCAACCGGTCCAGCAAGTGAGGACTGCAGCCAGACCACCTCTCTGAAGGGCAAGTCAGGCAAGGAGAGACACCTGGAGCTGCCAGCTTAGTACCCTACACCTGCCTTCTCAGAGGCCTCCAGAAGATGTAATTAGCTATACCCCTTGGATTCCCACAGGGGTAGCAGACCTCCCCACTGGAGAAGTCAGTCTCAGAGACCCCTGGAGGGGATAGGAAAGGGACTAAACAGTTGCCCAGGGCTCGGGAGAAGTTGGCATGGCCCTGGGTGGTGAATGTGTGGTCAGCAGTTGCAGGGGAGAGAGAACTCATCTCAGGCTGTGAGCATTTCCAATCTGTGCAGGGATGTGGCCACAACCCCTAACCAATGGCGTTTAAAATACTCCAGGAGTCAGGCTGGACCACACTCATTCTGACCCTCAGTCAAATGGAGCTTTGTATTATCCATGTGGACGTGTCATTCATTTCCTTGCTGATTCACTAAACGTACAGAACAGCCTCATGCCAGACACTGTGCTAGGCCCAAGGGGCACCACGGGGCACAGGATGTGGTAACTGGTTTGAAAAATTCATATTGTAACCCAAGTGGTAGGTGTGACCTCGGAAGTGGGCCTCCTGCTAGAGGAAAGAGACTACGGGGTGTGCGCAGGGAGTAAGGGTTCAAAGCAAGTGAGGGACTCAGGAGTTCTCCAAGAGGCCAAGGGCATTGCTGGCAGGTGGAAAAGCAGGAGCAAAGGCTTGGAGGTGGAAACGGATAATGTTCATACAGCTTGCTGAAAGCACACAGCTTGTTAGTGGATAAAGTAAGGGAATGGTGAACCCAGAGTGTGAGTGTGTGGGACTGGGAGAGAGGAGAAAAACAGGTACCTGGCTAAGTGATAAAGGATTGAGCGGGTGCTATAGAGAAAGCACCCCAAAAAACTGGTCTTTCAAGGACCAAAGTGCCATGCTCAGATTTCTATTTAGAGAGAGAATTCAGAGAGGCTGAGATAATCATTCATCCATCAAAAAGCAATCGAGGAAATACTATGGCCAAAACAAAGACAAACAACCTGGCCATGCACCCCAAGAGGCCAGAACCTAGTGGAGGAGAAGCCAAAATGGACCATTTAAAAATGGAGTAAATGTACTTCATTCATTCAGCAGATATTTATTGAAAGCCTACCTGCCAGGCACAGAGAATTCAGCAGTGAACAAACAGACAAAATTCCCTGTTGCCAGTGACTTAAGAGACAATTGACAGGCACAAAAGAAATCGTATAGCATGTAAGAGGATGATAAGTGTTATGAAAAAAAATAAGGCAGGAAAGGAGGATAAGGTGTGCTGGGTGTCGGAGAGGAATGTTGTGATTTTTAAATCATGGAGTGGTGGTCATGGAGGCCTCATTGAGTGGGTGACATGTGAGTAAAGACCTTAAAGAAGTTAAAGTGTGAGCCATGTAGATATACAAGAGAAGAACATTTCAGGAGAAGAAACAGCCAGTACAAAGGCCCTGAGGCATGAGTGTGCCTGGCAGTATGGAGGAATAACTAGGAGACCATAATTGTAACACACACAGGGACTCAGGGAAAGGACAGAGGGAGGACACCTAACCCAGCCTCAGGCAGAAGGAGGACAGAAAAGGTCCTGGGTAGATGTAAGCCTAGCCTGAAAATTAACGAGAGAAGAGAGTCCAAGACACTAAGATAATCGGGATACAATGCTCGTCAAAATAGGCAAGAACATCCCTTGAGCCACGAGATGTTACAAACTTGAGTGGGATAGTGTGGAGCCTAGAGGCCATTCAGGTGTGGGCTGGGAGCCTGAAGCAGGGTGGGGAAGGGGGAAAGGAGGAGGAAACCCACTGGAGGGGTGGTTGGGCACACCTGGGGTCGTATGCCAGTGCTTGAGGAAGTGGGAAGCATCCGGGATGCCCTGAGGTTTTTAGGGTCCAAGAGATGTCAGGGACCAAAGGGAAACCCAGAGTGGGAGCAGGTCTGGGAAAGCAGACAGATTCAGCTCTGGGTAGTTGAATTTGAGGGGCAGCGAGTAAGAGCTGTCCCCTCCTGGGCAGCTGGCCAACCAGCTATGGCTTTGGGGGACAGAGAGGTCTCCAAACAAGATCGGAAACTCCTGGTGGACAGGGACTGAGCCACCTACTCAATCTTTGATCATCTTCCCTAACACCTAGGAAAGGGAGGGGACAGGGTCTCCCTGCCACCTCCCTCCGTCCTCAGGGTTACTTCCGTCTTACAGCCATGAAGAGGGGACCAGCACATGAAGAGCTGACCTATGGGAATGGCAGAGCTGAGAGGAAAGCCATGTCTGTCCCACCCAAAAGGCTCTGTCCTTCCCACCCTACCACCTGCCTCCCAGAGGTGAGAAATCCAAACTTGCTGGCTGACTCACGTCAAGATAGAGAGCAGAAGAGACAGCCATTGACCAGCCTGACCCAGGAGTCACCAGGCTCCCATCATGGGTGTCCAAGTAAGCCCTTAATGGCTTTCAGGCACAATGACATAACTTCTCAGAGATTCTGAGCATTGGCACACCAAGAGCACGCTCCCAAACAAGGCACCTTCTTCTAGAACTGATGCTCCAGCAACGGGATCACTGAAGGAGGTACAGACACAATCACTGGCCCGGTGAGGTCCCAGCTTTCAAACTCTTTTTTGGACTGAGATGTCATCAATCCTGAAATGCACATTTTTCTACATTTGCCATCCCTGAAATGCACATTTTTCTACATTTGCCATCCCTAAAACCACCACTGGCCAGGCAGCTGGGGTGACTCAATAGTCACCAGCTGCACATGAGCATCTAAAACTGCAGCGTGGGAGGGGACAGAGTAGAAAACACAATAACAGACAACTCAGAGTCTGCAGATATTCGGGGGCAGATGCTGAGTGGGACATGGTTCGGGAGCATTCCTGATTTCATTGATTTTTTTCCTTTTACTGTATGCACTCAAAAGAACCTTAGACGTGATGAAATTCACTAGGTCGTTCAGAATGCAGGCACTTCAAGGGACTATTTCCTCCTAGAGAGGAAAAGTGACCAGGGGAAGAAAAGTAACTAGTGAGAGACAGCAGTCAGCCCAGAAGGCCCAGCTGAGACTCACAGTTCAGCATTCTTTCCACTGCATCAGGCGGTTCGGCGTGTCCGCCTCCATTTCTGACTCTGCTCTTCTCTCCAAGTGGACTGGCCCTCTGGGGCCTTCCAGGCAAAGTGCCTTTTAATGAGGCCCACTTGCGTCTCCAATGGATGCACTGTAAACCCAGTTCCACGTTGGCTGGAGTGTTTTTCAATTTCCTCAGGTCTGAGCTCTGCAAAGACGTAACTGAGGGTGTTAATCTCGGCCCTCGCTTTTTTGCTGGACTAGGTAATGAAAGTAAGCACGGCACGGGATAGTATTACTGCAGAAAGAGGCCTGGAGATGAGAGCCAGCCCCCTGATTTTGCAAGCAAAGAAGGAGGCCCTGGCCCGGTCACTCAGGGCAACATCCAAGATGGGGCTGCAGGCCCCATGGTTCATTTTGAAACTCTCTTTCTTCTGTTCCATAGCACCTCGAATAAATGTCAAATGGGATATTTTTGAACTCTAGGGACCATTTCTTTCTGTTCTCTCAGTGCCTGGAAATTCCAGGAAGATTCTGATGTTGGTCAGGACTCTGCACTCAGTTTAGGTGAACTTCGGCCAGGCAGCCCTGCAAATGGGGCGGGACTAGGACATTCTAGAGGCCTTGAAGGATGGGGAGAAGGACTCCCTGGTAGTATACCAAAGGGAGAGCCATGCCAAGGACCCTGGGTTCTTCCTCCTCCTAATAACTGTATCCAAGAAAAACATCCAGGTGCAGCCATAACTTTTGACAAAGAACATTAGTCTAAAAAAGGGAATCTGAGGCAAGGGGTGGATATGAGAGAGGATGAGGGGCAGTACCTTCACTGTGCAGTGGGGACAAGGAGAAATTCATGGGCCAAGACGTCAGGCTAGGGGGCCACCTCCACCTCCCTCCGGCTTGTTCCCTCGGTCCAGGGCTGACAGCCAGGATCATCGTGTTCAGGGCTCATCCTTCAATACCCTCCCACTTCACTGGTGAACCACAGGAAGGTTCTGGAGGGAGTGGATTGGATCAGAAGCGCCTGCTCCTGAACCGCAGAGGCCAGGGTAGCCTAGGATACCTTAGATGAACTTAAACTTTCTCTTCCTGATTCCTAGGAAGATTAACTCCACCACAAGCCTCTCATGTATCATTAGTAAAATCATTGGTGGTAGCATATTTTCTCAGGAGATTTTCCACCGTTCCCCAGGGCTGGGTTGCAAGTACCTGGTACTTCCCTCTCTGGCCCGCTGAGCGCTCAGTGGTTTTTAAGACCAAGTGGTCCCAGCGGCAGCTGAGTACATCCAGGGAAATCAGGCAGTAGAGCCTGGTCCCTTCTCCTCTGCATCTGCCACCCCTTCTGAACATCTTGCTCCCCAGCTTGTACCATGCTCCCCAGGGCCACAAACTGGGGACATAGAAGCCATTGCTCTCACCCTTCTCCACAGGACCTGTGTCCTCCAACAAGCTTTGGAGTCGCACAACCATCTGAGAAGGACTTGGGATCGTTTCTTCCCTTTTCCTTCTACAAGTAGGTCACCAAGTGCTGGTGGCACCACCTCCCACAAGGATCCCAAACGGTCCCATTTCTCTCCATCACCCCATCTACACCCAAGCCTCCATCATCTCTGGCCTAAAAACTCCTGAGTCTTCCTTCTGCCTCCTACGGTGATCTTACGAAAACATAAACAGGATCATATCACACCTCAGCTCAACACACATACCCTCAGCTTCCCTTTACACTTGGAATAAAACTCACACTCCTTCTCTGGCCTCACACATCTAGCCCTTGCCCACCTCTCTGTTCCCATCTCCTCTGAGGCCTCCTTCCTCCCACTTTCTCCACCCATGGCTGACTTTCCCAGGTCCTTCTTCAGGATGTACATGAAACACACGGCTGCCTGCCGCACAGCCCCACCCATCCAGGTGAAAATGAGCTCATCAGCTCCTCACATAAACATCATCCTGGCTCCCCACTGCCTAAACACAAGCCCCCTCTAGCTGGCCTGCCACAGTGAGATGCTCTTAAGGCCATAACTTCCGACATGCTGGATGCTTCCCGGTGTGTGCTTGTCCCCTGTGGCTCCCACCACACCCTCTGACCACAGACCTCCTACCAGTTGTAGGAATGGAATCCCAAGCTCTCCTCCTTCCAAGAACCCTTCCTCACAGTTCCAAGACCCTGAGCCAGGCAAGCAAGAGTGGGCCAGGCAAGGGCACCCCTGGGGGCCAAAGCGAGTGTCCAAGCCCCTTCACATGCCAGAGGTTTTCCATATCCCCTTGCTTTTCATTTCTTTCACAAACCAAAGACATGAGGTCCACTCATCTCCCATCCTGACTGCCCTTTACCTCTAGGTCACCCATGTCACTAGGGCCTATTAAATTCCTTAAATTCTTCTTGATTCTGCTTTGGGGTCAGGCTGACTGTGGGTGACTCTCAGCCCTGGCACGTGTAGGCTGGACAACCTTTGGCAAGTTACTTAGACTTCCCTGAGCTTCAGGTTTCTCATCTGTAAAATAGACAGAACACCTAACTTAAAGGCTCTTCAAACACCTAATTTGAAGATTAGATCAGATAATGTGACAATGAGCCCAGCACAATAAAGGGTAATAATAGTTCACATTAGTGAATATTTACTGAGCATCATTCTTTGGAAGGTTGAGTGATGGTGGAAAAAAGGAAAGAAGGCTCTCACGGAGCTTGCAACACACGGGAGTTGCAGGGAAGACATGCACGTACGCAACCACAATAACAACGGCACACACGCAGCATGTGCCCGGCACTGTAAAATATTCTTATGTACTAACTCATTTAAACCTCACATCAACCCCAGGAAGCATCATTCCCATTTGACAGATAAGGAAACTGAGGCACAGAAAAGTTAGGTCACTGGTCCAAGTATCAAAGTAGTGGCAGAATCAGGGTTCGAACCAAGGCAGTCAGGTCCCAGCGTCTGGGAGCTGGAAGCTCAACCACTTGACTAGTGCTGTGGCTAACAAGATGAGGGCAAGCACTGAAAAGTGGTTTTCTTTTAACTCCCCACAGCATCTACTATCATTTAGGGCACAAAGTAGGTAGGTGGTCAGTAATGAAACTATGATCCGTGAACAGGAGACCTCTGCAGGATTTCTACTTTATCCTCCGGCTGCTGCCTGGTCATCACCGGCTCCTCCTCATTGTCTCTATCAATGTCAGCATCACTGGAAAAGAAAGCATGGCTGAGTGTGGTCTGAGGGCGGCACAGGCCCATCGTAGGTCCTGGGTGTGGCCAAAGATCCCTTGGAAGTCTGGGCAGACCACCCAGCAGGCTTCCCACCCACACGTTCCCTCTGAGTTCAGGAAGTGGAATCGGAGAGAAGCCGGAGGGAGGAGAGCCCAGGCAGGACATGTCTGTCCAACCAACTGTCATGGCAACAGCCCAGCAACGGGAGTGAGGAAGGGGTATCCCTGCCTCGCTCGAGCTCCATGTCCTCTACCACATTTCCACCCTGAAATCCCCACCTCACGAAGGAAAAAGCAAGGACTGTGCCCGGCACACCCAATTATGGAAGAAAAGTTTCTAGGAGTCAGAGAACATGAGTCAGCAGAGCGGGGTTGCTGATTTTTAAGAAAAGGGGATGTGATTAAGAGATGCGGTGGAACTGAAGGACCCTTGCTGACACAGACCTGCGTCTCCTGGGTACCGGGCACTATGCAAGAAAGGCTTAGGGACAGGGCACAAGCCAAACACTACCAACAGACCTGAGCGCTTGCTGGTTATACTCAGGATCCCTGGAAAAAAGTTTAAAAAAATACAGATTATTTACTTTCACCAAGAGGACAATAATTGTAAATATACTCAAATATTTGGAATAACAATTTGAACAACTGTTTGCTTTTTGTGTGGTGTTGTGCCATTTACAAAGCTTCCCAAAGTCTTAAAGCGTGTCATCAGCCACAAGAATCAAAACAGTGTGAACTGGCATGAGAATAGAGAGAGAATTTAATCAAATAGAAAGTCTAAAATAAGAACTCTTTATTTCATAACATGGGGGAGAACTGGGGGAAAAAGGACAGAGTAAGTAATAAGTTGTGCTAGGGCAACTAGTTCACCATTTGAGAAGTATAATAGTTATACTCTACCAAGATATTTCAGACAGATTAAAAGTTTACATGTAAAAAGTGAAACTGCAAAAATTACTGGAAGGAAATTTAAGTCAATATTTATATAATCTTGAGGTCGAGAAGGCCTTTCTACAGGCAAAAACTGTAAAGCACATATTTGAATATATGGCAATTTTAAACTTCATTTGTCAAACAACACCACAACAAATTTTAAAATTTAAATAACAATAAAATCAATAACAACCTGAGAGACAAAAGATGGAAAGTTATGGTCTTTAATATATAAAGAATTCATTAAGAAAAAAAAGGTATGAATACCACAATAAGTAATACACGAAATCTAAACTTAAAAAAACTTAACAACCTTCCTTGTTAGTTTTCAAAAACATACAAATTAAAACAACCAAATACCACTTTCTGTCTTCCAAGTTGGTCAACATTTTTTAGAGTAACTAATGTTCGATACATATGAGGAAACAGTCACAAGCATTTTGGAGAGAACAACAATATAACATGTATCAAAAATCTTAACAGCTGCTTATTCTTTGATCTAACAATCCCACATCTAGGAACTTATCCTTAGGGAATAATGAGAATGGCACAAGGTCAAC
This sequence comes from Pteropus vampyrus, assembly GCF_000151845.1. Classification (NCBI taxonomy): domain Eukaryota; kingdom Metazoa; phylum Chordata; class Mammalia; order Chiroptera; family Pteropodidae; genus Pteropus; species Pteropus vampyrus. The sequence goes on along the minus strand of NW_011888825.1, from coordinate 1,533,566 downwards.
TTAGAAGGATGCTCAACACAGCAAAGCTTAGAGTGCAAACAAATCTGAAAACGGCCCAAACGTCCAAATTTAAATGCCTGATTAACTGAGTCATGGTACATCCACAGATGCAATACCACATAGCCACACAAACGACAGGTTAGAAGACTATTCAATAACATGGAAAGATGACAACAATATATTAAGTGAAAAGTCGTGTGACTGCATATTATAGAAACATACGCAGGTAGAAAAAGGTCTACAAGGCGACAGAACCTCTAGGTGTTAACGCAGCTGCTCAGGCTGGTGGGATTAACTGTTACTTGCATTTTCTTCTTTTTTTCCTAAGCTATTATTTTCTAATTTTTCTACAACTAACAGGCATTGCCTTTGTAACATGAGAAATAAAACAATAAAAAAGTTTAATCAGAAACAAAAGCACAAGATTGCAGGGCTGGGGTTATGCCTTGACAACCTGCCCACTCTTTGGTGTGTAACACTCCTGAGACCTACTCATTTCTCTAGGTCAGACTTTACAGCAGCCCCGTCATCTGGTCAGGAGTATCATTGGAAAATTAAAGCCACTGACCCAACCTCAAAGCCTCCCACCAAGTCACTATTTGCTAGTTATGAACCAAACTTGAGGGGACTTTGGAGGGTAGTAGGGAGTGTTGCTACTAAAAAAGCGTAATTTTGAAACTAACTCCATAGAACCCCAAATACATACAGATGGAGAAAGATAATACCCTGCTGGCACTGACTGGGTCATATTTCAGCTTTCCCACATCAAGAAGAGGGTCACAGACAAATTGGAGGGTGTCAGGGGAGGTGACTGAGACATTGAGAGAGCTGGAAATGGTCACAGGAAGCCTGGTTTGAGGAAGGAGGTGAAATTGCCTGGGGAAGAAAAGTCCGGGGCAGGGGAGGGGGAAAGGCATTTTGTGGAAGTGGAAGGGAAGCTGTTCTGCAGTGTCCAAGGGTAAATGTGTTACTAACCAGAGTTGCAAACCCTGGGCTGGGACCTTGGTGTGGCTGACCAGATGGGGGATGCTGCAGACCACATTCTTCACAGGCACAGAAGTGGGAGGCAGCAGCGCCTCTGCAGAGTGCATGACAGCAAGTACAAATTATCCCAGAGTTCGAACAATAATAATCATAGGTATGCATAGAAATGCTGAGAGGTGCCGGAGAGAAAAGCAGTGCCTGAACTGAGAGGAGGAATCACCGAGGAAGCACACTTTGAGCAAGCATGGATTAACAGAGAAGATGGGGAAGGAAATCAAAAAGAGGACGAGGTGCAATTGCCAGAAATTATACTGTGGAAGAAAACATTACCCCAGGTAGAGTGAGGGGAAGGAGCAGCTGGGGAGGCGCTAGCTCTAGGAGAAAAAAGTGGAAGTCACGGGGAACTAGAACCTGAATGTAAATGGCCTCTACGAAAAAAAGGAGAAAACTGTCCTTTTCGAATCACGAGTATAGTCATTAACACATTGGCTGCAGGAATCCAGTTCACTGAAAGACCAGATCATCCCTCGCGGGAATTTTAATTATGATATCTAGCTATCTTTCCAATGTGTCCATCTGAACCACTTGCATACTAATTTTGCCTCACCCTACATGGCCCTGTATTGAAACAGAGCCAACTTCCCTCCTGGTCCCACCCAACAGGATAACATATAGTCTGGTGGCTTAATTCTCAGGGTCCCTGATCATATCCCCCTCTCGAGGCTTAGGGCAGGTCTCCAGAGAGAGTCAAATATGTCCTCACTTAACGTTGACAGGTTCTTGGAAACTGTGAGATTAAGTGAAAGGATGTATAACAAAACCAATTTTATTTACCACAGGCCAATGGGTATAAACAAGGGTTAAGTTCCTACTGCATGTTTCTGGTCACAAAAACATTACCAAACTTCTAAATAAAGGCTTAAAACACTTCTAATACCAAATATTAAAATAAATGTTGAGAAAGAGGAATAAAAACCAGTAAGATCATTATTTTCCAACCTGCTTATTCCAGTTCAAGGTTGAGGGTGCCTGGGGCCCATCCCAGCAGGTAACTCAGGGGACAAGTAGGGACCCCACCCTAGACAGGATGCTCTTCACACACACCCTCACACTCACTCTTACTGGACAATACAGACATGCCGATTCATCTCATGTGTACAGTCTTGGGATGTGGGAGGACACCAGAATCCCCAGAAAAAACAGGTCGACATGGGGAGAATGTGTACACCCCGCACAGACAGTGGCCCTGGCTGGGAATCGATTTTTTTCTCATTAGTGTTATAACCATATTGAACAAAACATTATTTGAGGACCTGCTGTACTTGAAACCCTGAGGGCAAACCAAACCTCTGATCAGTCATTACAAAGGACTGATTGACTCTTTGGAAAATCTGAATATTTTTAAGCAGAAGAAAATGAAAAGGAAAGCTTATACTGAACCAAACAGCCACCTGAGCAGCAAGCAGTTGGTATGGAACGGCATGAGAATGATGTAAGCACAGTGAACCGCAGCATCAGATAAGTTGCTGGGACTCAACAGAGCAGGGTGAGGCAGGACTTGGGATGTCTTGATGGGGCCCTCATCAACACTGCATGTGCCAGCCAACACCCCCACAAGCAGCCTCTTGAGTGAACAGAATCCAAATCCTGAGCAGCACTGAAGTCATCGCCAAAGGCAGCCAGGGGTGGGCTGGCCAGTCCCTCATCATAGGGACCTGGGGAAAATCCAACTGGAAACGGTCTGGTGGGCATCTGGCCTGTGGTGGGGTGGCAAATGTTTTAGCCTCTCCCCAAGTGGGGAAATATTTGAAGAAAATGTAAAGCCACCCACATCCACATGCTTGGTCGGCCATTTATGTAACACCGTCCTTCGCACTGCTCCTGCCAATCCTTAGCAAAGGTAGGTAAGAAGCTGGTCATGCCAAGTCCTGGGCACTCGCCCTAACAGTAACTTACACAGCGCTTCCCACATGCAAGGCCTTCCTTCAAACACTTCCGATAACTTATCCATTTAAACGGGCAAAGGATCTGAACAGATATGCTCTAAAGAAGATATACCAATGGCCAATTAGCACATGAAAAGAAGCTTAACATCACTCACTAGTCATCAGGGAAATGAAAATCAAAACCATAATGCAATACCACTGCATACTCACTAGGATGGCTAACATCAAAAAAGTGCTGGAGAGGGTATGGAAAAAGTGGGACCCTCGTGCAGTCCTGGTGGAAATGTAAAATGACGCAGCCACTTTGGGAAACAGTTTGGCAGTTCCTCAAAAAAGTGAAACACAGAGTCACCACATGACCCAAGAATTCTTGGGTATATAGAATAATGAAAACACATACCCGCACAAAAACCTACACACAAATATTCTTAACAGCATTATTCATACTAGCCAAAAAAAGCAGAAACAAGCCAATAACCTTCAACTGATGAATGGATAAATAAAATATGGTATATCCATATAATGGAATATTACTCAGACATAAAAGAGGAATGAAGTTCTAATACATGCTGCTACATGGGTGAATCTGGAAATCAGTGTGCTAAATGAAAGACAGTCACAAAAGATCACATAGTACATGATTCCGTTTACATGAAGTGCCCAGAATAAGTAAATCTATATAGGCAAAAAAGTAGATTAGTGGTTGCCTAGGGCTGGGAAAGGGAGTAGCTGGATGGGTAGAAATGGAAAGAGACAGCTAACGAGTACAGCATTTCTTTATTGGGGTGATGAGATTTGATTGTGGTGATGGTTGCACAACTCTGAATATACTAAAAACACTGAACTGTATACTTTAAATGGGTGCATTATATGGCATGTGAATTGTACCTCAATGAAGCTGTTTTAAAAAATAATTAACTTCATCCTCATATTCCTTTAACATAAGCATTTACGCCCTTTTCCAGGTGAGGAAATTGAGGCGCAAAGAGTAACCTACCCCATGTCACTTAGACAATGGCAAAGCCAGGTTTGAGGCTGGCAGTGTGAGCCCACTGTCCACACTCTCAAGCACTGCAGGAAACTGCCTGTCGCCCAAGATAGGGCACCTGTCCCTCTTCACTTGCAACCTGCTCCCTGGAGAAACACATAGACGGGACAAAGGGGGACAGATTCCACCTCTCTCAGTCCTTTCCAGAAGGGGTCATCTCGGACAAGATGGTTCCCTTTCCTCCTCTTGTGTTTCCTTGTCTCCCACCCCAAAGGTTTGGAGGTCAAGATGGGAGGGTACAAGTCCTGCACGGGCAAGGCTTTTCCTGCTGGGCACAGACCAAGGGGCAGTGGTCGTCTGAAGCTGCCTATCCTTATGCGTCAGAGATGTGCAGGCCTGACTCTTGGCATCATTATCCATCCTGCAACTGTTCCACCCAGATGCTCGGCCTTCTCTGGGAAAGCAGAGCATCCTTTGCCGTTTTCCCTCCAGTCAGTGGCACAGCCCTTGCTGCCAGACAGCCCCTTTCCCCGGCTCCCGATGACAATCTGCTTTATGTCCTCTCTGCCTCCCGGCCCCGTCTCTCGGCTTTCTCTCTATTCATGCGCTGTTTCCTCAGACGCTACATTTTTTCCTATAACATCATGTCTGATCCAGACTTTCCTAAAAGCACCCTTTCACGCCTCGCAGCTTCCTCGGGTGCAGCTCCCGGCTGGGCTGGACCCATACAGAGGCTCCTCCTCCGCCAAGCGGGGGGCCAACCCAGCCCCTCTCCCACACTCCATTCAGGGA
>NW_011888825.1:1526472-1528806 GCF_000151845.1 Pteropus vampyrus | reverse complement strand
CCCTTTTCCAGGTGAGGAAATTGAGGCGCAAAGAGTAACCTACCCCATGTCACTTAGACAATGGCAAAGCCAGGTTTGAGGCTGGCAGTGTGAGCCCACTGTCCACACTCTCAAGCACTGCAGGAAACTGCCTGTCGCCCAAGATAGGGCACCTGTCCCTCTTCACTTGCAACCTGCTCCCTGGAGAAACACATAGACGGGACAAAGGGGGACAGATTCCACCTCTCTCAGTCCTTTCCAGAAGGGGTCATCTCGGACAAGATGGTTCCCTTTCCTCCTCTTGTGTTTCCTTGTCTCCCACCCCAAAGGTTTGGAGGTCAAGATGGGAGGGTACAAGTCCTGCACGGGCAAGGCTTTTCCTGCTGGGCACAGACCAAGGGGCAGTGGTCGTCTGAAGCTGCCTATCCTTATGCGTCAGAGATGTGCAGGCCTGACTCTTGGCATCATTATCCATCCTGCAACTGTTCCACCCAGATGCTCGGCCTTCTCTGGGAAAGCAGAGCATCCTTTGCCGTTTTCCCTCCAGTCAGTGGCACAGCCCTTGCTGCCAGACAGCCCCTTTCCCCGGCTCCCGATGACAATCTGCTTTATGTCCTCTCTGCCTCCCGGCCCCGTCTCTCGGCTTTCTCTCTATTCATGCGCTGTTTCCTCAGACGCTACATTTTTTCCTATAACATCATGTCTGATCCAGACTTTCCTAAAAGCACCCTTTCACGCCTCGCAGCTTCCTCGGGTGCAGCTCCCGGCTGGGCTGGACCCATACAGAGGCTCCTCCTCCGCCAAGCGGGGGGCCAACCCAGCCCCTCTCCCACACTCCATTCAGGGAGTCACAATACACATTTTCATATCAAAAGCCACCCCTTGTACCTCAGCCACAAATCCTTCCTGAAAATAGACAAGATATCCTCAATCAAAGATAAATAAAATAAATAGGATGTACTCAACACTTAAAAATATTTACATCCCATACTTGAACTTTAAGGGATCATAATATTCTCCAACCTGCTACTTCTTGTCTACCTTCAAAATAATACATTTCTTATCACCTCTTCTTGGAGAGGACAAGGGGTATTTTTCCACGAGTTCTGTGAATGGGCAGTCCCCAAGCAATACAAACAAGACTCTGTCCTGAGAAGCAATTGGAAGTTGACCTTCTGGGACCTTCTAAAGTGACAATGAGAATGTGATGGATGGCAGTGTTTTCTGGCCCCAGTCTTCTAGCTGAGACAAGCACCATCTTCCTCAGCTCCATAAAAAGGCCTGGGATTTCAGCTTTGGAAATAAAATAGGGGGGAGTCAGGGAATGAGGGCAGGGAAGGAGGGGCCTCAGAAGGAAACCCCCACCACCGCAGCGCTCCCTTCACTGGTTCATGGAATCAAACAGCTAGTAGAGACTCCAGAAATCATCCAGCTTGACCTTCTGGAGCAAAAGATAGGGAAGCTAAGGCCCAGTGAAGTGAGGACTTGAGGGAGGCCACCCAGCTAGTTGTTGGGTGGGTGGCTCAAAACTTGGAGCTGCTTTCTGACCCTATAGGGGCTCTGCCCACCACACCGCACAGCCTGCCTTTGCCAAGGAGCACCTGTTCCATCATTCTGGGTCCTGGGTTCCGTTGAGCCACTTGTCTGTGTGAACAAAGGTCTAAAAGGCTCACAGCCTCTTTTCCAAGAACAACAGAGCCCTCGCCACCACCAAGAGGCAATGTGCTCGGTTAACCAGATAAGATGATGAGACCCACAGGCGGCTTTCCAGGCCGCTGAAAAGGTTCCACAACCTGCCCCCTGGAGAAACACATGAAGAGAAGCTAAAGAAAGGGCCACCCAGCCTGTCTCTGGGGCCTCCGCCACGTCAGCTCATGTTTGTTTTGTTTACGAAGGAAATTTCTCTGACTGTTCACAGAGCGAGACATGAGGTCTCTTCCTCTGAGGCTTAGGAGATGGCGAGGACCTCACTCCTATTCACCTCGCAGGCTCTCTTCCATCACACATGGGCTGCCAGGAGCAGCGAGTTCCATCCAAGGCTGCCCCAGAGCCTCCTGGGACCTCACTCCCACCTGTTGTCTCCGGGGGCTGCAGCCTCAGAAAACGTCAGAGCCCTGTGTCACTGCCCCTAGGGGAAAGATGAGTCAGTGCACAGACCTCGCTGCTGCCTGCTTCTTTCTTTCTAAGGCCTCCTGATTGTGTCTGCAAAGCTGGTTTTTAAATTGGCGTTGGCACACATGAGTGGGAGCATTTATAGCTTTTATCAAATCCTTCTCCAGATCTCAGCCGGGATCTGTCCAGCTCCAGGAACTTCTGTGAACAAGGACACCGTTTCAACAGAGACACAGCTTTCTT
>NW_011888825.1:1515925-1526422 GCF_000151845.1 Pteropus vampyrus | reverse complement strand
CTGTGTGAACAAAGGTCTAAAAGGCTCACAGCCTCTTTTCCAAGAACAACAGAGCCCTCGCCACCACCAAGAGGCAATGTGCTCGGTTAACCAGATAAGATGATGAGACCCACAGGCGGCTTTCCAGGCCGCTGAAAAGGTTCCACAACCTGCCCCCTGGAGAAACACATGAAGAGAAGCTAAAGAAAGGGCCACCCAGCCTGTCTCTGGGGCCTCCGCCACGTCAGCTCATGTTTGTTTTGTTTACGAAGGAAATTTCTCTGACTGTTCACAGAGCGAGACATGAGGTCTCTTCCTCTGAGGCTTAGGAGATGGCGAGGACCTCACTCCTATTCACCTCGCAGGCTCTCTTCCATCACACATGGGCTGCCAGGAGCAGCGAGTTCCATCCAAGGCTGCCCCAGAGCCTCCTGGGACCTCACTCCCACCTGTTGTCTCCGGGGGCTGCAGCCTCAGAAAACGTCAGAGCCCTGTGTCACTGCCCCTAGGGGAAAGATGAGTCAGTGCACAGACCTCGCTCCTGCCTGCTTCTTTCTTTCTAAGGCCTCCTGATTGTGTCTGCAAAGCTGGTTTTTAAATTGGCGTTGGCACACATGAGTGGGAGCATTTATAGCTTTTATCAAATCCTTCTCCAGATCTCAGCCGGGATCTGTCCAGCTCCAGGAACTTCTGTGAACAAGGACACCGTTTCAACAGAGACACAGCTTTCTTTCCCTGACTTAAGCTCTGAGAAGGAAACTGTTCAACTGGCCAGCAGGACGCCTGTGTACCCCAGCCTGACCCTGGGGAGCTGTGCTGAGCTGACGCCAACATAGCAGATCTCTGTAGAACCCCGCAGAATTACCTCCATCTCTTACATCTCCATCCAAAACTTAAAAGGTTTTCTCAAAAGCCTTGAACTTTCTGAATCTTTCTCAACATTTCTGGTCCACCCAAATGAATGAGCTCAAATTCATTAGTTCTTTGTTATCCTGCTTTCACTGGACCCTCCCACGTGCCACAGTTCCCATTCTAAGAAGCCTGGGCTAGAGGAGGGGAAGGGTCGAGGCAGGCCCAAGAAACAGGAGGATAACCAGGGGCAGAGCTTTCTGATGCGACCCCAGGCCAGGTGCTGCACCCCCGCCACTTCTCCCCTCAAGAATGCCCTGAGCATCTCACACAAGCTGCCCACTGTGTCAGCTTCTAGAAATACAAAGACTGCCCTCAGATGGTTCACAGTCTGAAGAGGGAGATGGACACAGACATAATTGTGGTGAATGCTGCCAGTCAGGTAGGACCAGGAGCTATGAGAGAACAGAAGAGCAAATGCTTCCCCACAGTTCACATTAGTAATGCCTTTTACTCCTTATCCCCACTTTAATTTTTTTAACTCAACTAATACATCCACACATTTTTTTTGTAAAAAAGCAAACACTACAGAAATATATGCATGTTATATACTAAAAGTAACTTTTATCCCATCTTAAATACCTTCATATAGTCATCCAGACCTTTTTCTAAGTAAGCATGTATACCTTTTAAAAAATTTTTTTTTTGAGAATTTATTATATGCTCATACTATTTTAAATCCTGCTTTTTTCCTTACTTCTTTTAAGTCAACAAATAATACACGATACCTTAATCAAGGAATCATATATATTTCACTATATTAGCATTTATTTAACTAATCTATTGTTGGACACAATTTTTGCTTCTCGCTGTGCGTTATGTGGATTTTGATCCTGCAATTTTTTTCAGTTTTCTTATAATCCTTCCCTACGTTCCACCTCCACTTCCATCCTGTCGTTTCATCTCAGACTGTCCTCCACTGAGGAACGCTGGCTTCGGCTGTGCAGAGAATGCGTCCGCTTTCAATTTGAGGGTGCCAACTTCCTGCCACTCGCTTCTAAACCTCGGGGGTGGGCTCTTTCTTCAGATTCAGTTGCTTCTCATTGTTCATGGTGGTTACAGTCTATAAAGCTGCTGCAAATACGCATTAAGCAAACACTGAACTATTGCTCCTAGGAGAAATTGGGTTCCTGCAAGCCTATGGTCACGTTTTCGAAAACCGATCAATACTTAATCTTGTTTCATGTGTGTCCCTGTTTAAAGACACCTTCTTTCATATACATTGTTGACTCATTAGCATTGAACTCACGGCCAACAGCACTATAGCTCATGCCTGAAGGGAGATTATCTAACACATGTATTTTTTCCATAAGGCACATCACAGCCTTCCTGTGCTTAGGCACTTCAGCACTATGCTTGGTGGCCATTTCAAACAGCAAAATCACCAAGAAAAAGCACAAAAATTCAAAAAACGTGGCACCAAGTAGACTGCAAAAAAAAAGCACTTGTTTATAGTATGAGATGAAACAATAAGGCAGAGGTCACCTTGTTCTAGCTCACCTGGGGACATGCACAAATTCTCTACTGCTCTCCTCATGCCATGATCACTGTCAAAGGGCTATGAGTATTGTTTTGGGGTTACAAAAATGTTAGTGAGTGGGTAAATGCACAAATATGGACTCTACAAATAATGAGGGTTTTTAGTACTATCCTTTTTCCTTTTTTCCTTGGTTCTGCTCTATTTTCTCTGTGGGTCCTGTTTGTTTTCCCTTTACTTATCTTCAAAAGGGCAGGATCTATACAAGTTTAATATCTGTTAACACACAGTGTAGCCTACCCTCGGTCCAATCTTGGCCCACTTTTGCAAAGGTACAGTCACCTGCTCAGCTCCACAACAGGGAGACAGGTTGATGGCCACTTCAAAGGTTCTGCCTGGCTTACACCTGCTCACCCAAGGGGGTACCTTCCTTGATTCCCACTGCCTGTTTTCTGGGACTCTGAATAGATGGAAAATGTGACAAACTATATGCCCAACACGTACAGCCACTCCTTTCTGGGGGAATGGCACCTCACAGAATATACTGCCTCTCTTAGAATGTACTCTTCCTCCCCTATACCCTCTCAACATCGCACCCCGCTACACACACAGTCATTCTCTGGGATTTGTGTAGTTTTCCAAAGGGGTTGAATAGCCGCCAAAAGATATGCCCATGTCCTAATTCCCAGTGTATGTGAATGTGACCTCATTTAGCAACAGCGTCTTTGCAAACGTAATTAAGTTAAGGATCTTGATATGAGATCATCCTGGATTTAAGGTGGGCCCTAAATCCAATTCTGATTGTCTTTATACGAAACAAAAAAGGAGAAGACACAGAGACACACAAAAGGGAAGGCTGTGCAAAGATGAGGCAGAGACTGAAATGATATGGGAAAATAAACTTCTGTTTTCTAAGCCGCCCAGTTTGTGGTACTTTCTTACACCAGTTCTAAGAAACTAATTCACCTAGATATGGAAAGATGTATGAGGTAGGGAGAAAGGAAAGGAATTCTGTTCTCACCTCAAGGTACAGTGGCTAAAGGGATTTAGGGTTTTCTTACTGATACAGATACTGACGTTCTGAGTCATGGGGCACCCGGTGGAGAAGCATCATTCTGCCTTCATCAAGCATTTGCATGAAGCAAAACCAAGTCAGAAGATTCAAAGGACGGAAGGGAAAAAGGACAATGACAGGCTGGGAGAAAATAATGGCACCACATATAACAAAGGTCTGTATCCAGAATATATAAAGAACTCCAACAAATAAAAGACAACCCAACAGAACACATACATACATACAAATGCGTGTGTACACACGCTATTTATATGCATGTTACAGAAAACCTGAATAACCAATAAACATATGAAAAGATGCTCAACCTCACTAATAATCAGACATATGCAAATTAAAACAATGCAAATGCAAATTTAAATAATACACTCATTGGACTGCAAAAGTATACAAGTCTGATAATATCAAGTATTAGCTAAAACGGAGGAATGAAAATTTCCACGTAGAGCTGGTAGGAACTGAAGCAACCATCTTGGACAGCAATCTAGAGAAATCTCACACATGAGTCCAGGAAGGACAAAGCTGCTGATTGTAGCAATGTTTATAAAAAGAAAAAACTGGGAGACAGGCTGAATGGCCATCAGCAGGAAATGGATAAATGAATTGTAGTTTGTTTGTACAATGTCATCTCATATGACCTGAAAATGAATGAAGTAGAGCCCGATGAAGCAACATGGATCCATCTCAAAAACATAGCAAGTTACAAAACGATACATCTGGTGGGAGACCATTTAGATAAACTCATAAACGACACTCTGTATTGTGCATTGACACACATATGTAGTAAAAGTTGAAAAAATATGGAAAGAAATTAACTATACTATTTGTCTCTGGGAAGAAGGGACTTTAATGGAATTAAAAAGGAGAATGAAAGATTCCTCAATGGTATCAACAGTGTTCTCTTACTTAAAAAAAAAAAAAAGTTTAAAAAAAAGACATGGACAAAAAAACATGTAAGCACATAACTATCATATGAAGAAGAATATCATAACTTCTTGGAGAGTGGGTAGGTAAAGTATTTGGGGAATGCAGAGGAGAGAGACTTCCATTTTTGAAAGGCTTCCTGAAGGAAGTGTCACTGGAGCCTTAAGAGATAAATAGCTGAGATTGGGAGATGGGTCTGCGAATGACTTCATACCATCTATGCCTACTCTCCTGGGTACTCTAGGCCAATCTCATTTGCTATGCTTATTGAATAATGCCTTTGGTTTTCAAATTTATTATAGAAGTAAAGGAGTTTAACACTCTGTATTTATCTTTCAAGGCAAAACTACTGAGGAGGTGGCTGTGTGGCTGTGGATCAATACCCAGGAACCGGAGACCTAGGAACCCTTCTCAGACTCCCTTGCAGCCAGGCTCTGCACATGAATTGGGCTTTCCCAATTAGGCTTTCATGTGAATCAGCAAGGGAGAGAGCCAGGGCCGAGGCAGGGTGGGGTATCCTTTCACAGGATGGGCTGTATGGGCAATGTACTTCTGGAGCTGGCAGCAATGGCTCCACTCCCTGGTTCTGCAACTTTCTGACTGTGGCAAAGGCAGCAGCTGCCTTGGTGGCTTGTTCTGGAGATGGTTTGGGGACTTTGTTTCTGCAAGTCCACCTAGAATCTTTTCTTTAGCCCTCCCAACAATTCTGAGAGTTATCTAAACTCTTAACAAATCCCTTTCTGCTTGAGTTAGTGGATTCTGTTATTTGCAGGTAAGAACCCTGACCAATGCAAGTTCACAGAATGTTTCTTTTAATTAAGCCTATGGTCTTTGGTCACATCCTTTCTCTTCTGAGTCCACAGACCCTAAGCTAAGATTTCTTACCACTATGATCAAAACACATTTGACAAATAAATGAACCAGAGAATGAATGAATTTCAAGCATTTATAACATACATCAGAACGAAAACTTAGGAAACAACCAAAAAGATAACATTAGGCCAGGGTTTGGCAAAATTTTTAAATGTAAAAGACCAGATAGTAAATACTATTGGCTTTGCAGGCCATACGGTTTCAATTCCAACAACTCAGCTCTGCTGTTGTAGTGTGAAAGCAGCCATAGACAGTATGCAAACAGTGAATGTGGCTGAATTCCAATAAAACTTTATTTACAAACATAGGTGGCTTGCTGGATTTTGCCCACAGACCATAGTTTGACCACCCCACCATAAGCTAAAAACACAATAAACAAATCACCAAAGTGACTCCAACCTGTGGAGAAGTTGGGAAAAGTCAGCCATCTCCTGGGCATTTATGTCCTGTTCCCAGCTGAATGAGCCACAAACCTAATCCAATGTCTCCATGTTTACATAGGGCTCCTCTCCACTCCCTACTTTCTCTTTTTCTTGGAAACAATCATAACTAAGGAGATAGTACCCACATGTTCTTCACTTTTTTTTTTTTTTTTTGGCAACAGCATAAATCACATTTATTTGAGCATTTAGGATTCTCTCAACTGGCTGAGATATATAGAATTTCTATTTCAGTCTTTATAATTAAAATACAATCAAAATGCATATGGAAACTTAAACTGATACAGACATTAGTGTTTAAATTATAAAATGTCTTCATTTTAACATATGGTAATAATAACTAAACAGATTTGGCACTTGCAGAAAACTTTTGTCCCAGAATTATAAAATGTGGAGAATGTCACAAATATAAAATGTCCTACAGCTTTACCTAAACTTCTGAGTGTAAATAGTGTGATGGTAGAGTCACATGGGCCTCAGTCCAAATTTCATCTCTTCTATTATCTAGATGTGTGACCATGAGCACATTATTTCTCTTTCTGAGCCTCAGTTTGCTCGGTTTTAAGTAAGATCAGTATGTGGTTGCTGTGACAAGTGAGATTATCTGCATGTCAAGCACAGGGCATAGATCCCAGTAAATGCTCCTTAAAGAGTCAGTGCTGTGATGATGATGATGTTGATGGTGGTGGTGGTGATGGTGATGGTGATGGTGATGGTGTTGGTGGTGGTGATGGTGATGGTGATGATGATAGAATAACATACGTTTTGAAATGTCAGCAATCAGATGGCAAATCAGTGATCAGAACCAAGTGCACAGCATCTAGGGAATTTAGCTCTGTGTGTTAACCCTGACGCAGGTCTCCATCTTCACAGTTCTATCATCTTACCATGATAATAGCTCACACGAAACTTCTGTCCCCAAGATACAAATGCAAAGGGATTCACCCAGGCACAAATCTTTGTACCAAGAGTCAGATACTAACTACTACCTCCATCTCACGTACACAGCATGTAGGAAATCCCACCTCTGTAATTAACCACCTGTGGTATCACAGACAAGCCACTTCGTATCTCTGGACCAGGAAGTATGGCCCATTTAAGTGCTTCTCAAACTTCAAGGTGCATATGAGTCATCTGGAGAATCTTGTTAAAATTCAGTGGGTCTGAGGTGGAGCCCAATAATTGGCATTGCTATCAAGTTCCCAGAGGATGCTGATGCATCCTGAGACCACACTTTGGGAACCACTGGCCTAGAAAGTCTCTTGGTTCCCCCACTCCCTGACTAGCATGCTTTTAATCAGAATACTAGAGCAAGTCTGCTCACCATTCATTCATTTCGATTTCCTTCTCTTCAACCCACCGCCGCCCCATCTTTGTGCTGCCTCCTTTTCTATGCCACCCATGACTTGTGGGGAGGGGAGAAGAGTTCCCACAGTTCCTAAAGAACCAGAGGTAGGTTGCTGTTTTCTGTCAACAGGATGGAGCGGGGCGAGGGGGGGTGGGGGGCTGGAGGAAAGACACACTAGCTCCTAAGGAACCAAACGAAACCTTTTAGGGGAAAATCTTGTTTCTCCTTAGTGTGGAGCTCTCTCCCCCACCCCTCTCTCTACACAGAAGCCAGGGATAATATCATGAATACCGAGGAACTCCCACATCTTCATAGATTTATAACAAAACCATCGCAGCAGGAAAAATTATTCTGCATGAGTGCCTCCTACATCCACCTGCAGGCTGGGAACATTCTTTCCTCAGCCCAAAATGTTCTTAAGCCTTTCTGGGCCACCATTCACACATACCAGGCTCCAGATGCCTCCAGAAAAAGCCTGGAGAAGCAAGGCAGCTGGCTGCCTAAAAGACAAGCCTGGGTGGGGCAGTGGAGAGGGAAAAGCCGTATTTCCTAGGACCGGGCAGAGAGTGGCCTGAGCTGACCGGCCGGGGCCAGGTGTCAGGAGGCAGCTTTTCTGGGAATCCTGTCCCCGCTGGTAAAAGAGTTAACATCACGCCTCTTGTTCTAAGTGGACACTCAAAATATCTGACCACACAGCTCCCCAGGGTTCTGGCCCAGAGAGGAAGTATGAGTTCTGCCCCAAATGGTCCCCAAGTTCAGGGTGCTTCCCAGGACCCCAGGTGCTGGGTCTCTTGCCAGCCCCACATCTTCAGTGGGGCCTCTGTTGCCACAGTGAGATCTTGCAGCAGGTCACCCCACCCCTGCCCCACTTGGAGGCACTCACTGTGATCCGGGCCTAGTCCTGGCACAGTACAGCCTCCTAGTGCAGAGGAATCCAGCTCTGCCTCTGAAATGTCCTGTGGGCAGCAGGCCCTGGCTGCCATGTCAGGACCATGGCTCCAACCTCTCAGTCCACAGAATAAAGCCCGCATGGGAAATCCTGCCGTTCCACAGGCCAAATCACCTCCTCTGAAGCCTCCCTGTCTCCAGGACCTGACGGGAATGCAGCATCAAGTTCAGAAAACAGCCAGATCAGGATGCTGTGGGAGCAAACACTCGGCCCAGGTGTGTCCGCAAGAGCAAAGTTTCATTCCGGCTGGCATGAGCATCCCCAAATGTGCCGGTTTCAACACGTTGGCTTGTTTGCCTGGTGGTTCTGACCTTATTGCTACCTCAAGGTCACATGGGGCCCTTTCTATCCCTTGGAACATTTTCTAGAGCTCCTCTATACTCAGAGCTCCCTTCCTGGGCTCAGCAGCAGCTCTTACTGTCAGAGCTTCCTGTAGGAGCCCTCAGAAGAGCTGGCTTTGTATTGCTAGTCATTATTTGCAATCATCTATTTTTTTATTATGGTAAACAATATATAAAATAAAATCTACCATCTTAGCCATTTTTTCTTGTATAGTTTAGTGGCATTAAGAACATCCACATTGTTGTGCAGCCATCACCGCCATCCCTCTCCATTACTTTTTCATCTTCCCAAACTGATACTTTGTACCCGTTAAACAATAACCTCCCATTCCCATTCTCCCTGCAGCCCCTGGCAACCACCATTCTACTTTCTGTCTTTATGAATTTGACTACTCTATGAACCTCATATAAATAGAATCATACAGTATCCTCTTGTGTCTGGCTTATTTTACTTAGCATAATGTCTTTAAGATTCCTCCATGTTATAGCATGTGTCAAAATTTCCTTCCTTTTTAAGGCTGAATCATAACCCATTGTATATATACACCACATTTTGTTTATCCCTTCATCAATCAATGGACATTTGGGTTGCCTCCACCTTTTGGCTATTGTGAATAATCTTGCTATGAACACGAGTGTACAAACATCTATTCGAGTCCCTGTTTTCATCTCTTTTGGATACATACCCTGTCAATTACTTTTTAACTTGTTCTTGACATATAATATTGCTCAGAAAATTGCTCCGATAAATGTACTGCTCGTGGAATTGTCACAAACTAAACATGTTCATGTAATCAGCACCCAGATCAAGAACCAGGCCACTACTCCTTCCCCAGATTGCATGTGACCCCCTCCTACAGTCACTACCCTCCACCCAACCAGGATAACCGATATCCTGACTTCTAACAGCATATGTTAGCTTTGCCTGTTTTTACGCTTTACAAAAGTGAAATCATATGGTATGTGTCTGGCTTTTTTTATTCAACATTATGTTTGCAAGGTTCGGCCAGCTATTGCATTTTGTTGTGGGTTAATCACATTCACTCTTATGTGGCATTCACTGTATGATACATCATAACTTATTTTGCTGTTCTATTGTTGATGAGCATTTATGACTAGTGTCCGGTTTAGACTGTTACAGATAGTGTTGCTATGAATTTTCTAACACACGTTTCTTAGTAAGCACATGTATAGATTTCTGATGAGTATATAGACCTAGCAGTGGAATTGCTGGGCCATAAGGTGTATATATATCAGCTTAAGTAGATAAAACCAAACAGTTTTCCAAAATGGTTGTACCACTTTACACTCCTGCCAGCAGAGTATTTCACCAATATTTGATTTTCTCTTTTTCATTTTAGCCATTCTGGTGGATATGTAGCTTACGGTAATGCCTTGTAGCTTTAATTTGCATTTCCCTGACAACTAGCGAAGTTGAGCACTTTGTCACGTTTATTATTTCCTCTTAGGTTTTAAGGACGGGGCACAAAACCTCCCAACAAGAAGGTACAGGGACCTCAACATCTTACAAGGCTGGGTCTCCAAGCTTCCCAGCCAGGGCTCACGATGAAATTCAGGTTTGAGCTGTCTTATATAAGATAAGGCTAAGTCCTCCACTCGCCTGGCCAGGTCACTGTCATGGGCCCTGGGCTGGATTAGACACGGTAGGCCTGCTCCACAATCATTATTCGTCCATAGCACTGTCCCAAGGGCCAGGCCTTTTGCCAAGAGTGCCAGATGTCACTGAGTTGGCACTGGCTGATGTAAAAAGCCAACAAATACAAGTGTGCAATTCTTAGGAACAACAAACCACAAATATGGAGAATTCCGCAATCAGTAAAGGAACTAAGAGTAACCCATGCCTCGTCTTGCCAAAGAGTCATGCCAACCAACTACCTGAGTGAGACCTGATCTGTTGATCCACCAAAGGCAATTTGATTCAATCTTGCGAGTATTTATTGAGGCCCTACTATGAACCAAGCATTGAGTTGGATCATGCTAGGGTCACAGACATGAAAGAGGATCTTGGCCCTCAAAGAGTATATGATCTACAAGAACACAACTATAAAGCAAAAATGTGATAAATCTCTTAAGCAAGGTATGAACATAATGCAGGCAGGATATCATGAATTTAGTGGAGAGAAAATGTCTGGTCATAGAGAATCAAGGAGACTTCTTAGAGGAA
>NW_011888825.1:1512817-1515875 GCF_000151845.1 Pteropus vampyrus | reverse complement strand
TTTGCTGTTCTATTGTTGATGAGCATTTATGACTAGTGTCCGGTTTAGACTGTTACAGATAGTGTTGCTATGAATTTTCTAACACACGTTTCTTAGTAAGCACATGTATAGATTTCTGATGAGTATATAGACCTAGCAGTGGAATTGCTGGGCCATAAGGTGTATATATATCAGCTTAAGTAGATAAAACCAAACAGTTTTCCAAAATGGTTGTACCACTTTACACTCCTGCCAGCAGAGTATTTCACCAATATTTGATTTTCTCTTTTTCATTTTAGCCATTCTGGTGGATATGTAGCTTACGGTAATGCCTTGTAGCTTTAATTTGCATTTCCCTGACAACTAGCGAAGTTGAGCACTTTGTCATGTTTATTATTTCCTCTTAGGTTTTAAGGACGGGGCACAAAACCTCCCAACAAGAAGGTACAGGGACCTCAACATCTTACAAGGCTGGGTCTCCAAGCTTCCCAGCCAGGGCTCACGATGAAATTCAGGTTTGAGCTGTCTTATATAAGATAAGGCTAAGTCCTCCACTCGCCTGGCCAGGTCACTGTCATGGGCCCTGGGCTGGATTAGACACGGCAGGCCTGCTCCACAATCATTATTCGTTCATAGCACTGTCCCAAGGGCCAGGCCTTTTGCCAAGAGTGCCAGATGTCACTGAGTTGGCACTGGCTGATGTAAAAAGCCAACAAATACAAGTGTGCAATTCTTAGGAACAACAAACCACAAATATGGAGAATTCCGCAATCAGTAAAGGAACTAAGAGTAACCCATGCCTCGTCTTGCCAAAGAGTCATGCCAACCAACTACCTGAGTGAGACCTGATCTGTTGATCCACCAAAGGCAATTTGATTCAATCTTGCGAGTATTTATTGAGGCCCTACTATGAACCAAGCATTGAGTTGGATCATGCTAGGGTCACAGACATGAAAGAGGATCTTGGCCCTCAAAGAGTATATGATCTACAAGAACACAACTATAAAGCAAAAATGTGATAAATCTCTTAAGCAAGGTATGAACATAATGCAGGCAGGATATCATGAATTTAGTGGAGAGAAAATGTCTGGTCATAGAGAATCAAGGAGACTTCTTAGAGGAAGAGAAGTTTGAGATAGACTCTGAACAATGACTAGAGTAGCTCAATAGTTGGAAACTGGTAGAGAAGGCCCTCCAGATGGGGGAACAGCATGAACTAAAACAAAGAGGTTGGAGGAGTAGAGACTGGTTTGCTACAGAAAATTTCAGTTCGGGGGGAGAATGACAAAAGCAAAACCCATGAAGAAAGATACTAAATGGCATGACATCAGAATTAACCTCTGGATAAAAACAACCCACAAACATAATTAAATTGCAAACTATTTTCATCATAAGGTAGACGAAGGAAGTTGTTTATATTAATTCTGGCAATCCACATAATAAGCCATGAAAATGATGATGGAGCGCTAACTACTTACTGACCAGTTCATATATTTATGACATATCGCTGAGCAGAAATGTAAGTTACTGAACAACACAGTAAAATATATGCACAACTACACACAGCAAAATGTCTGGCAAGACTCTAATCAAAATTTTAGTGGTGATTATGTGTAGGTAGAAAACAATATTTAGTAAATTTTTCTTATTATTTTTCCACATTGTTTAATTTTTTAAAAATAATGTAGATTATTTTAAATTCAGAAAAAAAGCAACTCAACTTTTAAAATATATGATAATTTGTCTAATAAATAGGCAAAACTTTTAAAAGTAATAACTATTGTGGGTAAGAGTTTGAAGAATTCTCCTTTATTTCTAGTAGAAACATTACTTTGATCTTTTAGAAGAGCAAATTTAAATTTAAAATATGCTTACCTTTGATCCCAAAATTTCACATCTAGGAGTTTATTAGGAGAAAATTATGAATTTAGACAATATACATCTAGGATGTTCCTTATAGATTTTTAATTCGATAGATAGATAGGCAGATAGACAGATAGACAGAGAGGGAAGGAGGGAAGGAAGAAGGGAGGGAAGAGAGAGGAAGTAGATTAGGAGCAGAAAATTAGGAAAGGAGAACAAGGCTTGGATTTATACGGATATTCACTGTAGCTGTTTTTGTTATAGCAAAGACTAGGAAAACCTAAGTACATTGGAGACTGTATAAATTAATTGTTACCTGCAGTCAACAGCATAATAAGGGATCCATATGTGCTGATTTGGAAAGACTGTCACAATATAGTAAATGGAAAAAACGCACTTAATTGTGTGAATAGTGTGCTTCTATTTGAGTAAAAAAACATGAAGATATATATTCACATATGTCCTGGTATATGTATTGAATGTATCTGGAAGGATCCATTCTTTCCCCAAATGAAAAAGCATTTGGTATGAGAGAGAGACACTTTTCAGTGTTTGAATTTTTTGCTTTTGAATTGTTACTTTTGTAGTGCTTGAAATGTTTTCCATGCACATGGATTATGACTTCAGTTAATACAATGGTCTAAAAAAAAGAAAGGAGAGAGGGATAACTTTTGGAAGTAGACCCAAAGACAGCAGAAATAATTGATAACAGCTTGGGAATAAGAAAAGAGATACAAGGAAAGTTTCAGTAAATCAATAATGCAAGAGAGAGGGAATGAAAGTAAGAGAAAAAAAGAAGTTTAGGACCCACAGTCAAATAGATATGTAAGACCCCTTGATCTCTGGCAATATTACTATATTATAAAATTGTATTTACCTATGTACTAACAATGTCTCTGAAACATCGAAATAAGATTAGGTTAACACTCCTTAAGAAGAGACATTTGAAACACTAGAGGCTTAAGTCAGAATTAAAACACAGATGCCTGGTATCATCCTTTACTGTTTAAAGTTGTTCTAGATGGTGCAGCCAATGCAGTAAGACAATAAAAGAGAAGCAATGGCAGAAATGCTGGAGACAGAAGACGCTATGAGAGTCTCCCATAAAACCCAGGAAGAGGGCCCTTCAGTTCTGTGAGCAGGCATATCACTAAATAAATACACAAAAATCAATTTCTTTTACACAAACCAACAGCAATTAGAAAATATACTGGGA
>NW_011888825.1:1506153-1512767 GCF_000151845.1 Pteropus vampyrus | reverse complement strand
GCCCTTCAGTTCTGTGAGCAGGCATATCACTAAATAAATACACAAAAATCAATTTCTTTTACACAAACCAACAGCAATTAGAAAATATACTGGGAAATGATACCATTCACCTTGGCTACAAGCAATTCAAAATGCCCAAGTGTAAACTTACGAAATGCACAGGGACCTATATGAGAAAACCATGTGAAAACCTGATGGACATACTGAAGTTCCAGATGAGCAGATCCAATATTATAAGGATTCCAATTCCCTCAACATTCAGCTATAAACTTAATGCAATTTCGATCAGAAGCACAGAGGAATTTTTTTCCAAGCTGACCAAATCATTCTAAAACTCATTTGGAAATAAAATGCAAGTGAACAGCCAAGAAATTTTGTAATCATGGGATTCATGCCCTGAAATAATTAAAATATTAAAACAGTGTGGAACTGGCAAAAGAACATAGATTCATATCATTGGACAGAAAGAATTGCAGAAACAGAACTAAGAATATGTGAGAATTAACACATGACAAAGGGTGCATTTTGAACCAGTAGGAGGACAATGTTGGGAAAATGTAAGGTTGGATTCTTTACTTCATATGAGACGTCATTTTAGAAAGAGATTCAAGATTTAAGTGTAAAAAAGTGTGAAAAGGATTCAAAATTTAAGTATGACAGTGCTAGAACAAACTAAAATGTAGGTGAGTATCTATAACATCTTAAAGAAGCATGGTGGCTAAGAATAACACCGAAGGCAGAAGTTACAAAGAAAACACTTAGAAATGTCTCTACATGAAAATAAAAGCATTTTTTTTATATATCAGCAGGCACTAGAAGCAAAACTGAGAGGCAAAGGGCAAACTGGGGTAAAACTGTTTGCAAGCGCTAGAACAAACAATTTATATCCTTGATATATAATTCTTATAAATTAATAAGAAGATATTAATCCTCACACGGAAAAAATACACAAAAGGCATGAATAAGTAATTCCCAAAAGAAGGAACACAAATGGATAAACATAAAAAATGTTCAAAGAAATGCATTCTTTTTAAACCAAGGTGCTTTTTCTTACCATTCTAATTGGTAAAGATTTTTTTAAATGACAATACTCAGTATCTGTGAAGGGATGGGGAAAGCTCTTCTGTGCTGTTGATGAAAATACAAATAGGTAAAACTCTTCTGACAAGCAATTTTCCAATATGTGTAAAAACTTCAAAGGTTCAACCACCGGTTCCCCCTTTTTTCTTCCCACTTTTGTTTTTAGGTTTTTTTCCCCCCAAAAGGACTTAATTTTTTGCCCTTTTTTGGTTCCAGGGCCTTTTTTGGCTTGTTTTGGTTAACAAGGAAAGGCTAGAAAAGTAGCGGGAAACTGGTTAGGATATGTGGTACATTCGCGTACTAAAATGCTAAGCAATCACTAAATTATGTTACTGCAACAGAGTCAAGATATCGGTAAGGTTTAAAAAGCAAGTTACAAAATAGTGTACGTTTGTATATAAAATCTTGTTTTGAGAAACTGGATGTATATATGCATTAATAAGTGAAATAGAAGTGTGTATATTAAAATGTGAACACATATACACCAAAAGTTTCCCTAGATAATGAGATTACATGTGATTTTATTTTCCTTTAAATTGTCTGCATGTTTTAAATGTTTTTAAATGACAATAGTTCTGACATAAGAAAAAAAACATTTTAAAAAAGTTATTTGTAAAAGAAAGCTTGAGTACACCCATATTCATAGTAGCATTATTCCTAATAGCCAAGACTGGAAGCAATCCAAATGTCCATCAATGGATGGATAAACAAAAGTCTTAAAGGAAATTCTGATACACTATAACATGGATGAACCCCGAGGACATTACATGAAGTGAACTGAAATAAGCCAGTGACCAAAGGACAAATACTCTATGATTCAACTTCTGTGAGGTACCTAGAGCAGTCAAATTCACAGAGACAGAAAAGAATGGTGGCTGCCAGGGACTGGGGGGAGGGAAGAGTAGTTACTGTTTAACAGGAACAAAGTTTCAGTTTGGAAAAATGAAAAAAGTTCTGGAAATAGATGGTAGTGACGGTTACACAACAGTGTAAATATATTTAACACCGCAGTTAAATATATTTAACACTACTGAACCCGTACACGTAAAAATGGTTTAGATGGTAAATTTTACATTATGAGTATTTTACCACAATTCAAAAAAAAAAAAAAAAAAGAAAAGCTTGACACACAAAATAGTTCAATTTTTAAAGTTTGGGAGAGGAGCTTCAGTTCTTTAGAAATCACTTAGGAAGAACAGCTTATTCTCTGATAATGCCAAATAAATGAGGTGTTTTTGTAGAAAGTGAGACACAATCAACACTCCAGAGACCTTTCATTTGGCACTGCTGACTCCTCTGCCTGGCATCCAGTGCCCTTCTCAAGCTGGCACTTTTTCAATCCATCTCCCGTCGGCCGGCTCCGCCCCACTGGGCTCAGAACTGAGGGGGTCCCACTGGAGAGTATGGTCAGGGCAGCGGGGCCTCTTCCCGGCCCCTGGCCTCCCCCTTCCTCCCTACAGCAGTCTAAGGATAGGAAAGCACCCCAAATGTGGCCGAGCCTCTGCCAGGCCCCACCAGCCTCCCCGCCTCCTTCTCTTGGCTCCCAGTCCACAGGAGCATTTGACTTTCTAATTCTCCCCTCCTCACAACAAAAAGCTAAATGTTCCCCAGGCACTTGGCCTGGTTTCTGTACCCAAGCAGAGATGGCCGGAGGAGGCAGGCAGCAATAAGCCAGCCCCAGCAAGTTCTTGAGAGCAGCTGCCTCACACATCATCCAACTTTATAAACCAGCATCGATATGCCCATCTTTCTGCTCATTAATGACCAGAGACATTAAATGACTTTTCTAGCTCAGTGTCACAGGGTGAGTCCTCAACTGCTTGGGAAAGTATGCAAAATCAACAGCCAACCTAGGGCACTGGCCCCTGGTTCCCACCAAAAGATGAATCAATGCCTGAAGTTGGGAGGAAGCAGGTGTTAACACCATTCTCTGTTCACAACCCATGGCCTGTCCTGTGTCCTCAGCAGGGCCCCCATGTCCTCAAATGCCATTTCCCCACTGGTCCTCAAAAAGATGGGCAGACACGTGGGCTTCAGGATTTCTCGGTACAGAAGAAAGCAGTGTTAATTATGCTTAGGAACTATGCTGCTGTGTCCAGATAGCTTTGTTAATGTTTAAAAAAAAAAAAAATTTGTTTGGCCGCTCGAAAAAGTGCTAGCCAGAAATTGCAGGAGGCTGGTAGCTGGAGCCAGGTTATAAAAGGGAGATGAAACCCTGGACTGGAAAATGACGATCACGCGCAAGCGGCTGCAGCTGTGAACACAAGTCCTGTCTCCAGCGCTGTGGTGTTTGGGGTGAGTGGATGGAGAAGGTCCCAGCATGGCTGAGTGCACCCAGGCTCAGGGGGTCTGTGCGGGCAGGGGAGGTGGCAGAGCAGGGGTTCTCAGAAGGAGCAATTACCACTTAGGTTCAACCAGCAGCAAGAAAGCCACTAGGAACCTGGAAGAAGGCGCATCAGAAGGACTTAGGCAAAACTTTCATGATGGTGCGTGTTCTCAATGAGAAATTATTGTCATCCAGAACGCTGCTCCAATGTGTTTATCAAGGCATAAAAAGTAAAAATTGGAGAGACCAAAATGTGCGCGTTAATTTAATAATAAAGAAAGCGCAAATCAGGATCCTCACAACTGGTTTTCTCAGTTCTCCATGACAGAAAAGAGCCTCTCCCCGGGGCCAGCCAACCAACTCCATATCCATCATCTCTCTTCCGATGGCGGCCACCCAAGGTCCAGGCATGGGGCTGCAGAGAAATTAATCAGTCAACCCAACCATCTAAATAGTTCAGACACATCACGCTTTGCAGGGTGAACAGGTGTGAGAGAGGGTTTCATGATGATTGGCCACAAGGAACCCGGAGAGAGGCTGTTTCTCCAGATTTGAAATCATTCAAACTCTTGATACTGGAAGGAGAAGAACAGATTTTGAACCCTGAGGTCCGCCACGCATGCTTCCAGCCAGCTCGGAAATAGTTACTATGGCTCAGCCAAGCTGCCAACCCTGTCTGAAAACCCAAACCCTGCAAAGAAGATAACTGAAGCAGAAAAATCCCGCATCTGCGACATCTGAACTTGTTCCAGGCTTCCGGGTCTGCCCGAGGTCTCAGTCCCCAAATGCCCAACCCACCTGGGGGTGGCTGAGAGTCCAACCCGGAGCCCATCCAGCCATCTGTCTGGGGCCCCTATTCAGCGCTGGGTCACGGGGGTGCTGGGAGCTCCAGAGAACTACCCAGCCTCTCAGCTGAGTAGGACCTCAGAGGACTTCTAAGGCCAAGCCCTTGTTTCTTAAAAAGGAGACTGAGGCCTGACGAGGGGAAGGGAAAGTTTGGCCCAATGTTACCCAGTGAGCCGGTGATAAACCTGGGCCTGTGACCCACAACTCCTGACCCCAGCTCACTAGAGAACTCCCCAGATCTTTAAGAGCAGGATGATGGGAAATTTCAAGTCACAGAACAGGTGGCCAAAGGACCCTCGAGGCCAACCTGCAGATGGATGCCCACCTGCATGCCCACAGGACCCCCTCAGCATGGCCTTCAGCTGTCCCTCTTGCCTCCTGCCTCCTGCCCCTTCCCATCAGGGCCACCTATTCATCACCAATGCCAGCTTGGTAGAGATGGGGTTCTGGTTCACGCTCACCCAGCCTGGCGGTGCAGCCCTCAGCTCTGAATGCAGCAACCCCATTCTCCAGGAGAGTCACCAAAAGCCATGTTGCAGCCTCAGGGAAGAGGAGGAAAGCAGCTGGGAGCATGGGACGAAGTGGCTTCATCCAGCCTCCCAGTGGAACTGGTGTTTCTACATCTGCTTCTGAGTAGATTATAAGCAACCTGGGCAGGATGCCCAAGGTGCCATCTTTATTACCCTGGGACATAAGGGACTCCTAAGCCTTGACCTTCCTGAGCCAAACACTTAGCCTTGAGAGGAGTGGCTCAGATGCGCTGTACTCTCCCTGGACCCCAAGACCAGGTTTAAGGGTCAAGTGGCCATAGCACAGAAGAACTTGAGGGAGCACACAGATAAATTTTCCTCTCCCGTGTTCTACAAGGTCACAGTCCTCAAAAGGGTCAACGCTTTAGGAAGCACAAGTCTGGCTCAATGTGGACCTTTTCTTCAGCCTTCAAAAAGGAACTATATAAAGGCAGAGCTATGCTTTCTTCATCAGATCGTGAATTCATTTGAAAGCTATTGGGCAAATCAGCATAGGCCTGGAGCCTTAAACAAAGGGAGGGGCAGCTCTCCTGAGAAAGGAAAGGGGTGAGCCCTGCTTCCCTAGCTTGATTTGTCCTCTAGACATTTGCAGGAAGAGCACCTTGAGGAAACTCTAAGGATGACTGCATATGCAGAGGGGTGTCCTTCCTCTTTTGGCCTCAGGCCTCTCACATGTGGAAGGCAGGTGACTTCAGATCCTTCCCCCCAACTGCTGTCTCCCTGCTTCGGTCTCCCCTCCTCAGGTCCACTGTCCCCTTTGTGACCAGAGTGA
This sequence comes from Pteropus vampyrus, assembly GCF_000151845.1. Taxonomy (NCBI): domain Eukaryota; kingdom Metazoa; phylum Chordata; class Mammalia; order Chiroptera; family Pteropodidae; genus Pteropus; species Pteropus vampyrus. The sequence continues at coordinate 1,507,213 of NW_011888825.1, read as the reverse complement.
TCCTTCTGCAGCACAAATCCAGTCAAGCCCTCCATCTCATTTATACCTCTTCAATATCTTCTTCCTGTGTCATCAGATAAAGTTCAAATGTTAGACATGGCCAGAAAGGGCTTGTGGATTGGACCCAGCCCCATTGTTCAGCCTTACCTCTCACCCCTCACACAGAGCACTCCAGCCACACAGAGTCTCTTTGGGTCCTCAACTGCCCCAAGTTCTCTGTCATCTCTAGGCCCTGAGCCCGTGACTCCCTCTCCCTGAAATGCTCCCGACCCCAACCCCCCTGACCAACTCCCATTTGTCCTTCTAGTATGGTAGGTAAAATAAGGCTCTGGAACAGATACCTTGGGCTTGAATCCGAGTCTAACACTGACAAACTCACTGTGTAACTTTGGTTAAGCTGCTTAACCTTTATGAGCCTCATTTTCCTCACCTCTGAAATGAGAATAACAACGAGACTTCATATGGACATGGTGAAAATTAAATAAGACAGTGCATGCAAAGAGCTTTGCACAGTACCAGGCACACAGAAGGTGCTTGATAAATACGATGGGGACGATGGTGATGATGAAAGTGACGATACGATGGTGACGATGGTGATGATGAAAGTGATGACGATGACGGGGAGTGTGAGGATGACGACAGTGATGGTGGCAATGATGGTGATAATAAAGGTGGCGGTTGCAATGATTTGTTTGATGATGCTTTTATTTCTGCCAGGAAGCCTTCCCTGATCCTGCCCCATGACTAGCCAGGTGCCTTCTCGTTCTTCAGCAGCACCTGAACTAACCCCTCCTGCTGCTCTCATCACCCTCTATTATATTGCTGGTGTGCATGTCCCTCTAAAGTACAATCCCTTGAGGGCAGGGCACACATGGTGGTCTCCACTGTATTTCCGTCACTTAGCACAGAGACTAATATATGAGATAGATGCTTAAGAAATAGTAGCTGAATGATTTTAAAGTTTGTTAGTTGTTATTTATGAAGATACCATGATAACTTATCTCCTTACATCTACTTCCACTTGCTACCATTAAAAAAACAGCCCTCATAAAAAGAACGG